>NC_065962.1:3931500-4271000 GCF_021464435.1 Cataglyphis hispanica | reverse complement strand
TAATGACGATGTGGACGTTTCTTAAACAAAATTTTCACATATGAAACTTTGCATCATAATACCTCTGATTATATATCAAGTACAGCAAAAAGTAAAGACATTTTCCTTATATAATTAAGACTCAAGCTATCCATTAAGCCTATTAAAAATTTGATTGGTCCAGCCGTTACTGAGAACCGTTATTATGAGGTACTTGTAACTGATCGACTCGCGTATAGATACATGGTGTGCCTCGCTATGCCTCGCTATACTTGGCGCAAGACACTACCGTGTCTCTTGTTATTACATATAATTAATTTTATATGTGTGTGTATGTAAAAAATTAATTAACGCTATTAATAATTAAAACTCTATGGATTTGAAAAACACGATTAAAACTAACATAAGGTTCGCACTATAAAAAAATAAAATAATTATAATAAAAATAGATTTCCGCATTTCGGAATCATAATTTTTCGTATGTCGTATAAAGATATAACCAAGTATTGGATAAATATGAATAAGTAGAAGTATGGATAAGTAGATTTTTTTTGTATTTCCGGCTTTTTAATTAAAGTCTTGTGTTTAACACGCCTTAAATTATAAAAAGAATTCTTAATTTTTACTGTTAATTTTTATACTTCAAATATTGCAAAAAATATTTCGATAATATTTTGCGAATCTGACAGTATATCTATTATCGAGCGATTATTACATGAAAGAATTAATTAATGCTGCTAATGATTAAAACTCTTTAAAAATAAAAGATTACAAAACTATAAGACTAAACTATAAGAAAATTATAGTAGACTTCTGTTTCTTAGAAATAAATTTTTTGTATGTCGTATCATGTCACAAAATATATCTTAAGGTCCCGAGAGAGATATGGAAATATTTTTGAGCCTTTTTTCTCTCTATTCTGTCGATTTCTATCTCTTTTACTTCTATGTTATTTAAAAATATTGATATAATAAATATTTAATAATTACGGTATCTCTCTTAGTCTATCTCTTCCCCTTCGACCTGTTCGGCATGGGTGATCCTACCGGTAACTTATTAGCGTTTTTAAGTGAAGCAAATTTAATCGCTTAAATTCATCGATCGATTAAATCCAACCCTGGTAGGAAAAGTAGTCTTTTTGACGTCATTTTGATCAAATTTGAAGTCAAAATAACGTCAAAATCGCTATTTTTGCTACTTGGGAATATGAATACATATTTAATCAAAAATAGATTTTGAGAGAATCTGATAAATAATATAAAGTATATTCTCCATTTTTGACACTATGTTATATTTAAAGTACAAAATTCTTTGCCCTGATTAATCAATCAAATGATTACTCAAAGTATATTTCATTAATTATACAGGGTATCCCAGATTAATGGGACAAAACTCGTGTGCAAAAAAAGTGGACCAAACTGAATTGAAAAGTTCTTTAATTTTTTGTATAACGCTTAATAAAAGAATTATTATTGAGTAAAGTCTGGTCAATCGCCGATCTTTAGCCGAGCGCACGTTGATGAATCGCGCGCCTGGTAATGCGCGAGCACTTACTTTTACAGCGCATCTCACCGATGTGCGCCCGGCTAAAGATTGGCAATGATTCATCAAACTTTATTCAACAATAATTCTTTTATTAAGCGTTATACAAAAAAATAGTTAAGGACTTTTCTGCTTAGTTTAATCTGCTCTATTTGCATTTTTCAGGTGGAGCGATTATTATCAGACACCCTGTATATAAAATACAGATTTTTTTATAAAAGCATTCCTATGTTTCTTGCTTATTTGCTTTAAAATTTGCTTTTGGCGAAAGAAAAAATGTTAGCATAAAAATATTTTTTTTATTTAATTTAACGAAACTTCTGCATATTATATATTACGTACATACAGAAAAATAATAAAATGTTAGATAAAATTATGAGTTTCAATTACAATGGACATTATTCTTTCTATATGTTTAAACATATATGTATATGTGTATATAAATCATTATTCTTATTTTCAGTAATACAAATATTTGGTATGTATATATATATATATATATATATATATATATATATATATATATATAATGCAGAATTTTTTTCTATAAGTCTGAACTCCAATCTATCTTGTCTATCGAACGTTATCAGAGGATTATATCAAAATGGATTGTTTTCTATGCCTTTATTAGGTGATATTTGGGTTGGTAATTTTTTATATTTAAATTTTTATATTAATTTTATAATACTTTATAAAAATAATAATCAATTATGAGTCTTGCAAATAATGTTAATTCAATAATGCTTAATATATTTTAAATCAATGAGTAAAAGTAACGAATTTCTATCATATTATCTTTAATCAATGTTTTCTTTACTTTTATTTTAGGTAACATGTTTTATAATGAAAAATTATTACAAAATAACTAAAATATCATAATAAATATGGCTGGAATTTCATTATTATTTTCACTTTACTATACCAAAGTTTTGCAGAATACGAGCACATAGATATTGAAAAAATATACGAAATGATTATAAATACAATAGAAGTAGGTTGTAACATATCGTATAATGTACTATTAAATATTTATATATTCATATGTTTAACACATAAAAAAATTATATTAGTTATAATTACACTAGTTTACAAGATTTTCTGCCAAAGCATTTGAACTCTGTTTCTAGGATAATCCTCAATGCTGAGTACGAATCTGCGATTAAAATTTTTTATTAAGTTTGGTTTTTGAGATATAAAAAAAGGTATCTTTATGATATATAGTAAACTTTTATTCCCTCTAAAAAAGGTATGTTTGACATTGTTGAAACTTTTCCGTGATTGGTTGTCTCGTTCGCGCGTTGCTACACTCATTCGTGTGACTTGCTTTACTCGTATGGTTTGACAATTTGACAGTTTATGTCATTTGACAGTTCATGTTATTTATTATGTCATTTGACAATTTGACAATTAAAAAAATATTAAATACAATTAAATATATTTAATAAATATAAAAAGAAACAGGAAGAAGGAAAGACGAATAAAAAAAGATATGTATATTATATATGTATATTTTTATACTTTATAAATATATTTTAATGTATATTATTTATAAACAATATATTAATATAAACAATTTATTTAATATTAATATAAAACGTCTCACAATATATAGATATATCACTTATAAACGATACATTAATATAAACAATTCATTTAATATTAATGTAAATGTTTCATTTAAAGTTAAAGAAAAACGAAGAATAGACTGAAAAGAGAGAGAGAGAGAGAGAGAGAGAGAGAGAGGAGAGAGAGGAGAGAGAGGGAGAGAGAAACAGGGAGAGGGGAGAGAGAGAGAAGAGAGAGAGGAGAGAGAGGAGAGGGGAGAGAGAGGGAGAGAGGAGGAGGGAGCGAGAGGGAGAGAGGGAGAGAGAGCGAGAGAGAGGAGAGAGAGCGAGAGAGAGGAGAGAGGGAGAGAGAGAGAGAGGGAGGAGGGAGAGAGAGGGAGAGAGAGGAGGAGAGAGAGGAGAGAGAGAGAGAGAGAGAGAGAGAGACAGACAGGACAGACAGGACAGACAGACAGACAGACAGACAGGCAGACAGGTAGAAGGAAATAAAAGAAGGTATAGAATACATATATATAATAGATATTGATACATATTACTACATATGTGAATATATTAAAGATATAGATATATATATATGATATGATCATGTGTATGATATTGAGCAGAAGATGGATCGATACAAAAATAAACGTCGCTGCCCTTCGCGAAGAATCCAGAGACAAAATCGTAACAAACAAGTCGCACAAAAACGGTCGGCGGAAATGAACGAATTTCAAGAGCCTTCTGGATCCTTCGAGAAGGAGGCGATTTTATAAGCGAGCCGACGGCCGAACCCGGGGCATTCCGCTAAGAACAATCGACGCTTGTACGCTATTCTAGTGATCATAGAAATTCGGTTTCGTGGAGAAATATTCATATATTTCAGTGCCGTTGTGTGACTACTGGAGTTATTCCGAGACAAACGATTTATCGCTGTTCATCCGCCGCGTGCAAATTACGATAACAGTCGTATGACACGTGTAATCAGTCGTGTAAATAGTGTACATATTATAATCGTTCTAGGATTAATCGCGTTTCGATACTCGCGGTTGTGTGTCCGTCGTCCGTCTTACTTCGCGCTTAACTTTCCGCGGCACGTTCGTTCGCGCACATAGATATTATTAAATTATGTAATCAATTTTTTTAATGATTAAATATTATAATTAATAATCTTTTAAATGTTTTATTTAAAGTTAAAAAAGAGACAAAGAATAGAAAAAAAAGAGATATAGAAAGGGAGAAGAAAAGGGAGAGAAGATGGAAAAAGAAGAAGCTTTATTTAAAATTAAAGAAGAATAAGCAAAAGAGAAGGAGAGAGAGAGAGGGAGAGAGAGAGAACAAGAGGAGAGACAGATAGAAAGAAATATGACCGAATACTGAATATTACGGTATAACACTATTATTATCAAATATAATTAAACTATATTGTAACATCTGTAACTCTGTCTATCTTCTATCACCATATTGCTTATTCTCTGACTCCGAACTATCATCTGACAAAATCCTCGATCCTATCCCTCTCTACTTCGTATCTCCATCCATCACCTTCCTCATCTCTACTCCTTCTGATCTCAATAAACCACAAAATTTTCCATAAATGCTATTCCTATATTTTTCCTATATCTTTGTATGCAAATAATTTTTAATGAAACTTTCCAAAATCATTCAAATTATCACATGATTCACTATCAATAAGAAACTGATAGCAATGAACGTAATAAAAATTTAATTAATACAAAATAAATTTTTTTCGAAAAATTGCGTCGTGTTATCGAACTGGCTGACTACGTACTGCCAAATCTCACTTACGAACGTCACGAAAACCTTTTTCGACGGCTTTGCGTAATTCATAGGATCCCCAAGTATTCGACCCCTCGAATTCGCGCTTATCCGCATTGTCATGTGTGCAGGTCGTTTGCGAAAAGGTTTCACAGCAACTGCGACACAATGCGAAAAGTAATTTTCCCTTTGCTCGATATGGGAATACGGGATGAAATAAATTACGCGAAGCGAGTACTCTACAACGTATGAGTTCTTCTGTATTAAAAAAAAATGTATTAAAATTATAATTCCGTGCCTTCCCGATTAATGTGGAACATTCATCACCAACATAAATATCGGGATGACTGATCGGGAAAGCACCTGTTTTCAAAACATATGGGTACAAGAAACATACATCTATGTAACGTATTTTTTCCGTAACTGTAACCTCACATCGCGTCATGATATTATCCGTGCGACTACCGAAAAATGCATCGCACAGATGCATGAGATGTTTCCACTAGCGGGTGATTGTCGAGATATTCGCGCATTTTATGATTATCTCGCATATCGCGATCGAAAGAGCATTCCCACTTTTCCATTACAGAGTATTTCCGTTGACGTAGTCTCCATGAGATTGCGAGAGTTCGCTCGTAACTTGAGTCGATTATATCCTTACAATCCGATGATGAAATCGGTCTGTCGCGATTCAAAGAAAAGCAAGACGGGCATCCGTGCCAAAAACATCCGTGAAATTGCAGTACATGATGTTGTGTCGATCCTGACGTATCAGACATATTATCCATCGAGCGTGCCGTCGATTGTACGATATTCATGCGCCCTGCGTGATTTATAGAGTAGCTCAGCTCGCGCTCCATCCATATCAATCACTGTAGAGCTTTACGCGAATGATTATTTGCTTTTCTGTATCCACCTGCCGGAATAACACCTATGGTATTCGAGTGCAAAAAGTTTTTTCGGAAAACAGTCATGCACGTCGAAGTAATAGTTGTGCATTTCTCGAACGGACACACATTTCCACGATCAATAAAAATTTTTCTAAACGCCATGCACGCTTGTCGACGAATATCGACGTCGGTACGGCAATAGCGAATGATTTCGCATTGGAAATTAAACACGGTGTTTTTTTGTCGCAAATCGGCATGCCATGCAAGAAAGCGCTCTTTTGTTTTCATTGATTCCGGAGAATAATAATAAGTCTGATAAGGGTCCGACATACGATTGGTTTTCGACAGTATTAAACAAATGTGGAAAAATGCCTTTATCCGACGTATTCTGCAATCCGAAAGCTTTCGGTAAATCGGATAAACGCATCGGTGTTATAATTATAATATAAATATAATTTACACTGTCGATGAATTTTGTATGTCCTACCGTTAATACCACGATCTTTGTGCCGCTTAATATTAATTTAGGCTCTAAGTTATTACGATTTTCGACAATATACTTTAAAATAAATTGAGCGTCGAACGCTTTCGCATTATGCGCTATACAGATGATTTGCTTGAAACATTTTGTCGCTAGCGTTGCAAAATCAACAAACAGTTTTACCGGATCATGACAAAATACGAACTCTCGCACTCCGCACCAACGATACCGCACGAATAAATTATTTTCTTTCGCGCACGCTTCGCAAATTTGTTGCGCTACGCAAAGGGATGGTGGGGATGTGTTTTTTTACGGTAGTACTCTCGAGCGTCTTATCTTGCCGTGTTTCAAAATCTTAAAACACGAATGCTACGCGTTCCTTCTTGCATAGCACCGTTGCCGTTGTCGATGTCGAAGTTGACGGTTCGTTAGAGGAATCATTAATGTGCTGAAGAGGCTGCATGTAGCATAAAAGATTCTCTGGCTTTGGCGAACGGCATAATTTGCAGTAAGAAACATCGCATTCGTGTTTCATGCTAAATTTAACGATATGGCCGTCGCAAAATCGTACGACATTGCAAATACTTACGGATGATTTATCATCGTATAATTTTACGCTACGATGACGCTCCAAGCACTCCTTACCGAAAAATGCTCGTTTACACGCGTTGCATTTTATAATTTTCGCGTCTGACTGTTTACATGATGGCAGAATGAAACAACGCGGACATTTACTCGGACAACGATGACCCGTTTTATCATTCCGCTAACCTATATTGCATGGTTCGCAATAATTTCGACAACCCGCGGTGGCATTTAAATTTACAATGGGATTATAATGTCGTAAATGCTCGTATACATTATATTTAGACGTAGCACGGGTTCACGTTCGAGAGAAGCGAGTGTCGCGATACTGTCGTACATTGGTTTCGCACCACGACCAAAAGTAGCGAAATTATAAACTACAATCGCGATGTTATCAACTGCATGATAGCGTTGAAAGCACTCGATTTCTGCAATTCCGCAATTCTCTTCAGTTATCGTAACATTGGCATTCTTAACTAATTGTATTGCCAGCTCGCGCTGAAGCGAAGAATGTGGATACCTTATATTACTCCATTTTTCGTGCAATTTGCCCATGCGTAAATTACCGCGTTCACAATAAACTCGAGTTACTACGAGTGAACGCGGAAAACATAAATTGTCCACATTATTAATTGCTATTATCGAGCGCTTTGCAACATCCTCGTGAATTAATTTAACGCGACCACGACCTGAAGGAACCGAGACATTGAAAACGCGAATATCGAAACGTTCCGCGATATCGAGACCCCCGGCACTCTGTGCTACCGAACTTACGACTCTCCAAATATCCTCGTATGTTAAGTCACGCGCAGGGCAAAACGATATATCCGCAGGTGCATGAGCTAAATTTGGCGAATGAAAAGATAGCCCCACATAATCGCCTGGTTGACACATATTTAGCACATACGCGTGAATTTCGTGAAATGCATTTTCTAATGCTCTATAAATATTTGAATCGCCGTGTAACGTCGTATAGCGAAACTCGCTTCTCTCCCTATTATGCCGAATATCTCCTAAATTGCCGCGTATTTTCCGCTAATAAATTGATGTTGCTAAAATTATTGTCAACCTGTTGTTGCTGTTGTCGTTGGTGCGGCATCTCTGCTTCCTCCTCCTCTTCAGCCTCCTCCATCACCGGCAAGAAATTAGCGACATGATTTTCTGATTCGTTTTCTTCGCTTCTTTCCTCATTATTTCGAGCCTGCATCACATGTTCTGTGGCCGGTATTTTTTTCTTTTGAATACCACCGCCTCTTTGCACTGTCAAAGCAAAAGAAATAATTAATTATAAATAAAATAAAAGTTATGCCTAAATTATTTTTATTTTTCTTAAAATTTCGTGATTATTCTTGTTAAAACGTCTTTGAAAATTAATATTTTATTTTTTAAATAACTTACACGAAGACTCTATTTCGAGCTCTTCTTCGTCCTTACATTTCTGCGCCTAAGCGGGAGCCTCTTGTGCGCTTGTACTCGCTTGAGTGTTCCGTTCTATAAATTATGGTAAATTTGAAACTTTTATCATTAACTCATATATTTGCTTACATTAAAATTTACTATAGTAAGTAATAAAACATTTTGCTTATCTGTGTGTGTTAAACGATTTCCATGATGCTGCACTAACAGAAAGCTTATAAGCTTATAAGCCTTCCTGCATCCTCTTCACCATGGCGCCTCGCGCATTTCCATTATTTCACCCGCGATATGTAACAGTTCGTCGAAATCATTAAAATAAACTAATTTGTACAATGCTGCTAGTACAGTGTCCGAACAGGCGCATGCAAAAGTTCGGAAAACCGCGTAATTAATTTCCGATGATTCATCCGACAATGAGGATAAATATCGTTCGCTGTTTATCGTGGGTGACAAATTCACTCCTATAATTATACACTTGCGTAATATATTTTTAAGCTCCGACATTTTTAGAATCACACTCTTGTGCTATATCTTTTCACGAATAATATACAATGGCGCTTTATGCACGGCAGTACACGCAGATTCAAACGTTGAAGAATTCTGAAATAATTTTTTCTACCCTGTCTCGAAGAATTTATTTATACGCATATCCCCTTTTTTTCGAAAAAAGAAATGAGTGACGCCCATGAGTGACTGAAAGACCTCTCTCTTTCTCCCATAGAATAGCTTTCAGAAAAATCAAAGAACATTGAAAAATCGCACTTTCTTTGAAAAAAATTATATGAACAGAGATATTTTTTTAAATTACGTTATTCACAGGTGTATTTATTTATTTTAATTTTATTGTGCAGGCATTTTTGTTATACTCCTGCTTCAGTAATGGCTTTGTCACAAAAACTTTTTATATTTTCGTAGAAGAAACAAAGTTATGTAAAATAAAAATTTTTTTACGATATAAAAATTTATTTCACGGGTGATAAATTTTTATTTACTTTTTATAATTTATTACAATTGTATTAACGAAGAAAAATTTTTCCTTGTAACGTATTTAATTTCTAGAAGTTTTTAGATATTTTTTCGTGTAACTTTTAACTTGCTGAACAAATTTGAACATGTAGAATCATGATTTTTCAATTATTTAGTTGCATATTTTTCTCCCTCTTTTCCTTCTATTTTGGTATATAAGCAACGCGAGAAAACTTTATTCGAGTTTATTTGAGTTTGCTCGTACGAAATCTTCATTTCAGCTTTGATACAAGTATCCATTGTTGTGACCAGTGTTCAACCAGTTCTTAGTAAAAAAGTGATAAAAATGGCCGCTACGAAAAAAGTATCCAGTGATCGGAAAAATCTAACCGATTTTGTTAAATCTACTCACGTTTGTGATATTAACAAATCGGACCTGAAGACCGCCATCAATAGAAGAAACGATCAGCGATATTTATTATTATCAATCGACAACGTACGGGCTTAATGCATCGTATACTAAGAAGATTCACGTGGGATTGCAGGCGACGAGCGAAAATTGCTTTATACCGATTGTAAAATTAATAGGTAATTATGCAGATGGAATATGTCTCAACACCGACACCTGGCAGCAATTTCAAATCAGCATGGAGCAGATGAAGCAGTAATTGTGTGAAAATCAAAAATCCAAACCAAGTCCGATTATTATCAACAATATTTCCATCGGCTTCACAACCGCTTACGGAACAAGGGTTGTGATAGTGAGATATAAGAAAAATGCCAAACAACCAGCGAATAATAACGAGACAGAGGAGCAGCCACCGTTGAAGAAGCGAAAAACGTACAATGTCGCCATTGTGATGCAGAAAGCTACTTTTGTCGGCCTGGAAGATATTGCAAGATGTGTGGACGCTCATTTGGCACAGTTAATTTCCATTACCGACACCGTCAACATGTGCTCCAAATACCTGATTAACGAAATAGAATTAAAACTTCCCTGGTCTTATATAGATTGCGAAATTATAAAACTTATAGTTAGAGATAATTTTGAAAAAATCGAGCGCGATGTGTAAACACAAATAAATAATTTACCATTTTTAGCCGGTTCTAACTCCGGTCCTCTGAGAGGGGTGCGGGTCGAGGGGAAGCCGCGCGGGAGCGGACATATTTCAAAGACGAGTGCCGATATCCGGCTGCAATATTTATTGTGAACAAATAGCATCTATTACACGTGCGGTATGAAGAGAATTTTTTTCTAGGAAGAGCCGAAGAGACGCTTATCGTGGGACATGTTTAAACCGGTGCATAAAGGCGAGCGCCGACGTCCGGCTGCTTTATAAACATTATAAACAAATAGCGTATATTGTACGTGCGGTCTGAACGTTGAGAATTTTTTTCTAGGAATAACGCTCTCTAACGCACTGCCTTACGAACGCATCGCGCTACCCCTTTCTAACGCACCGCCTTACGAACACATCGCGCTATCTCTCGTCCACCGGTTGCGCCGCGATTATATCTATTAGCGGTATTATCTATCTTATATGTAAAGAAGGGAAGCGAAAGAAATAGATAATCATTTTTTTTTTCATTTTCTGTTAACACATTTATTTATATTACCATACATCACCCCGTTTCAAGGTTTCACACAAAAGTTCATCCACAGCATGGGCTACTAATTCGCAATCTATAATAGATGTTTTATCACAAACGTCGCGCAAAATTTTGACTGCATCTTCTCTCATGGCACTAGGCATATTACTTTGCAAACACCGAATAAATTGATCAAAGCTCGCATTTACATCTTCTGTATTCTCATACAATTTTAAATATTCGTGATTTACACAATGTTCAACTTCGAATAAAAATAATATAGTTGCTGGTTTCATGTATAAGCAAGAATCGTCTACTGTAAGTTTAACAACACTTGCATCATGTATTTTAACATGTTCCATTACTAAATATTCAATTCTTAGAGCGAAGAAGGTGTATTCGACTGCAGGAATCGCTCAATATCGACACGTCTTTTGATGAATATTTCCCACGTTTCATGAGATAGTATTATGTGATTTCTTCGGATATTGCCAAGATGTAATTCCACAAAGGATTCAGGTCCCATGCTGATTTCAATGTCCAAGTATTTATACGCCGTGCGCATCAATGCAAATCTGCGTACCAAAATTCGTGGTATACAACGAGGTTTATCATATCTGAAAAAAAAGAATATAATTAAATATGGAAAAGTATGGAAAAAACATATATAAAAAATATATGAAACATTTGTGATACTTACGAATCAAGCGGTTTCTTGTACGACTTAATTTCATCTCGAGGAACATAATAATTCATGCGTTTACCACTATTGCTGCTTTTTTCAGCGGATTTTTGTGTCTCGGTTATGAAAAGTAGAGCAGTTAACATGACACTGATCATATAAAACCGAGTATACGTTTTTTTAAAGTATGATGTGGTGGGAGATTAATGTTTTGGAATTTAAGAAAAAGGAGAGACATCCAATTGAAGGTTCAGAAATTGAAGAAAAGGGAGAGACAGTCAATTGAAAAGAATTCATAGAAACGACTCGCGAGGAACAGAGTGGGGAGAAGAAGAGGTAAAACATATTAATAATGTTTACATATTTTTAAAAATATCGCAATTCTTTTTGACGTTGCGACCACCAGTTAAATATTTTTAATACATTCTGTAATGCGCAATTCTTAACATGTTTTCCACATCTTATAGTATTAGCAACATCTAGATTATTTAAAGAATCAATATCTTCATAATCAGCATCCAAAGTCCCGATAATCAGGTTTTCTCTCGCATAATTTTCAAGCAAATCCACCAGCCATTCTCGTTTCTGAAATCCCTTGACGTACACGAGAGTCGACGTCTCGTCATCCTCTTCTGTACCAAGCACGGCCGATGTAATCAAACGTTTAGCCATGCTGAACGGCACGTTTCCGTCTTCCCATCGTAATCCATGGTGATTCACAATCAGCCAGGAAGTGTCATGATTTCACATGATTTGTCGGATCTTGTGAGAAGATTCCATGGTATGAGGCATGTAAATATGTAATGCGCCAGAATGGTCTTTCACCGCCACCTCCTTTACGAACAATTTCATCCCGACGAGGAATCCTTAAGTCCACGAACGTTGATACGGACATAACATTTTTCATATCAGCAAGTTATATCGTCTTATGCTCCCACACTTAGGTAATTTTGCGCACAACGTTGGTCAATGGGTTGTATTGAATCACGCGATCGTGTATGATGAGACAGTATGCAGTGGTATTTATCGGCACGTTCTCCTTACACTCGAATTCCAATCTCACATCCACGATTGCGCTCTTGACCCATTCGTTTTGTCGAGAGCAATCGATAATCACGAACGGACTGTTGCGTAGAAACTGCGTGACGGTGAGACTCTGCTCGAGATACTCGTATCCGTAATAATTTTTCAGAAACGCTGGTATGTGTCGTATAGAATCGACCATCTGTTTTTATCGAAATCCAAATTCATATCGTCATACGGATAACATTCCGAGTTCAAATAGAGTTTCACGTTGTTCACTTTGCAGTCGTCAAATCGACTCGTATCCTCAGACATGATATTTTTCCGATCTGTCTGCAGAGCGAAGACAATGTATCGCGGTTTCTCCAGCTAAGTCGCGGTCTTAATGGTCCATGAATGTTTGGTTGCACGCTGCAATAGCGGAAACTCGTACAGATCCCACGAGCGAAAACCCATGCTGAGGTATCGTCCGCTTTCCAAAGCACGCAGCATCGACAGCTTGTTGACCTCATTCAATATAATATGTGGCATTTGCCGTTGTATTTTGAATATGTTATTCACAGGCTCCAACGTCAAATTTCCAATCAGATAATTGTTGCGCGAGCGTATTAACATCAACTTGTGACGGGCGTTAATCACAATGCGTTTGTAATCTTCGCAAAATCCCAATAACATGCAGAGTGGGACGCAAAAATTAAAGTATCCAGTCGCATTAGTCTGCATCCCAGCCGGCTTTCCTCATAATAACGGTTCTATCGGATAATATCGTTACATAATTCTTGAGTGTGCTAGATATTCCCACATTTCTCTTACGATCAGTCACCACACCGTTGAGTTCGTATCGAATCTCATCGAATATGAACGCGATGCAATTATTTCCTAGAGTTACATCAGATCCTTCAGCAGGTTTATTTAGCGTTAGTTTTCCTTCAATGTATAGAAAACCCTCATACGGCAATGTATACAGATCCTGTTGTTGTATGGGTATTCGTATCTCATCGCTGTGTTAAAACGTTGTTGGCGTACGGATTGTACGTGTGAGTCTCGATTTTGACGATACAATCATCAAAAACCGGCTCGTCTCCAATGTTAAGGATATCGATCATGTTATCTCAGACATTTCGTACCGCAAAGCCCAAAGATTGTAAAAATTCAATGTTCGTCGAACTGAGCTTTTTCTCGTCTTTAGTCTAGCGCAACCTAATGATGATAATGATGATGATGATCGGATGGTATCATCAATCGGTACCGTAAAGATATTATTATATCTCACGTTCTTTTTCAAGTCGTTCAACACAAGCATCTCATGTATCGCACGCTAATTTTGTCGCTGACGTACGTGCAATCTGATAGTGATCTCTTCTCCTCGAAAATCGAACAAGCGTCTTGATCCGCGACGCGTATCGTTAGATCCGTAATGCTCCGCGCAATGATCGGCAGATAAATGATCTGCGTAGGCCTTTCCGATATCTTATATCCTGGCGGCACGCTCGGTGAAAATTCATGTATCGTATGAACGCGTTTGTCGTTACTGTACGCACCCGCGATCACGTTACTCTCTATGCGGATAATTTACATTGATGATATTAATCGGTATGTCCGATTGATGCCACTGTCTCGGCTGTAATATGCGGTTCGAGAATCTCAATAACGATCCAATGTTGTTGGGTTTGTTAAAGTTTACTCTGAAAGCGCACCTGATCTCGTTATTCATCATATTATAATTAGTACGGAGTACTATCGGGTATTCTACAGTTTCATGCTCTTCATTATTCGCTCGAACGGTCTCCTTTCCTAACGGGATATCACCGCGTTTATCAACACGATTGTCGGAGCAAAACACGCGTCGCGGGCGTTTCTGTAAAATTTCACGTTTCAAAAACTCATGTATATCGTGTATCTCCTGTATGATCCTTCGGGAATCGTAATTTCCGTGTTATTTTCATCGATATAAAATTTATTATTCGAGGAATTCACGTTCAGCATCGTATGATAAGTCTCAAAATTTGTTAGACCGAGCTCGTAGTCACCGTCACTCAAATCTATGGCTGGATGGTAGTGTGCCGCGAAGACGCTCCTCCCAGTCAGAGTGAATGTCATAGAAATGTCGGGAAAACTGTTTAAGGAATACCGAGTCTTAACGGCTCATCATCAGGCTTTAAATTCACACCGATCGTCGACAGTACGAAGAAACTGCAGACACAATTGTCCGCAGATACTCTGATCGTAAGTTTGAACAGGTATGTGATTGTATTGTATATTCGTCACGTTCCGCCCGAAATATCGCACCAATTCATTCGGTGGTCGAAGATTGCCAGAACTGTCAAAATATATAACGCGATTCTCCCTTTTTGCGTGGGCTACCCAATGAGTCCCTTGGTCCTTTGGTGTTATCCAAATTCACGATGCCACTCTCGTTTCGACTTATACCACCGATTGATAAAGAATCACGCCTCTAAAGAATGGAAACGCATACGTTTTGCTAGTTGTTCTAATTGTATGTTCGTTGTCACGCCCATAGGCATATTTAACATTTTTTGACGTTTCTTTTTTTTCTTCGTTACCATTCCCTGTCCACGTTTATACTGACCGAGATATAATCCCTGTCCACACTTGTACGGAGCGAGATAAATCCCGCGACCTTTTATCGCGCGATTGTGACGTTGCAGCTCCTCCAACTGACGCCGCGCGGCTTTGCTATCATTCACCGCTTTTGCGACGCCGGCTGCTCCACCGGTCAAGGATCCATGCGCGCCAAATATCGGTATAATCGGCAATACACCGCCTCGTTTCGCTGTTGGAAGTATCCGTTTCTTCACCGTCTTTTTCTTTGTTTTCGTCTTCGTCTTTGTCTTCATATCCATACCGATCTTTGTCTTAGCTTTCATCGCTGCAACAGCTGTAGATGCGGCTCTCTTACTCAGAGTCTAATCTTTCGCGAAGATGCGTTTTTGCGCTCTCTCAGCGAGTATCCTGTCAGCCGCGTGTCTCTCGGTGAGATCGGTGCTCCCAGAACAATCATTGTCGTGCTCGCGGCACGTCCAATGGATTTCCCTGATCATCTCTCGCCAATCGTTTTTCCAAATGAGTACCCGGGCCGCAAAATTGATAGCCAGGAATATGTAATTCGATAGGAAGTGCGTTTATCGCACGACTTAATAAGCCTCGACCTATTTTCGTTGACATTCGCAACAATCTTTTATCAACGACGCTGGCCCGTCGATGTGCGTCCCTTGCTACGGTTGATTGTAATGTTCGTAACAGCGACGATATTGTTGAATCTCCAAATCCGCCTTTATATGTTTCGAAAATTTATTCCACAGATAATGGATGTGATCGCCGCACATTCGCAGCAAAACGATTTTCGGCACAAATTGTAACTGTTCGGCATTTAAATTGCAAATATCGGAAGGTCTCGATAGCAAGATGAACATTTTCGCTACTGAGCGATTCGCGGTTCTGCACATCTATAAATAGGCGTTCGATACAACTGTCCTCTCAGTCGGCAGTGTGAAAATGAATTTCGTGCGACAAACGTTGGCGATAATCAAATTGACGAATTGTGACGACAAATTACAGTCGATGGAAGATAATGCGCAAGCATGGTACAATGTTACCGACTACTATACGTTACTACTATACGCGGTATCATTTGTGGTCCTTCGATTTCGATAAAACCAAGGTGTTGATAAGTTTGATAGAAAGTCCACATGGTGTACGTCTCGAGAACGTGTATGTGTATTCAAAATCGCTTCAACAGCCGAAATATCGATATTTGGAGAATTTATTGACATCGATCGACGAAATCGTGCGTCCAAATTCCATCTTCGTGTTTGATGACGTGGCATGCGATAAGCAAAATGCGGTGAGAGTACTTTTCAATGGGTCAACACTCGAGCGTCGACTGCTTTTATCTTTGTCAAACGTACGCGAGAATACCTAAACATCTGATATGCGACAATGCGAACCTATTGATTCTGTTCAAATAGGATGGTTCCAATCTGAAACATGTGTATAACGATCACGTGAATACTGATATGTCGTACGATGAATTTTGCGGGTTGCGATTGTTGGCAGCACAAGTATAGATTTATAGTGACAGACAAAGACAGTTCGCTCAACGACCGGTAAAGAAAAGGATTTAACGTGTTCGCGATACCGCAAAGCGATTAGTCGTTGCCGATACATCGATGAAACGTGAGAAATTGGCACTCTACCGACATGGCTGGCAGAGAGGGTATTCGTGAGCGCGAGATTACGAGGAAAATTGCGAAAACGAGCGAATCAATTCGCAAAAAACATCGCGCTTTGAAGACCGGTAAAATCGAGGAGGATGTCGTATTAGACATACACTTTCGACACTTTAGACCTCTCATCGGACCGCTACAAAAGATTGTCCACAATTCTAGTTCGATCGTGGTAAAGAACGAGCCGGGAAGTAACATTGACGCGAAGATCAAACCGTTAATCATCCAGAAGTGGGAGAAGGATGCGACACCGAAAAAGAGAGAAAAACAATCTGACGTCTGGTCGGATCACTCAGCGACACCGCATAAATCAAAACGATTGGACGCTCCACTGGACGAACCGCCGATAACCTTTATACCGTCTGTAACAACGAGAATCGTACTTACGATGTTCGAATTACTTGCTCGCTAGGATATTTTCGAAACCACCGACGACTCGCTCGTAACGTCCGTTCGAAATCAATTGCAATCGCCGGAAGATCAAGAAATGTTGCGAGATCAGTTAGGTCTACTGGGTCAAAAATACATCAGGCCTGTCCTGAGCGGTGATCAAAATAGCGCAATAGACAACGTGTTTGGTGTTTATCTCGATCAGGATCTAATGATGTTCGGTAATAAACGTTTTTACGTGGACAACGCGGATAACATAATTATCGACGGTGTACAATACGCCGACACATTTGATCTTTACGAGTTGATCTTCAAGAAAACTCCTGTTGACATCATCTATACAGATGATGATAAGCAAACGTACAAGAGCTGTTGACAACAAGCGCACATAAAGACAATCATGATACGCACGGTCGAATACGGGGCAACAGAGGATACAAGTACAAATAATCGCACCGTTGATGTCAATCGAACCGAAAAAAAAAGTCTGGAAAAAGAGTATTCATGCGCAATGTCGCTAACAGACAATAAGATTGACGTACATTGGGACGATTCCAACAAATTGGTGGATCTTCTACGATTGCTCGACGCTACGCGCCGAGCAGATCACAACGGTCACGACAACGAAATTTTGTCGATCATCGAGGAACTTCGCGAAGCTGGCATTATTATAAATTAAACGGTGTCTCGACAAAACTATTCAATCGATCGGCGCCATTCGCATCGATGATGCATACCAACAAATTTGGATTATTCGAACGGCAAAATGATACAAGTGATCATAGATTGCTGAAAAGTTACGTGCGCGAAAACGCTCTATGTCGCGTCACTACGAACTCTGCGAGATCGCGCAAAATTCGCCGTGTAGCGCAACCTGAAGCCGATACTGATGCCGTCAACAAACTATACGTGGATCAATATGTAAAAAGTTGAGGAATCGACAGAAAGAGTCAGACGAGATACTTGCTGCATTCGAGAAAGACGTGCGAGCGTTACAAATTGTGATAAACGATCTTCGGCGTGCGAATATCGCTAGATTAGAAACGAGTAGCGAACGCTAACAAAACGTCAACGAATAACAATGGACATCAACAAGCGATTCAAGATCGGCTACAACGGACGGCAACGACCGGCAACGAACGGTACAGGAATGGCTCAGAAACGGCTACAAATGGCTAATGGACCGGTATCGGCATAACGGATAAAGAACCGCTATTTAAACGGAATTGCTTAAACAGCTATTGAATGGTTAAAAAAAAAGTTTGAGATATAAATGATAATATAATTTTTTCATACATATTATTACGCGCCGAGAGACCAGTCGCATCGCTAAAAAACATGACATCCGATAAAAAAATCCGTTAAAATCCGATAAAAATATCTAGAAGCTACGACTCGTCGAGGAACTGCATGCTCCAGCGAAAAGAAATTTTCCCCGAAGGCGCGTCATAGTGCGAGGTTACGACGATGTGGCAGGCTGACATCGTCGAGATGCGTTCGTACTCGCGTTGCAACAGAGGCCACCACTACATACTTACCGTCATCGATGTGCTGAGCAAGTACGCGAGGGCCGTACCGCTCAAGAGTAAAGGTGGAAGCGAGACGACTAATGCTATCGCTGAGATAATTCGAGATAGTAAGAGATGTCCGAGAAACATGCAAACCGATATGAGAAAGGAATTTTACAACACCGATGTGTAACGCCTCATGAAGAAACATGACATCAATCATTATTCCACGTATTCGGTGTTGAAGGCATCGGTCGTCGAACGATCGTTCAATCGTACACTGAAAAACGTGATGTGGAACGATATGTGGAAGATGTTTACGTTCAACGGACCTTACAAATGGGTGGATGAGTTGCCGCGACTTGTGTCGGATTACAAAGCGCGCAAGCATCGAACGATCGGTATGCGACCCGTCGATGTTATCCCCGCGATCGCCGAAAAGCTCTTGGCTACGATATACAGCGCGATAAAGATAGCGGGTCCAGCAAAGTTCAAAGTAGATGACTCGGAACACATTACATTATTTTCATCTTTCATTAAACCCGGTACTTTCTTGTTTTTGAGCGGTATATCGTACACGTTGTTAGCCGGATAAACACTCGTAACGAATCTATCGATATCGCGTTTCGTATTCTCACATACATCGTTGCATTTAATGTATAATAATAAATTAAACTATCTGTATCGGTGTACATTATTTTACATTTCGATATATCAAGTATGCACATACCGACGTAAATTGGTTTGTTAAATTTTACCTCAAGTTTGCGCAGTTCAACGGCGATCAGATTCTCAGAAAACACGCTTCTACTATGAAAATTCGGTTTTGCGATCATTGCCTCTGCATCGTATCGTCCGTCCCACTTTGTTAATAATTTTACATCAACGTGATTGCGCACGTTTTCCATAGTTTTACCGAATACCGCGTTATTCATTAATTTATATAAATTTTTTTCGAAATCATTTCTCGCGAGTGTGAAATTTTGTATTGAGTTTGATGTAATCGCGGAGCCATGTGGATTGAACAAATTACAATACGCGATGTATTTTTGTGACGTAAAGATCATGACGCGTACACTGCTGCAGGTTGCGACAGTGTATGACATAACGTTTTTTTATCGCATAAAGTCGCGAGGAGCTTGTCCTCCCGTTTACCTGGAGGTTTATCGCGTATCGGGCAAAACGGTAGATCAGTGTGCGCATCGTGAAGATGTTGCGAATACTCCAGATCGACCTCGAGAATATAACTTGTTGGCGAATTCAAAGCGATCGCGCTAATGTTAATCAGGGATGTCATCGACTCATCGAAAATCACCGTTAAGTAACGTACATCACCCACACACACACACACACACACACACACATGCACTATATTACATTATGCTACATTATAATGGTATTCGGTAATGTCCCCATGATAACGAATTGGTCGAGTCAGGTACGATATATCGCTTGTCATCGTATGGACTTAGAGCAATTTTTGTCTCACGAATGGTATATACTTCATGCAATTTTGACCTTATACATGATTGCTGTCGAGTCATTTCAATCTCTTCGTAAAGGCACCGCGTGTAATTATCAAAAGTTATAGTACGTGCAACAACGTTACTTCTGATGCCTTTAATCTTTTTAGTATCTTTTTTACCATCTACTCGTAACGCGTACATTTTTGCTCTAAGTCCAACGAATTCGGTCATGATCGCACCATTATTTTCATCAAGCCCGGGACTTTTTTATTTACAAGCGGTATATCGTACGCGTTGTTAGCCGGATAATCGCTCGTATCGAATCCATCGATATCGCGTTTCATATTCTCATATATATCGTCGCATTTAATGTAATAAATTAAATTATCTGTATCGGTGTACTTTACAATTTTCGTGATATAACGGTAGCATGTATTCATGATGAAATTCATACAAACACACTTTCGATATATCAAGTATGCACATACCGACGTAGATTGGTTTATTAAATTTTATCTCAAGTTTGCGCAGTTCAACGGCGACTAAATGATTTCTGAAAAGATAATCCTGCTGTGAAAATTTGGTTTCGCGATCATAGCCTCATCGCGCCACCATAGCGCCACATCGTCCGTCCCACTTTGTTAATAATTTTACCTCAACATGATTGCGCACGTTTTCCATAATTTTACCGAATACCGCGTTATTCATTAATTTGTACAAATTTTTTTCGAAATCATTTCTCGCGAGTGTTCGAAATTTTGTATTGAGTTCGATGTAATCGCGGAGCCATGCGGATTGAGTGAATTGTAATACGCGATGTATTTTTGTGACGCGAAGACCATGACGCGTGCACTGTCGCAGGTTGCGATAGTGTATGACATAACGCTTCTTATCATATAATGTTGCGAGGAGCTTGTTCTCCCGCTTACCGGGAGGTTTATCGCGTATCGGGCAAAACGGTAGGTCAGCGTGCGCATTGTGAAGATGTTGCGGATACTCTAGATCGACCTCGAGAATATAACCTATCGGTGAATCGGAAGCGATCGCGCTAATGTTAAAATCAGAGATGTCATCGACCCATCGAAAATCGGCATAAGGCAATGGTTGACACATTGCCCATCCGTATAAGTTGTTTACATCAAAGTACATCAAATA
Organism: Cataglyphis hispanica; assembly: GCF_021464435.1. Taxonomy (NCBI): domain Eukaryota; kingdom Metazoa; phylum Arthropoda; class Insecta; order Hymenoptera; family Formicidae; genus Cataglyphis; species Cataglyphis hispanica. The sequence goes on along the minus strand of NC_065962.1, from coordinate 4,249,757 downwards.
CGATGAAGATTTCGATGGATCGTACGACCGCATATACTTGTTATTAGCATGCGCGTATCTGCCGGAGCACTGACTTAGACCACTGCGAATACCACGTTCAATAAACATAGCCATGTCGATATCAGTAAGTAATTCGAATTTAATTTTTGTATGTTTCAACATGGCATCCCATGTGAAACCTGGCAAAGTGTAATAATACGCGGAGTCGAGGCCATAACTTTTAATGCAACTTTCGCGAAATTTTCAAAAATATCTGCTAATAAAGACATCTGTTTTTAAATATAGATCGCTGTATTCGCCTAGCGTTCGAATGGAGAACCGCTTTCAGACAGTCTCGGCGTGCACGTAATCGCTCTCGAATACAGTGTCACCAGTCAAAGAATTGTGAAATAAATCACGCGGTGGTAAACACGTACCTTCCAGCCTGTCAACGCAGTCAATATATTCGTACGGAAAGACGCCCTTCCGTGTTAATATATTGAAATTGTCTTCTTGTACATTTTGAAATTTTGGTTTTAAAATTTTGAATTTGTCTTTATTTAAAAAAGATGCCAATTTGTCAAGACTGGCTGAAAGAAATTTATATGAATCTATAAAACGCAATTTAATATGATTTTTTGATTCCTCTTCTGCAAGTTTAACATTTTTTGTAAAAGATATATATTTTTCTTTCGTTATCGGTAATACGTCGATTCTCCCTTTGAATGCTGCTAGCTATTTCCTTGATAATGAAATGTGAATCGTAACCGGATAAATTATGAAAAACTATTGGAATGTAAAAAGAGTTCTTATAATTTAAATTGCAATTTGAATGCCCGGGACCTCGGTATTGCCTGGTCAGATGGCAATGGTCGCGTACTCGTGTATCGTCCGGCACGAATAGTTTCTCGCAAATGTGGCAATGCGTCGCGCTGTGAAATGTCTCCCACTGTTCGTGCGAGAGAGTTACCATAGGAACATTTGTGGATATTATATTTTTCACGCGATGCGCTAATTTTTCGTGTTTGTCGGTGAACCATGCGATACAATCGGCACCGCGATAAGAACGATACTGGGATAATGTTTCGTCATACGAACACTGCATGTAGTGTCCAACGCTAAATACCTCATGATGTTGAAATATGTATGTCGTCGGATCACTGTTGGTTTTTTTTAATACTCACTCCAAATCAACGTAAACAATGAATGAAAGCCGCTCCTTTCGGTTATAATTGCCGAAGCTGAGCCACTTGTCGTTCTCGTTCAATAAACGGTTGGCGCACTCGTTCATTTGACGGCAATCTACTATATGCGACTGCAACTTGTTGTCAGATTCAAAGTAGTGTAAACATCTGTAAAAGAAAAAAAAGAAAAATAATTAATTAATTTATATGTATATATATTGCATTTTCTTTTTTTTATTATTAAATATACGTACCGATTGCAAATGTATTTTTAACCATTATGTTTGCTCAATTGCGAACTCACGAGGCAAGATAAATTCTTCATCCACGCAAAATGTTCGACGTTATCGTCCTGTGGATCTTGTAAAGCAAGTTGACGTGTTTATCTCTCTTTAGCTTGCTCAGTCGGATCGAGACAATGTTGTTTTCCTCGAGGCAATATACATTTATGGAGATATCGTTGGCAAGTTCGAATTTTTTAATTTGATTCACAGTCACTGGAAATTCAATGTCCTGGAGATTCAGTACTGTTGTACAATGTGGGTACAATGATTCCTGGCTTACATTCCTTGCAGCTGGATATAGAGCAGCGACCACTGCCTACGCAAAACACGCATTGTCATTGGATTGTATTAATCACCGCTCTTCACTATTATTTTTCGCGGTAATCACTATAACATCCCGCGCGCATTGGATATTTATTTATATTAATTGTCAAATCTAGTATTCGCGACAAAGCCCACCTGTTGTCGTGTTCTTGAAATTCTTCTAGAGAGACAAATGGTTCGATGATGCACCGCTTATACCACTCGTGTAAATCGGCCGTGCGAAAGAGTTTACAGTTTACAGTATTAATGCTCTTATTTGCACGCTTATCACCAGACACAAACTCAGCATTAAACACTGTATTCACTTTTATATTAAAATGTTTTTTCAACACGTTTTGCACATGTTCGAGCACAATGTCTTTGGTGTCCTCGAGAAATTGACGCGGTTCGATATGATTATGATTTATAACCGTACCAGTCGATATGCGGTTTTCGAACGCGATATCGATCTCTCGCCAAACGAGTCTTTTCGCGTTATTATCACTGTAATCACCAACACTAGAAATAAATTGTCTCTCTAATCGAGTCTTTACACATTCGAGTCGCCCGATTCTGGCCACCAAAGATTGTCGAACTCCGATCGAGAGTCGCGGACGCTTGGCACGACTGCTTTTTTCGAGCTGTTTTTTTCGCCCCGCTGCGTCTACGCGAAATATTCGCCAAGGTAGCGACTTGGTGCAACAACTCTACAACAGGTCGCGTTCAGTTTGCTCAAGATGTTCCATGTCTATATTGAATACTTGGCACACAATACACTATCCGCTATACTTTTTTCAACCGATGTATACCGTTTCAAATCGTATGCTGTTTTGACCTTCTTCGTTATATGTTCCATTCGGCTACAGATCATCTGTGAATGCGTTATTCTTCTCCTTATCTTTTGTTTAGAAATTCCTAATTCCGCTGTGTAGACTTTAGAGTTTGAATGTCCGATCCGTCTGTTTATCTTCGCGTCCACGTGGTTTTAAGTTTCTAACGTTCGAGAGTAAAGATGCGACATCTATTTTGTTTATAGTATTTATAAATTATAGCAGCTGGACATCGGCGCTCATCTTTGTATATATGCGCCGATTTAAACTTATTTCTACGTCTCCTGCTTTCCTTTTCTCGTCTTTTGTTTATACCTGCGCTGATAAACGGTTCTTCCTAGGAAAAAAATTCTCAATGTCCAGACCGCACGTGCAATATACGCTAATTGTTTATAATGTTTATAAAGCAACCGGACATCGGCGCTCGCCTTTGTATATATGCGGTTTAAACATGTCCTGCTTCCACGATAAGCGTCTCTTCGGCTCTTTCTAGAAAAAAATTCTCTTCATACCGCACGTGTAATAGATGCTATTTGTTTACAATAAATATAGCAGCCGGACATCGGCACTCGTCTTTGAAATATGTCCCCTGCCCGCGCGACGTCATACCCCCTGTGACCACAAGTTCTCCGCGCGGCTTCCCCTCGATCCGCACCCCCCTCAAGACCAGTGTTAAAATTCTCCTAGTATTCCTACTAACAGGACCGGTATATAAAAGTAATAATTATATTCGGTTGCTTTGAAATATTTAACTAATTTTAACGATCGAGTTTTACGTGAAAATTCATTAGGAACAAACGGTACAATGTTTTCTAACAAAACGGTTAAACGTATACTTTGCGCATTTAAAGAATATATCTTTTGATTTACTTAACCATAAATATAAAAATTTACGCATAACACCGGGACATATTAAATGCATGTATTCTAAAGGAATTCGCTTAACAATGTCAAAATTTGAAATGTCTGTTAAAATAGTATGTCCTAAATGATAATTAGAATCAATTTTATTTCTAAATTCAACATTATTGCGCAATTGTTCATAATTATTTAACATATAAACATGCCTATGAGCATATTCCTTTTATATGGCATTTAGTACAACTATTATATGCACAGTGACCTTTGACATTTAAAATGTATGATTTTGATGCATCAGCTATAACAGAATCAATTCGACAGTTATAATAAAATCCTTCAATTATTATTTTAACATACATCTTTAATATCATTTGTAGTAGCATCTAAATAAAAGTTACTATCATATGGCTTTTGAGGACCATAATAAGCTCCAATAAGAAAAATATAACTGGTATTTTTTACAGAATCTACAATATGCCACAATGATGCACCTGAATTAAAAAGGGGAATAGCTATAAAAATTGATATATCGATTCCATTAAAAAATAGTTCTTTGTTTTTATTTAAAACTGTTTCTGTTATGCTTTCATGCAAACCTATGTGCATGTATTCACTGGGTGCCATGGGTATAACATTTACTTTGTTGCGAGGAGTATTCAACAATGTTTTTGATTGTGTTGGTAAAGAATGAAAACGCATGCAATTTTAAATGCTGCAACAACTCAATTACAGCTGTACGAGAAATATTATTTCTCAATTGTCCAATTTACTAAAAAAATTTTTTTGTATTATTGAGCTGTTTACTTTCATTTTCTTTTATGGAATATTTATTTGTATCACTCACCACATATTCAGAAAAATATGGAGTCATCACTGTTGTATCATCTGTATTGATATCAATATTGGAATCAATTGGATCATTATCCGAATCCAGACAATTTATCGATATGAAAATTTTCTTTGTTTTCAAATATGTCCAGCGCTTCTTTGAATTTATCATCATCTTCATTTTGATGCTGGTTTATCAATGGTCTATCAAAGATGTATCAAGTGTATCTTGTTTAGAGAACAAACATGGTCTATCTACTTCAGTCGTAACAGATTTAGCAAAATCGAGCAATTCTGAAATTATATAATGATAGATTGTAGAATAATGAAATCTATAATAGCGCATAATATTGCAAAATATAATATTATTTATACTTTATTAATATAATATTATTAATATAATATTATTCTACAAAATATAATAAGATATTTAAGAAAAATAAAATGAATATTATACATGATATTGTGAGAAGTCATCCTACGTTTTAAAAAGAATATTAATTATAAATTTAGATTATTATTCAGATTTAATCTTAGTATTATGACATTAAAATAATAAAAAGATTAGTAAACATTTTAGTCATATAAATTAAATGTAAACTTTAATTTAAAATAAACAATACATCTTAATTTTTCAGTAAAAGAGTAACACGATTATCAATAAACTTTTTCTTCAATTCTTTACCATAGAATAAAAAATTTATACAGATAATTATTATTTTATACATTCATAATTATTGTAGCAGAAAATATTAATTTTAAATGTTATAAATATACAGACAATGTATTTATTACGTATTACAACCCAATGTTTTATTACATAAATATAGATATATTCTTATTTTTATGCAACGATATTATAAGATTAAATCTGAATAATATTTGGAATTTTACAATTAATGTTCTTTTTAAACAACGTCTTTTGTAGGATGAACAAAATTGTTTCATACGTCTTATATATATATATATATATATATATATATATATATATATATATATATAATTATATATTAGGCTGCGTAGCTATAATTATGATTATGCACTTTATTTATATGACTATATAGCTATAATTATTATATATTTGTCTGCGTAACTATAATTATGGCTACGCAGTTTTTATATATATGCTTGCTTTATATATATGTATGCGTAGCTATAATTATGGCCTTGCAATTTATATATATATGTCTGCATAACTATAAATATTATAATTATATTTGTATGCATAACTATAATTATTATGGCTACGCAGTTTATATATATGCTTGCATAACTATAATTATTATATATTTATATGCTTCGCAGTTTATATATATGTCTGCACAGCTATAATTATGGTTATGTAAAAGTTTATATATTTGAGTTTAGATATTATTATTTTAGTTTCTCTCTTTCTCTTTTCTTCTTTCTTGTGATTATATTCTTAATTTAAAAAATTATAGCGGATATACTTGGAAGAATAGAAGATATATTGGAATTGCATGATAAGTATATAATTTTTGTTATTATGTAATATATTTTATACTTAGTAATAATAATTAAAGTTTGAGTAATAATAATTAAAATTTGTGCATACATGAAGGATGAAGAAATATGAGGGCAAAAAGAAGAATGAGAAACATGATTGAATTACACGTATTGGCACTATGATTGCGCCGCACTTGCGCTTATTATTGGCAGCAATATTGCGTCTTATCTGTGAAGATAGAGAACAAAAGGATAAACATCAATGGAACTAATAATATATATCAAAATTCTAATATCAAAAGAATAAAGACAAAAATGGATTTCAAGAAAAAAAAATCAAGAATTAAAGAAGGATTTTAAGAAGAAAGAAGGTAAATGAAGAATTTATTTATATTTTGAATTTTATGTTTGTTTATATTTTATAACTTATGTATTTATAATACATAAGTTATTACATATATATAGGGTGTCCGAAAATTCGCGCAATACCTTTTAAGAGAAGGTAGAAGTTGTTATTCTGAACAGAAAAATCCTGTACCATTTTGCGAATTTCTCAATATTTAAGAAAATATTAATTGTAAAAGATCAGCCAACGAAGTGTCGCGAGAAGCTCGCGATATGAAGACGCTTCCCACTGTCACTTGATACTAGGCCCGCGGCGAAAATAATTGTTTTTAAAAAAAGTATGCAATTATTTGCAACATATTTTTTTATAACAATTATTTATTTTTTCTTTACGCCATTTAAATCATCTTATTATTCTTTACATAAAAGTATTATAATACAATTATCGAACACTAAATAATTTTCGAGATATTTTATACTAAAATATGGCAGATTAAGATACAAAATAACTCCAACAATTTTTAATGAAAAAATATTTTATTATAATGTTTTGAAAGCTCTCGAGATAAGCTACAAGAATATGCAATAAAAAAATGTCAAATCCAAGGTCACTGTTAGATAGCCCCCTTCGTTCCCTACAACTTTTATCCGTTTTTCTTCAAACGTTGATCCTGAAAAGTTATGAGGGTGGAACTTTTAAAATGGGACACCCTGTATATATATATATATATATATATATATATATATATATATATATTATTGATATATGTATATACAATTATTATTTATATAAATTTTTTTAATTATATAAGATTAAAATTATATATAACAGTAGTATAGGGGCCACTATAGCGAGACAGGAATGTCCCCCCTTTTCCCCCTTGGCGCCAGCCCCCCGCTGTGATCCCTTCCCCCCCTGTCCCCCTAGGCAGGTACCTGAGAAAAAAAGAGTGGGGACTCGTGGACGTCCACGAGGCGATTTTTAATTTTAAAATTTTTTAAGAGTGGGGAGTCGTGGACGTGCACGAGGCAGTTTTTTATTTTTTATTTTTCCTGGGCTGGAAATACTCGGGCTGGAACCTGGGTCTTCTGCTTTTCTGGTCGGGGTCCTAGTGCGGTGGGCTAACTGAAATCTTACAAGAGTGAGAGTTAGATGTGGCATTTAAGCGAAGAGTAGCTCTCTCCGGCCCCGGGGACCGAGCGCTCCGATTGGTTTGTCCTATAGTGGCCGGCTGTTTGATTGGTTCCGACGAGCTGGAAAAACGAGAGAGAAAATAGAGTGAGAGAGAGAGAAAGTGGACAAGATGTCCGAGGTGTCAGAAGCCGGTAAAATATCGGCCGCCGAAGACAGCAGAGATGTCCCATTGCATTCCCTCCTCCTCCTCCTCCTCCTTCTCCCCAGCCCTGTGGAAAATCGAAAAATATCGCATGACATACGGTATCTCTCGCCTTCGAGCGTCCTTACGGAAAAACTTCGAACTGCAGCGAGCGCGTCGCCCGCGTCTCTCCTTCTTGCTGAAAAAAGAAAAATCACCTAGTGCGGAATTATCAGTTATCAAGATATACAAACGTAATACGAAGCGTTCATGATCGGACATGATTGTCCACGCCGGTCGAGTCATGCAACGCAGGTAGACGCGATGTCGTCATCGGAGGCGATACGCTATCGGAGATTGAAAGAGCTATGGCGCCGCAGAGTCTAGGAAGGAAAGAAGGAAGGAGAGAAAAGGAAAAATTGAACGTTTTCAGGTAATATTTAAAATTAATATTTTAACATTTACATTAAATTTAACATTTTTATTTACGCTACAGAAATGTTTTGTACAATTTTCTTACATTTAAATATAATATTTATAACATTTACAAAAAGATGTTAACTCTTAATGGATGGAAAATATGGGAATTCGTTGTTTTTCAATTATTTAGCTGCATATTTTCCCCTCTTTTCCTTATATTTCAGTATATAAGTAAGGCGAGAAAACGCGGAACTTTATTCATTTGAGTTTGCTCGAAATCTTCATTTCGGCTTCGGTACAAGTATTCGTCGTTGTTGTGACCAGTGTTCAACTAGTTCTCGGTAAAAAGTGATAAAAATGGCCGCCGCAAAAAGTATCCAGTGAACGGAAAAGCTAACCGATTTTGTTAAATCTACTCACGTTTGTGATATTAACAAATCGGGCCTCAAGACCGACTTCGATAGAAGAAACGATCAGCGATATTTATTATTATCGACGACGTACGAGCTTAACGCATCGTATACTAAGAAGATTCACGTGGGATTGCAGGCGACGAGCGAAAATTGCTTTGTACCGATTGTAAAATTAACAGGCAATTATGCAGATGGAATATGTCTCGACACCGACACCTGGCAGCAATTTCAAATCAGCATGGAGCAGATGAAGCAGTATTTGTGCGAGAATCAAAAATCCAAACCAAGTCCGATTATTATCAACAATATTTCCATCGGCTTCACAACCGCTTACGGAACAAGGGCAGTGATAGTGAGTTATAAGGAAAATGCGGGACAACCGGCGAATAATAACGAGACGGAGGAGCAGCCCCCGTTGAAGAAGCAAAAACGTACAGCGTCGCCATTGTGATGCAGAAAACTACTTTTGTCGGCCTGGAAGATATCGCAAGATGTGTGGACGCTCATTTGGCACGGTTAATTCCCATTACCGACACCGTCAACGCGTGCTCCAAATACCTGATTAACGAAATAGAATTAAAACTTCCCTCGTCTTACGTAGATTGTGAAATTATAAAACTTACAGTTAGAGGTAATTTTGAAGAAATCGAGCGCGATGTACGAACACAAATAAATAATTTACCATTTTTAGACGTATATTTTAATATTGTATTCGAAGAATTGCTTTCGCTAGGTTTTAATGAAATTGTACGTATAATTTTACTAAAGCGCAATTGTTAGTTTTATAAAAAGAAAAATTTTATTTTCAATAAATAGAATGTTTTAACCTTAAAAACTTAAATATATTTTTTTACCCTACTTCTTTCCTATTAATCACCTCTCCCTCTTCCTCCCTCTTCTTTACTATTAACATAAAAATTTTATCGCCTAGTAATATTGCGCGATAGCCGCGCGTTAGACGAACATCTTATTTTTAGCATAAGCATGCATAGAGCACCGCGTACAAGCTCGTAAGCAGCGGTGCTCAAAAACGCTGACGCGAGCTCACCTCCGCGAATACGCTTACTCGCGTCGATTCCGCGGCTGCTTATCAGCTAATTGGCCGCGGTACTTTTCGCTCGTTCGCCGACCGGAAACGCTAGCGCGAGCATGCGGCCGCCGCGGTGGGCCCCGGAGCGCGGATAAGCTTATTATTCCTCGCATACACGAGCAATATTAAAGTCAACAAGATGTCCGAGGTGTCAGCAGCTGGTAAAATATCGGGCGCCGAAGACAGCAGAGATGTCCCATTGCATTCCCTCCTCCTCCTCCTCCTTCTCCCCAGCCCTGTGGAAAATCGAAAAATATCGCATGACATACGGTATCTCTCGCCTTCGAGCGTCCTTACGGAAAAACTTCGAACTGCAGCGAGCGCGTCGCCCGCGTCTCTCCTTCTTGCTGAAAAAGAAAAATCACCTAGTGCGGAATTATCAGTTATCAAGATATACAAACGTAATACGAAGCGTTCATGATCGGACATGATTGTCCGCGCCGGTCGAGTCATGCAACGCAGGTAGACGCGATGTCGTCATCGGAGGCGATACGCTATCGGAGATTGAAAGAGCTATGGCGCCGCAGAGTCTAGGAAGGAAAGAAGGAAGAAGAGAAAAGGAAAAAATTGAACGTTTTCAGGTAATATTTAAGATAAATAACATTTTTATTTACGCTACAGAAATGTTTTGTACAATTTTCTTACAGCTAAATATAATATTTATAGTATTTACAAAAAGATGTTAACTCTTAATGGACGGAAAATATGGGAATTCGCAAGTTATTATATACATCGATAAAAGTGTGAGAATCGAGAAGAATCGAATATGAGAAATTATTCATCTATTATATATCCGTATGGCAGTGAACACCGACTATTAATAAATCTACGTTTTAATAATACAGGCTCACATACTTTGGTTTCATCCCGCGTTACCAACTCGTGGAACGCGGTACGTCGTATTGCTCTGAAGCGTAAATTTATCGAAGTTTCGGCTTTTTCATCGTTCTCCTCATTTTCTGTCTCTTTAGCTAATAATAAATCCCTAATACTATTGAAATTAACAAGCTGTGAGTTTTCATAATTTAAAGTAATACCTTTAACTTTACACGCTTCGTGCGTTCGTCCGTCTGGCGTACGTACGATATAAGCATAAAATTTCGGACCGCCGGATACGAACGCTTCGATATAACTGCCGCTACCATAGCTCTCGAGCTCGTCGGTCATATCGCCTAAAAAATTTCCTGTACGTGGCTCATATTCGTTCGGATCGCCGCTGCTTACGTAGATACATGAATCTGTATCATAATACAAAACACGACGTTCTAATCGCTCTAAATAAGAGTATAATGTTAAACGAGCTTGTGCTGTCGTATATGCCGCTATCGCGACGTTAGTCAATGGGGGGAAACAACTGCTTCTTGTCGCAGTCGCCATGAAACATATATTACTTCGTCGTTCACGGGTAATATATCGGATATTTCATGCTCGGCGCTCGTCAGCAAAGTTATAAAACGTTGCGGCGATCTCACGACTTCCGTATTAGTCAAATTGGAACGTTGACCGAATTTCCCCCAAAAAGAATTTAAGCATAGCTTCGCGACAGAACGTAAGCCGGGATTTCGCGCGATGTTACGCTTATCGAGAACAATACCTTCGGTCTTTTCATATTCCCGCAAATATTGTTCTTTAGCATCATCGTCGTTTTCCCCGCATTCGCTCGGCCATCCGCTGGCCTCTTGCTTAAGTTGCAAGAATGTATTTATATATCCGGCGAATAGTCCTCCTTGACGCGTCGTGTGATCGAATCGACTGACTTTGTATTGCCAAATCTCGCTTACCGCCGTCACGAGATAACCTTTTTCAACGGCCTTGCGTAATTCGCAGGACACCCATGTACCTTCGAATTCGCGCTCATCTGCATTGTCGTGTGTGCAAGTCGTTTGCGAAAAGGTTTCACAGCAACTGCGACACAATGCAAAAAGTAATTTTCCCTTCACGCGATATGGGAGTATGGGATGAAATAGATTACGCGGAGCGAGTACTCTACAACGTATGAACCCCTCCAATGTATTAAAATTATAATTCGGTGCCTTCCCGATTAATGCGGAACATTCATCGCCGACATAAATATCGGGATGACCGATCGGGAAAGCGCCAGTTTTCAAAACATAAGGGTACAAGGAACATACGTCCACGTAACGTATTTTTTCCATACCTGTAACTTCATATCGCGTCACAATATTACCCGTGCGTCCACCGAAAAACGCATCGCGCGGATCGAGCGGAGATGTTTCCAAGTTTTTCCGTAAGGACGCTCGAAGGCGAGAGATACCGTATGTCATGCGATATTTTTCGATTTTCCACAGGGCTGGGGGAGAAGGAGGAGGAGGAGGAGGGGAATGCAATGGGACATCTCTGCTGTCTTCGGCGCCCGATATTTTACCAGCTGCTGACACCTCGGACATCTTGTTGACTTTAATATTGCTCGTGTATGCGAGGAATAATAAGCTTATCCGCGTTCCGGGGGCCCACCGCGGCGGCCGCATGCTCGCGCTAGCGTTTCCGGTCGGCGAACGAGCGAAAAGTACCGCGGCCAATTAGCTGATAAGCAGCCGCGGAATCGACGCGAGTAAGCGTATTCGCGGAGGTGAGCTCGCGTCAGCGTTTTTTGAGCACCGCTGCTTACGAGCTTGTACGCGGTGCTCTATGCATGCTTATGCTAAAAATAAGATGTTCGTCTAACGCGCGGCTATCGCGCAATATTACTAGGCGATAAAATTTTTTATGTTAATAGTAAAGAAGAGGGGAGGAAGAGGGGAGAGGTGATTAATAGGAAAGAAGTAGGGTAAAAAAAATATATTTAAGTTTTTTAAGGTTAAAACATTCTATTTATTGAAAATAAAATTTTTCTTTTTTATTAAACTAACAATTGCGCTTTAGTAAAATTATACGTACAATTTCATTAAAACCTAGCGAAAGCAATTCTTCGAATACAATATTAAAATATACGTCTAAAAATGGTAAATTATTTATTTGTGTTCGTACATCACGCTCGATTTCTTCAAAATTACCTCTAATTGTAAGTTTTATAATTTCACAATCTACGTAAGACGAGGGAAGTTTTAATTCTATTTCGTTAATCAGGTATTTGGAGCACTCGTTGACGGTGTCGGTAATGGGAATTAACCGTGCCAAATGAGCGTCCACACATCTTGCGATATCTTCCAGGCCGACAAAAGTAGTTTTCTGCATCACAATGGCGACGCTGTACGTTTTTGCTTCTTCAACGGGGCTGCTCCTCCGTCTCGTTATTATTCGCCGGTTGTCCCGCATTTTCCTTATAACTCACTATCACTGCCCTTGTTCCGTAAGCGGTTGTGAAGCCGATGGAAATATTGTTGATAATAATCGGACTTGGTTTGGATTTTTGATTCTCGCACAAATACTGCTTCATCTGCTCCATGCTGATTTGAAATTGCTGCCAGGTGTCGGTGTCGAGACATATTCCATCTGCATAATTGCCTGTTAATTTTACAATCGGTACAAAGCAATTTTCACTCGTCGCCTGCAATCCCACATGAATCTTCTTAGTATACGATGCGTTAAGCCCGTACGTCGTCGATAATAATAAATATCGCTGATCGTTTCTTCTATCGAAGTCGGTCTTGAGGCCCGATTTGTTAATATCACAAACGTGAGTAGATTTAACAAAATCGGTTAGCTTTTCCGTTCACTGGATACTTTTTGCGGCGGCCATTTTTATCACTTTTTACCGAGAACTAGTTGAACACTGGTCACAACAACGACGAATACTTGTACCGAAGCCGAAATGAAGATTTCGAGCAAACTCAAATGAATAAAGTTCCGCGTTTTCTCGCCTTACTTATATACTGAAATATAAGGAAAAGAGGGGAAAATATGCAGCTAAATAATTGAAAAACAACGAATTCCCATATTTTCCATCCATTAAGAGTTAACATCTTTTTGTAAATGTTATAAATATTATATTTAAATGTAAGAAAATTGTACAAAACATTTCTGTAGCGTAAATAAAAATGTTAAATTTAATGTAAATGTTAAAATATTAATTTTAAATATTACCTGAAAACGTTCAATTTTTTCCTTTTCTCTCCTTCCTTCTTTCCTTCCTAGACTCTGCGGCGCCATAGCTCTTTCAATCTCCGATAGCGTATCGCCTCCGATGACGACATCGCGTCTACCTGCGTTGCATGACTCGACCGGCGCGGACAATCATGTCCGATCATGAACGCTTCGTATTACGTTTGTATATCTTGATAACTGATAATTCCGCACTAGGTGATTTTTCTTTTTTCAGCAAGAAGGAGAGACGCGGGCGACGCGCTCGCTGCAGTTCGAAGTTTTTCCGTAAGGACGCTCGAAGGCGAGAGATACCGTATGTCATGCGATATTTTTCGATTTTCCACAGGGCTGGGGGAGAAGGAGGAGGAGGAGGAGGAGGGGAATGCAATGGGTCATCTCTGCTGTCTTCGGCGGCCGATATTTTACCGGCTTCTGACACCTCGGACATCTTGTCCACTTTCTCTCTCTCTCACTCTATTTTCTCTCTCGTTTTTCCAGCTCGTCGGAACCAATCAAACAGCCGGCCACTATAGGACAAACCAATCGGAGCGCTCGGTCCCCGGGGCCGGAGAGAGCTACTCTTCGCTTAAATGCCACATCTAACTCTCACTCTTGTAAGATTTCAGTTAGCCCACCGCACTAGGACCCCGACCAGAAAAGCAGAAGACCCAGGTTCCAGCCCGAGTATTTCCAGCCCAGGAAAAAATAAAAAATAAAAAAAACTGCCTCGTGCACGTCCACGACTCCCCCCACTCTTAAAAAAATTTTAAAATTAAAAAATCGCCTCGTGGACGTCCACGAGTCCCCACTCTTTTTTTCTCAGGTACCTGCCTAGGGGGACAGGGGGGGAAGGGATCACAGCGGGGGGCTGGCGCCAAGGGGGAAAAGGGGGGACATTCCTGTCTCGCTATAGTGGCCCCTATACTACTTATAACAGTATATTTATAAGAGAGATATTATATATATTAAGTTTTCTTCAGATAACACAAAGAAAGAAGAAGAATAATACAAATATTGGATGAATAAATTAAGTGAACGATTCGATCAAGCAGGTTTTCGAAGCAAACGCGCGCACACACACATACACATACGCATACGCATACACAGAGAGCTTTTAAATGAATGGAATAATAAAAAATATTTAAAAAAAAGAACTCCCAACAGCTCCCAACAAAATTATAACATTTAAATAATTATAAATATAAAAAATAAAAATTAAATAAAACAAAAAATTAATAAAAAACAGGTAATTAACAAATATTTAATAATAAAAACAATTTTTAAAGAATATTTTATAAAAATTAAGCTTTTAAAAGTTTGAAATATCTATTTGTTATAATTGTTTAACATATTAAACTATAAATTATTATATCCTATTATTAAATATTACAAGTTAAAAAATTATACGTATATATAAAGTATAATTATTATAGTTAAGTATAAGATTAAATATCAAAAATCACATAAATAAGTTATTGTTGATTATTATTTAAATTTATAATTATTTGAATTTACCCTCGCCACATATTTAGCGTTACAAAGGCGATTTATAGAAGCTGAAGATTTTAGAATTGAATAGTACTAACAAATTACTTTTTACTTTCTTACAATTATTCTATTTTGTAATTATTATTATTTATAAATAAACTGCATTTTATGAATATTTTCCTAATTGATAATGATTTGCTAATTAAAAAAATTAATTCAGTAAATTAAGTGAATTAATAAATTAATTCGGTAATAAATTAATTAGGTAACTACATATTACTGATTTGCGTTAAGGCGCATCTTTGATTACTTTTATTTATTTATGAAACATAATAAGGTAAACAATAAGCAATTATAATGTTAAAATGTTGATGTTTTTTAACAATTATTTATTTACGTAACAAATTTCTAATTTTGATTTATAATTCTAGTGTTTGAACTTTAGATGAGGAAAAAGATTTAATAAAGTTCCAAATATTTTTCCTTATATTCTACTAAAAAATGGATCAAAAAAGAATAAAGTGTTATGTGGGAACCATCCATCAAAGAAAATAAAGTAGTTGATATTTCAATTGTAAACATAAGCTTTAGTTTTGTTAAAAATAACTGCTTATTTTTTATTTCTGTTTATTTTATAAAATTGACAAAGTCAATAATTACATCTTATATACAACTTCGAATAAGATGAAATTATGCTACACAACGAAAACATAATACTAAAAAAAATAGAGAATACTTTTCATACTATAAAAATTCAATCAACAGTGGCACAACAGCTCAGTCTGTTCGTGCCATGGCCTCCCGAATCGCAGTCTTCCAAACATTTCGGTTCTCCGCAGTTTATCACCCCCAGCAGCGCTCTCGCATACTATGTTACTCCATCCTCCCATCTCCCACGTGGTCTACCCCTCAGTCTAGTACCAAACATTTTTGCATTCAGGGCTTTCTTTGTATTCTTGTATCTGGCATACGTTGCACATACCCGGCCCAACGGAGTCGCATAAAGTTGACATGAGTTGAAGCCTAGGCGACTGATACAGCCGATATAATTCCTCATTATATCTAATTCTCCACAATCTTTCCTCCTGTACCGGTCCCTAAATCCTCCGCAAGATCTTTCTCTCCAATGCGTCCAACAGATATGTTGGAGATCACGAAGAGACATCACGAAGACATCAACCGACAGGCTGATCTCTGTGTAAATGCACATGCTTCGTACTCATACATAATTATACTACGTATTAGTGTTTTATAGAGTATGATCTTGGTGTTCCTATGTACCTCGCTAGATCTTAATATCGGTGTAAGCGCGTAGTATGCTCTGTTGGACGCATTGATTTTTGCCTGCATGTCCTGACCCTTGTTGTCAGCAGTAAGCATGGACTCCAGGTATTTAAAATCTAAAGTTTCCTCGAAAGACCAATTTGTGAAGGGGATATTTAGTTCAGGTCTTCATGTTTTTCTAGTCGTAACTAGAACCTTGTTCTTATCTTCGTTTATTTGTAGACCGATCCTTTCCGCCGCTTTGTCCAGCTCTACGTAGATTATTTGAAGTCCCTGTAGAAATCTCGCCATGCAGTTTATGTCGTCTGCGAAACGAGCTAGTTGTTTAAATTTATGCGTGAGGTTTCCGTTTGGATCCACACCCACCGCATGATCCATTCAAGAGCCAGATTAAAGAGCATAGGGGCACCAATCCATTGTTTTAGGCCTCTTCTACAGGCGAGGGGGGTCTTCAAGCTTCTCTGTATGTTAACTACGCAAATAGACTGATTCAAAGTTATTTTGATCAGTCTTATCAGTTTAGGTGGTATTCCCAGCTCTAACATCACTGAGTACAAGCTTTCCCTGCTGTCGCCTGTTTAAATCTATGAATAGTTGGAAGACGTCTATTCCGAATTCCCAGCATCTACTCAGTGTTTGTCTCACCGTGAAAAGCTGGTCCAGGATCGATCTACTCTTTCGAAAATACCTGCTTAGTATTCTCGCAAGATTTGTTCTGTATATGGTTCCATCTGGTTCTTGATGATTGTGGACAAATTTTATAAGCTGCGCTTAGTAGTGTGATATCTCTATAATTGGTGCATTCGAATTTGTCACCTTTCTTAAAAATTGGGCATATAACTCCTTTCTTCCAATCCTCTGGAAGGATTTCTTTAGTCCATATCTGCTTTATGATTTTGTGCCTGTGAATCAGCCTGTCAGTTGATCTCTATGCAAATGCCCATGCTTCGTGATGTCTTCGTGATCTCCAACATGTCTGTTGGACGCATTGGAGAGAAAGATCTTGCGGAGGATTTATGGACCGGTACAGGAGGAAGAATTGTGGAGAATTAGTTATAACTGTTATTGTATTCGTACCACCACCATTTCACCAGCTCTGCGGGGATGTTATTCTTTCCAGGTGCCTTCCGGTTCTTTAATTTTCCCATTGTGGATTCCACTTCCCGAAAAGAAGGTGGGACGTCTTCGCTGTGAGGGTTGTTGTTGTAGAGCCTGGGATCTGATGTATGTGCATCGTTATCAAGGCATGTTCCTCCATTTAAGAGTTGTTGGAAATATTCTTTCCATCTAGCGTGCACCTCCTCTTTACTGACTATTATTGTTCCGTTGACGTTCCTACTATTGGTTTGAGAATATTTCTAATCATGTTTAATTCTTTGTAGGCATTTGCTGTTTCATGTCTTTGAAAACATTTCTGCATTCGCATCCGCATTTGTGGTCTTTTATGAATTTCTGTTTTTTGTATGTACAAGCCTTTTTGGCTTCTGATTTTGCTGTCTTGTATTCCAGCAGCCTTGTCCTCGTTGGTCTCTGTAGCCATTGCTCTCTGAGACTGTCCCGCTTCTCAATTTTTGCTCTACACTCGTCGTCATACCAATTCTTATTTTTTGTTGTTTCCTAATATCCTATTTTCTCTTCCGCTGCTTTATTGCATTTAATACTTCTTCTCAGTTGATGTTCACGGACTGCGCACTGAAGTGGATCTGAGCCAGTCTCTCATCTAGTTTAGTTTGGTCTGCGAGTATTTCCTCATTTTTTAAGCTTTCTATTTTAAATTTTTGCCTTTAGTGTAGGAATTAGACGATCTGTTTGCTAGTCTGCAGAGATACTTTATTCCTACAAGAAAATTATCAGACTCGATATTGGGTTTCCTACACGACCTTACTTGCAGTATGCTAGAAGTTCTTCTTTTCTCTGTTAATACGTGATCTATTTGATTGGAAGTTAAACCATCTGGGGATTTCCACGTTTGTTTGTGGATGTCTTTTCTTGGGAAATATGTTGAGGAGACCACTAAGTTTTTGCTGGTCGTAAAATTTATCACTCAGAGGCCATTATTGTTGAAAGCTCATGGAGGACCTCTTTGCCTATAACTGGTCGGTGTATTGTTTCTCTCCCAATTTTTGCATTAAAGTCGCCCAGTACAATTTTAATGTCATTTGAGGGTGTCAAAGATTTGTTCCAGCCTAATGTAGAATTCGTCCTTCACCATAACTTCCTTTTCTTCTGTTTCTGCATGTACATTGATCAATGTTAGGTTAAAAAACTTTGTTATGATTCTAAGTGAGCAAGTTCTGTCGCTTATTGACTGGAAGTTCTTCACGCTATTCAGAAGGTTTTTATGAAGGGCAAAACCTATCCTCAAGAAATGTTTCTAACCACCACTGTTAAAGAAAGTGTAGATTCCAACTTTTAAGGTATTATTATCTTTCCAGCGGGTTTCTTACAATGTTAGGATCTGTATTTTACACCTAGATAATACGTCCGCGAGGCTTATGGCTACGGCAGTTTTATATAGGTATCTTACATTCCACGTTCCCAGTTGCAGGTCCATATTTCGTTTGCCGAGTCGTCTCCGTATTGACCGTCCGAGGCTTCTCTGGTTTCTTAACAATAGTTTTTGACGGGGCAAATTGTCAGTCCAACGCTCAAAGAGTGGAGGGCCCTTTCCCCTCTCTTTTGTTCCCTCAAAGAGTAATTTCTCTGGCTCTGGTGGGGGTTAACAGCACTATCACTTGAAGACCAGATGGGGGATAGAGTATGAGAGGTGGGAGGTTTTATTTCCAAAGACCATTTGGTGCACTTCACTTCTCCTTGTGGTGCCACTGTAAAAATTGGGCTATCTTTAAATACCGTTGAAACTCGATGAAAAATTATATAAACCATTATAAACACAATATTCATAAGCATTATAAATATAAATCATCATAAACACAAAATTAAAAAAACATTTTGATAATTTTCAACTCTGACATGCTATCAGTGATTTTTTTATATTTTATTACCCTATTATATCTGTGCTTTAAACAATGTTGTTTTGTTCTTTAAAATTACTATTTTTGACACTCTGCAGCTCATTAAAAAATTTTTTTTTGAAAAATTTAACTCAAGTTCCATATTACAACTACAACATATTGCTTATAAAATGCTTTTTTTTAAATTTTTCGGTAAAACTTCACAAAAGGGGAACCAGCCCTAATGACCTTAACCTTGTTAACATATGTTGTCAAGGTCATTGTCCTGAGTTACATTCAAGAGATTTTAGCCGTCGCTTGTTTATTAAAAAGTTATTAACAAACAAATATTTGTGAAAATCAAGATTAGTACGTAATCTGACAATAAAAAACAACGCAACTTTAAAACTGATAGGTTTGAGTTAAATAATACTTTATTTGTTTCTCCCGACTACTGCGCGGCATTTCAGCTCCATCGCGCTATAGTTTCGTTCAGCGGGGTTTAATGTTGGGCTGGCGTATGCTATAATTCGCTCATCTTCAAGTAATTGCTGGATGAAGATCGCATCTAATCCATACGAGCGTCGGTCTGCAGGATGGCGAATTGTCCGGGCAGACGAGTACTAGTGCGAATGTTACAGCGTCCTTGAGACGTTGAGAGGCCTCGTTCTTGGCGACGGTTCAGATCCTATCGAGCATTTTTGCAAATTAGATCAGGGATCAGGGGTGTAATGATGACAGAGAAGTCAATGATAAAATGTCGGTGACGCTAGGCTTAGAAACTGGCGAACTTGATGGAGATCGGCGAATGCGGGCCAATTCGCAATTGCACTTACTTTTGCCGAGTTGGTACAAATTCCTTGCCGATGATGTGGCCTACTGGAAATGATCTTAGCAAAAGTGGTACTTCTCAGCATTGAGCCGGAGTTTAGCGGCCCAAATAACAAATTTACAAATTTTGGAAACGATGACGTGAGAGACATCAACTTCATTTTCTATTTTTGCGTTATAACAATTTTTATTTATTTTTATTTACTTTTTTGTATGTTAATTTATTATTTATTTGCGCTGAAGATAATCTAAAGAAGAAATCGAAACGTATGTATTCTTTATGACTCATAATTATTAAAATAAAATAAAACATATTGCGCCATAATTATCGTGCGTGGCTCTTATTGCCTTTGTCTTGATTTGTTTGTTTATTTCATATAAATCTAACATATTATTTAACATATAATGTAATATAATGTTATTAAAAATATGATATCTATAAAATATTATTATTGTTGCAAGTTAATAGATTTCGGATTTGACCGAGGAAGTGATTTTGTGATAAAGTGTCGGAGAAAATTTACTCCAGGTTGTTACTAGCAAGAAAAGTATATTCTTCACAAACAGAAAGTACAATGTGCTCGCGACGTTCGTGCAACGAATCTTTGTAACTGAAGCAAATTAACATTGAGTGAAAGATTGCAAATGCGACGACAGAAATGGCGCGAAAAGAACAGGTTATCCAATAAAATTGCGAACAAAAGCAATAGGAAATGATCTCAGAAAGTCGAATAAAGAAATTTTTATTTTGAACGATGACCGTTGTTCATTCAAATTTTGATGGCTTGCGGATTACCGAGTCTTGTGAAACGAGGCGAGGTGCCCGTGATTGATTAGTTTGACGCGTTAATTTTAATTTATGTACGATGGTGAGATGTAACATATGATAAATATGCATAAAAGCAAACTTTATTTCTTCTTATTTTATAACAGAAAATACATTAAAACTGTGAAATTTTAATATTAAAAGTATACACTGTGACAGGTAGAAGAAATTTTCAATACATACATACAATACATTTTCAATAATATGATCAGTTGATCGAGAAAAAGAACTGAGAAATTTTTAATGATAAATTTCAAATAATTTTCAAAATTTCCAGAAATTGTTAAAATTTAAGAAACCTTCTGAGGATTCTGAGATTCTGAGTTAGTAACTTTTTGAACCGGATTCTGAGTTATTATCTTTGTCTTATTTTTTTCACACTTTGAAAATGAGGGTTAAGATACAATTCAAGGTAACCAGGTGGTGACTTCCGATGACCTCGACAATTTTTATGGAGGTCATTCTTTTGATACATCTCTATCATGACAAGATAGCCTGAAAAATACGGCAGAGATATTTTACTTTTAAATGACCCCTAGGGTCAATTTGACCCCTTACAACTCTAATGTAAAATTTTCCGCTCTTTCAGAATCCGGGTTCAAAAATAGGGATTCCCATTTAAAAAACAGAAGTTGATCTTCAAATGATTGAAAATGACCTTTAATTTCAAATCCAAGGTCACTATTAGATAGCTCCCTTTGTTCTCTACAACTTTTATCCGAGTCGTTTTTCTTCAAACGTTGATCCTGAAAAGTTATGAGGGTGGAACATTTAAAATGGGACACCCTGTATATATACAGACGTCAATCGCATCATCGTCGTGTGCAGGTAGAGCAAATAAAACTGAAAATAAAAGTCCTGTACCACTTTGCTATTTTTGTAATAATTTTCGAGAAATTAATTAAAAAAGATTGACCAATTCGCGTGAGTATAAGCGAGCAGTAAAAAGGCATAACCCATCGATGTGTGATTGCTAGGACGCGATAATCCATTGTTATGTATCGCTCATATATAACCATTGCCATTTGTAGAGTGCTTCTCCCAAATATATATATATATTAAATTATGTGAAAAATATAATCAGCTTAAATGACTGTAAAATTCTTCATTTTGTTTTATATTAAAGCAGCCTGAAATATCCTTAATTTTACAAAAAGCGAATAACATTTTAAAAAAATTAAAAATAACAAAGTATTTATTTTATGTCCTACATTTGAAAAAATAAAAAGAAATGAACATAAATCCAAACAGTCGTCGGCGGGACTTGAACATTCGTCGCCGGCATAAAAAGCACGGAAACGGGAGCCACCTCAGCTACGCCGTCTCACTGAAAACGAATCTAAATTTTCTATTTATGTGCAGCACAATTTTGTGACCCAATCTTTGCTTCGCGATTTCTCCTAAACAAAGGCCTATTCATTCGAACTTCTTTAGGATTTTTATCCTCTACTTACAACTTATCGAACGAGCTATGATTCGTTCGAAAATCGATTTCGCAATTGGCGTCATCTCTTTGTTAGCTATGTATTCCTTCCGCGAACGACGTTTCTGCCTCTGTAGTGCTCACACTGTAGACCTATTTTAAAGATATATGTAGCGCCTCAATGTCCAATCTAGCAAGATTTTACTGCAGAAGATCTCAACGCTGATTCCTAGGTAGATATGAAATTGTATGACCAATCTTGAGAAGGATATATCTGTTCTTCCTGTCCGAAAGTGTTTTGGTGTCCTGTATCATGAATTAATCGGTTACGTCTTATATCCGATCCGAGTCCCAGAATTCATGATCAAAGATCCTTAAAATCTCTTACGCAAGTGGAGACAGAATAAATGTTGGCGATGCGTAGCTCGCATTCTGCTGCCAATTGATCCACTAATAATCCTCTTCTATTAACAAAATGAGATCCCTAATAAGCAGACTTGAAACTGAAGTTATCGCAGACCATTTTATTGTTCAGATTCCAATCGATGTCTCCCAACTTGTTAAGAGTTTTATGAGAGAGGAGTTTCTTTAAAGTTACGAGAGATATAGTAGAAGACTAAATCTTAAGCATTTAATCTCCGCATTTAATCGCTACAAATCTGTCGCTTCTCTGTTGCCTCCTGTCGCCTTACGAACACACACATCCTTGAGAAATTCTCAGCTCTCCAAATTATAGCTGCACGTTCATCCTTACTGACGAACCAAAATTGAGATTCTGATACATGTCTAGGCGCTTATCAAGCATAAACCGACTTCTCTCTCCACCATGTATTGGGCCAAAAGATTTTGAGCCTTCTCTATAATTGATGTTACATTGAAGACATTGAAGAGATCATCTACCTCTATCGCATCAACATTAGACCTGACTGATTTTGAACAAAATCTTTGTCGATTCCATATGAATTTGAAACAATTGATTTGCATACTTACCCTGATTCACGTATACTATGCATCGAGGATCCGCTTAGAATTTCCTAGCGGGATGTCTGCAGCAGAAGCAGGTCCGATTATAATCAGCTAAAGTGCAGGCATTTCAAATATGATCGAACTGCCAGTACTTGTAACACTGAATTGAGCGAGCTTTTTTCTTAACCGAGCTTTCCGATCTTGATTTTTTCTTTCGTGAAAACACGCAAGGTCGCGACGAGTGAACATTGTGTCCATCCAGTGCTGAGACCATTTACCATCCTACGTTTTGGACCAATCTTCATCACCTTACGACAATCTCCAAAATTTAAGATTGCAAAGTTTATTTCATCCACGGAGCTCGCCTTTAATTATGATGTTAAATATTACGTTAAATAGTTCTCCAAGTTTGCCGATCAATGCATCAGCTTTAAGGGCACTAACTGAACCAGGTATTTCAATCAAGATGTCTCCATTGGCCGCTTTCTGATTCTGGACGATTCAATGCCTAATTCGGATAGAAAGATTTTACACGAGCTTGTTTCCGCGTCTTTGCATAGAACAAATTATTACCAGTTTTCCTGATGGCAACTGCTGCGGGTTAGTCTTTTACGCGTGCTTTTATTCTTGTTCTCCTTAACTCTAGATGTGCTGGAGTTCGTTCTCTTCTACTCGTTGCTCTTTGTCTTCTTCTTTGAACTCGATTTAAAAAAAGATTATGTACACCCCTAAGCTTATAAAGACTTAAATTGTTTTTTTTCTTTTCTTTGCCTTTGCCTAACAATCATCCACTTATCATTCGTTGTTTGAAGGGAGGTCGAAGGCCCCCCTTGCACCCCGCTACGCGTGTGTGTGTGTGCGTGCGTGCGTGCGTGCGTGCGTGCGCGTGCGCGTGCGCGTGTGCGTGTGCGTATGTGTGTGTATGTGTGTGTGTGTGCGCGCGCGCGCACGAACGGTGTCCAAACGAACGGTGTGCAAATGAACGGTGTCCAAACGAACGGTGTCCAAATAAATGGTGTCCAAATGAATAGTGTCCATGTGAGCAGTGTCCCAGTAAACGATGCGTATTTTCTTACATGTCCAAATGCTACTGTGTTCAAAATTACTGTGTCCAATTGAACCGTGTGCAAAATCTCGTGTCCATTTGTAACGTGTTCATTTGCACCATGTCCAATTGTACTGTGTCCAAGTGCGCCACTCCCGTCAATGTGTGCTCTCTAAGTTGTTACTTTCGTTCATTGTGTTCATCTCATTTATAACGAATTGAGTTTATACTCAAACGTGTACGTTGTTCATTCCACAATTAATAATTAAACTCAGTTTAATTTTATATTGAATAAGTTAGATAGTGCATTAACACGGACACTCAGATTCAAGTCGTGGTTGATTGCCGCGCCACGTGCATCTAATTGCTTAGTGGTAATAATTATTAATTTAATGTAATAATAGGAACTTATTTAACGAATTTTGTGTTGAAGATATTTTTTTTTATTAATTTATAATAAATTCTACTCATAGTAAAATATTAAAACTGTGCTGTGTCCGCTATTTCTCCTTATTTTTTTCCTACCACATTCCACGATTATCCACCTTTCTATATCTATTAATATACCTGCATTATTTATTACAATTCTCAACAATTATACAAATATTTCATTGTTTTTATTTTTTTTTTGCATTTTTATCATGTGCAGTTTTTAAATATTTTTTTTAAATCTTTATATTCTTTATATTTTTCTTTTTGTTCCTTGTTTCATTTTTCAGATTCATAGGTGCATGTATCAGAGGTAGATGTCATTAATACTGTCTAACATCCCATCATGTTATTTTCTATAGTAAAATGTACAATATCTACAATGTTTTCTGTATTATATTTTGAAATATCATTTATTATAATAAATTCCGCAATGTTCTTTATTGTATTACATTCCAAATCTTCAATATTTGGCTGCATAAACATATTATTGATATTCTTCTGTAAAAAATTAACAAAGTATGTATAAGTATATATTTTTGCAAGTTTATTATTTATTTTCTTGTCATACAATTTACTGAAAATGGTTAAATTTTCGGATCGAAACGAATATAATAAATATATACTAATCACACAATGTGAAGAATACAATTTTGACGTTTCTGTTCCAGCGTTCTCATTTGCCCATCTCCTTATTTATTAGCTAATAATATTAGAAAAAGTAAAATTTGTGTACATTGTATTTATTGTAAAGCAGACATGGAAAAAGGATTTTGTTTACGTTTATGGGATAAGTACATGGTCATGGATATTTTATCAATGTGTTTCACCATATTTTCGCAATTAGTTCATAGATTTCAACATGCAATTAGAGGGGCGTAGCCTCTCCCTTCGCACCTTTAGCCGAAAAAGATCTAAGCTAATTTTTATTTTTAAAACTGAAAGTAAATTTGATTTAAGTGAGAACTTTTTCGGTGTGAGAGTGCAGGGGGACTGGTGAAGTTTCTCCTTTATCCACACATAGATGTTATAAACAGTTTTTTTCAATGAAAAAAATAATAAATTATACAGTATACACATACTTTAATGTCAGACTTCAATTTATTATATCTTTTAAACCTTTTAAATGCATCCCTCACTATTTCTTGCAAGAAACTCAAAAAATCTTTCCTACAACATAATTGGCAACATAAATGGCAATAAAATCGGAGATATGTTACCTTTTATGTAATTTTACTTATAATATTTTTAGTTTACAGAGCTGGTTCAATGAACTTACGTTGTTCCGCAGACACAATAATATCGCCTTCATAACAACTTTTAATGTGCACGCATCATTTATGCCATCAATCAATCAATCTATCTACCAATCAATCGCAAATTTCCTGGGCTTAAAACCAACAGAATTTGGATGAGATGATGTTATTTCAAACTGTAAGCTAATGCTAATATAACTTTGCATTTTTATTGTCATTGTCATTCCCAGGCATTTCAAACTTAATGTTCGGATTTGCTTTTGATGTCGTGAAATAATCGACACGGCGTAACGACTTGTAATTTCTAACATGACATCTAAAGCATGTGTGCAAAATTATAAGTTCTCAATGAGAAGAATCGAGAGAACTGATTGGATTCTCGGACTGATCGGACTATTTTTACTGCACGCGAAGAATCCAACAACTGACTAAAGGAAGCGCATTGCTTTATGTAATTTACTGTACCGCTGTGTAACCATATTTTGGATAAAGTTCCGAAAAAAGCACATCTCCGATTTCGATAAAACTTTGTGAAAACCTCTCTTTCAGGTTAAAATGGAAGCCTTTAAAAAAAAATTTTGTCAATTCTAATAAGAGCGTCATTTTAGACTTCAACATAAGCCTTATGCCCCCGCTTTATCTGCCTCTCCGTCTGTTGCAACTTTCAACTCAGGAACCATTAAGGCTAAAAAGATTGTTGGGGTGTTATTAAAAAGGTCGAGAGGAGTTCAAAGCCACATAGATAATGTCTCTAGATGGAGAGATTCTCGAGAGGATGTCCCAAACCGGGAAAAGAATTCCCGAAAATGGAAAAAAGCTATACTCGATGTGTTTTTTACATCGTAAAGTGTTAAAAAAGATACCGCGCTCAATGTTGAAGTCTGGCGATAGCCTATGTGCGCAGTCCGTCGACTGAGCTCCGTCTCACTTGATTTAAGAGAAAATGATATCGAATTGATAAAATTATTCATATTAGCAAACTTGCCGATGACCTTATCCTTCATATGTTGCAAGAGTGAGGTTGCTGATTAATATTCACTTTGCTAAAAATCAAAAAAATATAATCTAAAATAAATATAAAATAAAATTATATAACCTAAAATAAAAGCATAAATTTCGTGAACAAACAATACTTAATCCGCTTGGGTATTTTCAGTTTAGTTGGTATCTGTTCTTTGCTTAGACAGTTTCCTAAATATAATAACATAAATATAAAAGTAACAAAAGCGATCTATTTTTTAACATGCCTGCCTGCACTACTTATACGCATTGTTTCGCATAAAATTAAAAAAAAATAAAAAAAGCGTTCATTAAATGAAAATATTATGGAAATATAAACACAGAAAATAAGTTTTTTAACTAAAATAAATCACATGACATACTTAATTTTATTACGTATTGATTTAATATTAAGTATATAAAGTAAAGTAATAGATATTAAAGATATATATATATATATATATATATATATATATATATATAAATATTTTAAAAACAAGTTTAATATTTCTTGTCGCTCTTATAATCTAAAAATACAATATCATCTAAATAGTCTTCTCTTTTGGAAATTAATACTGTGTTATATAATCTCTGTCTATCAGCACTAAATCAAATCTGATTTTTTTGAGTCGATCCTCTAGTGATCTTCATGATTTGTCGCGTAAACTTTAATCAAAACAATCCGCAACTGCTTTCTCTTGTTGAGGCTGTCTCGTTTCAAGTTGCTGTCCAAAGTTAAACTCTCAGCTTGATCATATTGAACCTTTAATATTTAGTTTTGATTTATACTTTCTGACATATTATACCGACAAATAATACTCCAATTTTATTATTTTATATCAGCAAAATTCTATTTAATTTTTGTTCGTTTTAATTTTTGTGATATTTTCCAGTCATAATGCAGATCTGTTTGTTTTGTATTGCGTTTTTGCCAAACTAAAACGATACAACATGCTTAGCTACTAGTTAAAGTTTTGCAAACATAATATATAGCATATAATTATTTTTTTAAGGACGCATTGTAGATGCATTCTTGAGTGCTTTCAATCTACCAATTATCTCAAACTCTATAAAGCTTATTATTATTAAGAATAACTTATATATTTTTTTCTTAGGAAACATATAGAGGAAAAGATTCGAACGTATTTGAATTTGAGATCTGCTGACTGCCAGTCAGCGACTTCTACAAGAAGTCACGCCTCACTCTTTGTAGCATATAATTTGCAATACTTAACGGATTTAGCTATCTTTATATGTAATGCCATTTGTACATTGTATAGTGTGTTCAAACATATGAGATAGCAATTCAGCAGATTCGTAAAAAGACAGACGAACAGCTGTAATGTAATACACGCATTACAATAAATATAATTTAGCCTCTACAACATGTAATTATGAACAATCTTTTATTACACAATTAAGAAACTTTTACTAATATGCATCAATGTATTTATTGGTTTATTATTTATTTACATTTTTTACATACAGTATATTAAACATTTCAAGAAACTGACCAAAAAAAATTTAATTAAAAATTTAATTAATATTAGGGATAAATTTTTATTTTATTTATAGAATTTAACAAATTAAATTCGTGGTGTCCAATTGTTGCACTTTGGAAAGTTAGGTGGTACAGGTGGCAGATCATATGATGTACCAATATGTAAGACAACATTCATTCCGGTTGCAGTATGCCATGTAAAATGACAATGAAAGAACCACCAGCCTAAAAAATAAATATTATTTTTATATTATATTATAAATATTTTTATACGTTCACACACAAACACACACATACACACACCCACACCCACACACCCATACACACACACCCAAACGCACGCACGCACGCACATATATATATAGGTATCCTGCAAAGATTATGCCAACGCTCGTGACGAGGTAGAGCACAGAAAACTGAGCAGAAAAGTCCTTTACCATTTTGTCCTATAATGCTTAATAAAAAAGTTATTATTAAATAAAGTCTGGTCAATCATCGTCGATCTTCAGGCGCAGCGACAGTGAGCAGCGCGCCTGGTAGTGTGTGTGAGCGCTCAGCTGACACAGCGCGGTTCACCGACGTGTGCCCGACTAAAGGTCGGCGATGATTGACCAGACTTTATTCAATAATAACTTTTGTATTAAGCGTTATAGGACAAAATGGTAAAGGACTTTTCTGTTCAGTTTACTGTGCTCTATCCGCTCACGAGCGTTGGTACAATCTTTGCAGGACACCGTGTATATATATATCATGTATAGTTTATTGTGAATTGTTATTTGTGAAAATTAAAATTTCAAAATTATTATGATTTATAGTAATATAAGCTCTTTATCGAATTGTAAAATATAATTGTGTGTAGAGAAATTATGTTAACCTGGATTATCTGCCTTGAAACGTAAGATGATAAAACCAGTATTTGGTACAGTTACAGTATCTTTAGGACTACAATGCGTATAATAACCATTTTGTAAACGTGCCATATGAGCTTCTATCTCTTTCATTACATCCTTATTTGTTATATCATTTTTATTAGGTGCATTTACAAATTGTCCTGCATACATTACACAGAAGCTATAACCATGTAAATGAAATGGATGATTTAAATTCTGCAAGGGTCCTGTAACATATTATTTTATATATATATATATATATATATATATATATATATATATATAGATTTTCTCCTAATTAATAACAATATTAATAACATAATAATTTATCATATATATATTCTAATATGTTACATTAATCAATTCCCATTAGCTTTGTCAATTAACATAGAGGGTGTCCGAAGTCGATCACGCTACCCGTGTGCAGATAAAACTGATTGTGAGAAAAAAAAGTTGTTACGTCCAGACTCTTTAAATTCAGAGCCAGCGGGAGGGCGTAACCTATCTAACTCCAGACAAATGCTAGACAAAGGGTGCTTCGGAGACGAACGAATTGATCAGGGCCTAAGACAGGTCAACGACCGGAAGGATCGCTTTTACTCGTCAGTAGGCCGTTCGTTTGGTGGTCCCCTTTTCAGTAAAGAAACTAAATCCCTATTACCCAGGACGGGAATTGTGCGATCAGGGTACGGGAAAGAGAACGGGTTAATAAACTACGCAAATTTTAAAGTTAACATTGTATTTATTCAAAATTATTTTGTATTTATTCAAAAGAGAAAGAAAAAAAAATCGATAAATATGACTGGAGATACATTTACGTATATATTCAATTACAATAAGGTAATCGTATTACGAATTATAAAGAATTACATTTATAGGTGTGAGTGTGAGTGTGTGTGTGTGTGAGGAATTGTTTGTTCGGATGTTACATGAATGCGGAGGTCATCAACCGGAATCGAGAAGGACAAACTAAAATTTACATTCCGGTTGGTTTTTACAATGCAGAAATATAATTAAGTAAGTAAAAAGATGTAAAATGAAGAAATAAGGGGAAGGATTATGAAAGGTCTTCGAATTCCACTGTAAAGGGGGGAGGGAACTTCGTTCAGAAGACCTTGATAAAGACGGCAAGAGGGAACGGGGCACCTGGGACAACGAAATAGATAAGAGGATAATAGAACCAGGAGGGGAAGTATCGAGGATTTTATAAAATTGATGGAGGTTGACTATGTTGGGACCGACGCGATAATCGTTATCTTTGAGGGATAGGGCAATAGGGAAAGGGGGAAATAGGTTAATCAAGTAGCGATACCAGCTCTCGTGATCCAGATCTTCGAAGAGGGACTCCGATCATTCTTTGGGGTCGCAGGATTCCGGGTTGAAATCCCGCGGTTCCTCTTTAAAGTCAGATAGCTCTTCTAAGAATTCCCGGAATTTCCCAAAAACGTTTGACTCTTCTGGGAGGTCTGACGATTCGAGAGGCGAGGAGCGAGAGGGAGTTGAGGCTTGCGAAGGTTGATAAGGAGGAGGATTTTCGAAGGGGGAAGGGGGAGTTGAGGGTTGCGGAGATTGATAAAAAGGAGGGTTTTCGAAAGGGGGAGGGAGGGTTGAGAGTTGCGGTGGTTGATAGGGAAGAGGATTTTCGAAAGGAGGGGGGGGGAGTTGAGGGCTGCGGAGATTGATAAGAAGGAGGGTTTTCGAAAGGGAGAGGAGGAGTTGAGAGTTGCGGAGGTTGATGAGGAGGAGGATTTTTGAAAGGGGGAGGGAGTTACGGTGGTTGACGGTTGACAATTAAGGGGAGTGAATATTCAAACGGGGGAGGAGAAGTCCTCGAACACTGAGGTTCTTCAAAAATTACAGCAGAACAATTAGAGGGGGGCGAAGGGGTGCAAGGTTGCGCAAATTCCGGGAAATTATCAGGTATGGATTCTGATGGGGAAGAGATGGGTGAATATGAGGGGAGAAGATTGTCTGTTGTGTGTGTCGGTTGATTAATTATTAGTCGTCGCGCTTTTGCTTCGAATGCATCCTTATCTAACTTAAGTCTACTATAATCAATTTTAAAGCTAGGATCAACAGACGCCCGAGCCAGTTTCCGGATTGTTCTGTTTTCGCTATTTCGCGTTCTTTTCCCATCGCCGTAACTGTGCCGGAGTAGGTTTGGTTTTTCGTGTTGTGTCCACTGAAGGAGCACACGTAATGTTTAGTAAAGAAGTAGTTATTAGTTTTAGGAAACAGTTTGATAATTATTTCTCTTTCTCTCTTAGCCTCTTTTTCTTTTGAAAGACAAGATAACGATATAAAAGGGAAAAATGGAGTAGATGAAAGAAATAATAAATTTTAATTAAAAGGACCCAAAGAATAAAATTTATTAATAAAGATACGTTGAAAATAATTATTGTGAATCTAAAGATAAGTGCGAAGACTGATCCCTTTCGTTACATAAGGTTCTTTAGGTTATTCGTACCTGCCGGTTCACGAGAGGAAAGGTAGATTTGGACTTAAAGCTGAGTGTGAACGCCGATCCGGAACGTTACGTTCAAATCTTTAAGTTATTCACACTTGCCGATCTGCAAAGGAAAAAAGTAGATTAGATCTAAAGTTGAGAGTGAACACTGATCCGGAACGTTACGTTCGAATCTTTAATTTATTTACACTTGCCGATCCACAAAGGAAAAAGATATGGTAATGGATGAAATTTTTAGTATGCGATATCAGGAAATATTAATAGAAAATACATGTATCTTTGGGTGGATATTGAGAGGAAGAGAAAATAATAAAATAATAAAAGAAGAAATAATTATCTTATAACTGTTTTCCTTGAAGAAAAGAAGAGAAAGAGAATGTAAGAAACAGGTAAAAAAAATAAAAAAGAAGGAATTAGGAAACTCATTATTTATAGAGTGCGATGGGATTTGTGATGACGGAGCCTTGGGTACAGAGCTGCTGGCTCAGAGATCCAGTGGTCGATGCTGATGTACCTCAGGTGTATGCTCGTGGTTCACTATTTACGCAAATTGCACTTATAGAGTTATTACTTTTCACACTGTGCAAGTGAACACTTTACTTTGGAGAGCCGCACTGAATGTAATAAAAAAAACGATCCACGAATATTGTTGCCAACAAGAGCGAATATAACTCCGATATACAAGAAATGTCGCACGACTCTTGGAAAAATTTTTAATTACGCTCGCGACAAATATTCTGGTGCTTATTAAGCCCTTTGCTTCTCCTCTCCATTGGTTCATTAATCTAGTTTAACTAATAGTTTTTTCTAATCACGTCCTCCGGTTTTTCCTAGAGCGATGCTTAAGTTTTTAAATTGTAGGTATTGGTGAAGACCTTTGTTTATCAAATTGAGTTTCGACCAATGGAGAGTAGTTGCTATCGAGTAAGTGTGAGGCTTTCGTTTTACGGATTGAATCATACACAGATCGCTATAATCAGCTAAGTTGATATTTTATTTAAAATTTATGTCAAACAGATAACATAACAGGGTGGTCTGGCAAGTGAGCATGCGGTGTCAAAAATCGCGAGTTTCAACTCAGGATCATCAGTGGATTGTTTTTGTGCTGTGCTTATTTTTAGTTTAAAATTCTTGGGTCTGATATCCGAACTTGAGCTCGAGTATCTCGCTGTCTGTTTGTCATGGTTTAAAATTTCTAGTGCTTGACTTTTCTGTTTAAAAATTCTCGAGCCTTCAGAGTGTGTTGTAACGTTTAAATTTATTGATTCGTTTTATAGTTTCTTTCGACAGCGATATTAGTCTCGCTTCCCAGACTTCGCCTGCTTATTGTTTCTGTTAGACGTAGACTAATTCTTAGAACGTAAATTTATGTCACTAACTAATTTTATGTCACTAACGAATTTTCGGTGAAAGAAAACAGTCGTGCAGTCTGCCGGATGTAACAAAGTCTTGTATCATTTTTTTCTATAACGCTTGATGAAAGAAATATTACTGAATGAAGTCTGACTAATCACTGCTGACCTTTAACCGGACGCACATCAGTGAGCCGCGCGCCTGGTAGTGGTGAGCCGCCGTAGCGACAGAGCGCTCTCGCATATTACCAGGCGCGCGGCTCACCGACATGCGCCCGATTGAAAATCGACGATGATAGGCCAGTCTTCATTCAGTAATAACTAAAAAACAGTCCAAAACGTCCATTTTTAATACACTTTTATTATTACAATTTGATAATAATAAGTTCGTGCATTAATACTTGCGTCTTGCCAGTTTGTCACTTAATAATTTAATAACACACATACATTTATATACGTAAGTATTATTTTTAAATCAATTTTTTAAATTTTGTCTGTAAATCAATTTTTTAAAACACCTATTTTTTTTAATAGGCAATATTTAATCACTTGTAATATCATTAAAAATAAACGAAATTTAAATTCAAAAAAAGAGTTTGAAAGCTTTAAAGCTCTACTTTTGAAAGTTTATCATTGTTTCTAAATTCTGTAAGCTTGAGAGAATTTTTACAAAAAATTACGAATCGGATAAAATGGGAAATTTTCTTCTTACTTTGTAAGTCCATTACGTGCCTCAAAAAAATATGTAATTTTTTCGACTTTCTAATATGAAAATTAAAGTTTTCTCTACAAAATTCTTTTTCTAAGAATTTTTATAAACAAATTATATTTTTAGCTCTAAAGAGATTTTATTTTTATAAAAAACCTTAATTGTGATCCGAAAAAAAGATATACTTAATGCTTTTTTTTTACATATTTAATATGTCTTCTTTAAATACATACTTTCATCGTAGATCATCACATCCACAAGTGCTCCAAGCTGGATATGAGAAACATGAGCGCAAGTACATGGCTCTGTGCATGTAGATGGTACGAAAGGATCTCCACACATAAATTGATATCCATTATTTTGTGAAATAAGAGGTGCTGATGGATTTTTATATGAAATATTGGCGACCAAACTGTCTATATGAGATCCGGTTGGTGAAACTAAAAAGTAAAAAAAATTTTATTATAAGATATAAAATAAGATAAATTTAAATAATTTTTTTCAAATTTGTTGACAATCTTATTTTGCACATTTATGAAGAATTTTGATGTTATTAATGGACATTGCTAAATAATGTAGGTTAAATATACACAAATTATCATGTGCATTCAGGTTTCTGAGTAATAAATTGGCTGAAAATTTGCACTACCTACATATTTATATTAATTAGAAAAACATTTTTTAAAATAACATCTAGTTTTATAGCATGCAAAATAAAGTTGCAAATCTAAACAATATTTAAATTTTTTTAATGTATTAATAATACATAAAAAGCATATGTCCAACATTATATTTGAAATAGAGATAACTATTTTAAATTCAACATTCTGTTTAAAGTAAATTTGTTCAAATCTTTATTCTCAAGTAAGATGTTTACCCTTTTATATCTTTCTTAATAAAAAAGAAGAGAATATAAAGAAACAAATATAGAGAAGGGATGTTATACAGGGTATCTGATAATAATCGCCCCATCCGTCATGTGTAGATAGAGCGGATTAAGCTGAGTAAGAAAGTTCTTTACCATTTTGCGATTTTCAATTCAGTGAGAAAGGACGGAGACAACTCTAAAGTTTGCGGTCATTAGGCGACATTAGGCGACAAAATTTTAAGAGAAGCGCTTTAAATGACGGTTATGTACGAGTAAATAATGATAGATTCTCACATCCTAGCAACCACATTAATGGGTTGTTCCTTTGTATTGATCACTTATACTCACGCAAATTGGTCGATGTTTTTTAATTAATTTCTCAATAATTATTACGAAAATCGCAAAATAGCAATGGACTTTCTTATTCAGTTTAACCTGCTCTATCTGGACACGATGGGTGGATTATTATCAGATATCCCTATATTATCATATTGTACTATTAGTACTAGAAATAACGTCAGAAAGAATTAAACTAGCTTGTATGATTCCAAATGCATTAACAGCCTCTTCTGCTTGATGAATTTTGACAAGTTCGTTAATAATTAAATAATTAATTAAGTATTAAGTAATAACACAAATTCAATCAGATAACTGAATAATATATAAATTGAGCAGAAAAGTACATATGTACATTGATATTTCTATTAAAAATTCAATAATATATTTCTATTTGTACTTCATGTTGCATAAGAATTATTAATAATATAATGCTATAATATGCTTTTATAAGATATGTATTACTATATGTATCTTATATTATACAGGGTGTTTCCGGGTTAAATGGCCAAACTTGAAATATGAAGGAAAACAAGAAAACAAGAAAAACCTTTTCTCTGGAAGTATGCTCCCAAACGCTTCGTTCAAGAGCATGGTCATATAGACAGGTCTTGCAACTCTAGTTAATTTCGGTGGTGAGGAGTGACTCGCTTATTGAAGCAGTTTTGTAGTTGTTTGTAGTTGTCACTGCTCTTGATGAATGTAACTACAAAATTTCTTGGCTACTCGGCTATGTATTGTACATTATATGTTTTTATTATATATTATTTAATACACAATTAATAAAAAATTATTATTAAATTATTATTTTTTATTTATTTATTTATTTTTTTAACTTTCTATATCTGTCGCATGGAGGAGCACTCGATTGCAGTGCCCCTTACCATGGCCAAACAGTAAATTACAAAACGACTTCAATAAACAAGTCACCTCGACCGTGTTCAAAAGATATTGACTTCTAAAGTTAGGAACGAATAATTTCGAAATAATTTAAGTATATTCTATTTGTTGCTGTACAGTAATCAAAATTTAATAATTAAATGTTTTATTCAAAATGATGGCCTTCAGCTCGGAGACAAGTACTGCACCTATCGATAGCAGAGTGAGTGGCTGATTGACATTGTACATCTGTAATTTCTTCGCTCTAATTTATTCCACGAAAGCATTCAATGAACTAACAATTATTTAGTACGAATGGACGGAGCTTTGTTTACAGTGCAAACACAAACCTGTCAATGACTTTCGATCTTCAAAATAAAAATTAAATGAAACATTTTGAAATTATTCGTTCCTAGTCTAAACTTATATTCTAAATTTCAGACATCAATATCTCTTGAACAAAACGTTCGCAAGCATCCTTTCAGAGGAAAATTTTTTCTTGTTTTAAGATCCTAAATTCATATTTCAAGTTTGGCCATTTAACTTGGGAACACCTTGTATATTTATAAGTATAAGACGCTATTGCGTGTATTAATAAAAATATGTCCAAAGAAGCGGTTTTTGCTTATAAAACAGTATTATTTATCTATATTATATTGCCAATTTTGTCGACAATCTCAATTATCTATAAAGTATATATTAAATAATAATTTAAAATATATAAAAATATACATTTGTATACAAACATTAATTTGAGGAAAGATGCTTAACTTTTAAATATTTTTGTAAATAAGAGAAAGGTAAATATTCAGATTAGGTTACATCGTACCGATGACCTTGACTTTGACATATGTTGTCAAGGTCACGACCCTGAGTAATATATAAAAATTATATATAATATAAAAAATATATATATAATATAAAAAAATTTTTAGCCGTCGGTCGCTCATCATTAAAAAGTTATTAATAAATTTATTATTAATAAAAAAGTTTGAAATATACCAAAGTACATGCATGGACAGGAAGCACGCGCGCGCACACACACACACACACGGGGGAGTGAGTGTGCAAGGTGGCCTTCTGCCCTCCTCCCGCACCCCCACCGGCAGGGTGGACACGCTTTATAATTTATGAAGTATATGCTACATTGTAAAGCAAGGTCTAACCTACCTACCCGTGGGAAGGGTGCGGGAGGAGGATCACAGGCCCCCCTTGCTCGCCTCGTGTGTGTGTGTGGGTGTACGCGCGCGAGCCTACTTCCTGTCCATGCATGTACTTTGAAGTATTTCAAACTTTTTTTGGTAATAACTTTTTAACCCCTTAACCTACAACTACGGGCATAGCCCGTAATAGGTGATCGGGCCAATCGTAAATATTACGGGCATAGCCCGTAGTAGATGATCGGGCCAAACGTGAATATTACGGGCATAGCCCGTAATAGATGATCGGGCCAAACGCGAATATTACGGGCATAGCCCGTAGTAGATGACCCATAATATTGACGATTGGCCCGATCATCGTACGGAACAAGTCGTGCGAATGGCACGAAGGTTGCGCGAGCTTGTATACGTTTTCGGCCCGAAATGTTCGAGTCGAAGTCGTAGGTTAAGGGGTTAATGATGAGTGACCGGCTACAATTTTTTTTATGTTACTCAGAGTCATGATTTTGACAACATATGTCAATGTCAAAGTTGTTCTGACCATGAAGGTGCTCCTCTAAAAGTAAATAATTACTAAAAATACATTAAAACTGTCAAAATTTAACATTAAATATCTAAAAAACTATAAAAAACCGCCGATAAATTTATAAGGGAAAGTTACTCAGGATCATGTCCTTGATAACATATGTCAAGGTCAAGGTCATCGGTGCGGTGTAACTTAAACTGAATATTTACCGTAAAGTATTTCGTTTTCGATAATCGTACCGTAATATTTTCATGTATAAAATAACCAAAAATTACTTTTTAAAAAAAAGTAAAGAAAAGGCGCCAAGTGAGAAAAATTCATGCGAAAAAATTTTTTTTCACGCAAAAAGGTATTTTATTTTTGAAATATAAAAAATTGTTCTATTATGTTCTATTATATTTTACAAAATAATTAATTATTTGAACTCTACAAAAAAAGTATTATTTTAAAAAATTGTAGTATAAAATTAATTTTCTTTTAGCATTATTTAAATAAAAACATTTTAATAAAAAAAACTTTTATATAAAAAATACTGTTGTACAAAATCGTTGTTTAAATTTCCTACAAAAATAATGATATCAAAAAATTGCTCCAAATAAAAATAGGCTTAAAAATTAATGTTTTTATTATTAAAAAAACATTTTTATTAAAAAAATTATTATACAAATTAGTTGTTTTAATTTTCTAGAAAAATAATGATTTCAAAAAATATTACGCCAACTGAATAAAAATTTATAATAAATTTATTTATTTTATTATTTTCAACATTACTTCCAATAAAAGAGAAAAAATAATATAAAACAAAAAACAAAACTAAAAATATAGACAGAAATAAAAAATAAAAAATTTATACAAAAATTATAAATTAAAAACTTATGCAAAAATAAAAAATTCAAAAATTGAAAAAATGCAAAATTAAAAAATAAAAAAGATTTGTTTTTTAATCTTGGCGCTGCTAAACTGAGCAATATATTAAAGATATAAAATCCATTATTCCGTATATTTACGTTATAATTATTGATATAATAATATTTGATTTAAGTTAATTATTTGTTACTTTAAGATACATTGTAGTTATTAATTTTGAAACTTAGCAGCGCCAAGATTTTTAAATAAAATTTTTTATTTTTTAATTTTGTATTTTTGATTTTGAATTTTAAATTTTGCATAAGTTTTAATTTTAATTTTTGTATAAATTTTTATTTTTATTACTGTTTACATTTTAGTTTTGTTTTTGTTTTATATTATTTTTCTCTTTATTGGAAGTAATATTGAAAATAATAAAATAAATAAATTTATTATAAATTTTATTCAGTTAGCGTAATATTTTTTAAAATCATTTATTTTTCTAGAAAATTAAAACTAATTTGTATAATAATTTTTTTAATAAAAATGTTTTTTTAATAATAAAAACATTAATTTTCTAGCAAATTTTTATTTGGCGTAATTTTTTGATATCATTATTTTGTAGGAAATTTAAACAACGATTTTGTACAACAGTATTTTTTATATGAAAGTTTTTTTGATTAAAATGTTTTTATTTAAATAATGCTAAAAAAATTAATTTTATACTATAATTTTTTAAAATAACACTTTTTTTGTAGAGTAAAATGATTCATTATTTTGTAAAACAATAGAACAATTTTTTTTAATAATTCAAAAATAAAATATTTTTTTGCGTAACATTTTTTCGCATGAACTTGACGCCTTTTTTTACCTTTTTTTAAAAAGGTAATTTTTTGGGAGATATCACTCTTTTTTTGTAATATGTGTTAAATAGCTTTAAATTAATAATTAAAAAATCCGCCACCACCCCCGTCATATTTCATTAAAATACGATAATCTTCTTTGCCTACTATAAATATTCCGATCCTTCAAATTTCTTTTATTCTTATTGTAAGAATAATAGATAATTAAAATCAATGTGTTATTACAAATATATTTGTATATTTATATATATTTTTTAATATACAATGAAATGTACAATCTGTGCTTCTAAATCCATTGATGAGTAATCATCGCTGCTTATCTAGTTCATAATTATATATATGAATAAAGCGAAAAAAGTGAGTAAAATAATTCTATTTTTAATAATAAAAGTAAAAAATAAGAAACATTATTAGCGATTTATATAAATTTTTTTGCAATTCATAAATAAGAAATGAAGCAGAATATAAAGCATTGTACACGAAATTACTGATATATTATGAAATTTTTTTTTATATGGGACTAATCGAAATACCTCTATTAAATAATTAAATATTAACCAAGTTTGATATTACAAAAAGTATTTTTGCTTAGAAATTTTTTATATAACTTCTATGCTTCTTTATTTTATAATATTCAATATATATTATTTATTAGCTATCTTTTGTAAAAACATTATATAAATATCTTTAGCACCTCTAGGCCATTGTCTTTTTCTAATTTGCATCATCAGCTTCTACCCAAATATTAGATACTCCTTCTCTACATATAATTGTGTAATGACCTTCATCAACCATTCATCATACATGAACCATGATGAAATATAGCATTCATTGTCTTATACAATTGTCCAGCTATTAATACTTTAGTTGTTGGGACAGCACATAAGTTAAATTTGTATGCTGCTTTCATTAATTTATTTATACAACATTTTGTGATGAAAATAGTATTAAATGAATAATAATTATCTCTCTTGTCAATGTTATTTCATTTTTAAATAATATATCATTTTCAGTACAATATTCACATGATTCATTGTGTGATTGATATCAATGTGAAAACATATAACATTTAATAAGTCATTCAGAGTATAACTTTTCTTATTCAAATTATTAACAAGAATCGAAATAATAATATTATTATCAACAGTAGTTTTTATATTACCACAAGTTTTGCAAAGTGCAGTAGAAGTTACTTGATATTCTATTAAACTTCATATATAATTATATTTTTCGCAAAGAGCTATAAGAAAATCAGATGCATTTCGTTTTGATGCAGTGTTCGAAAAATATTCTCCTAAATATTGCCTTATTACATATGTATTTAAATCATGCATTCCATTTTCATATCGATGCATCAATATACGTAAAATATCTGATATATCACAATTAAATAATTGCTGTCTAATGACATTTAAATGCAATAAATATTGCAATATCGCATTTGCATAGCATCAAACTTCGTCTGTATTTTGGAAACCACGTATGGCCCAAGCAATACTTTGCCGAACTTTTTCATGTGATTTTTGGACAGAAGTAATTACTTTTGGTAATGCCCATAAGACATCTTTTACTTTGCAATAACGCTCTTTTGAAACAGTAATTATTTCTGCTTTGGGTTTATGTATCCTTTTTAGACGATTATATTCAATGTTAGCTTCTTCGCTAGCTATTACCGATGAAGGATCGTAAGTAATCAAATGTAATCCTTCTAGAGATGTTACTCGCGTCAATGCAACGTAAATTTGGATACCAATATCCGTAATAGCATTTTACAAACTCAATGATTTGACTTTTATGAATTATGATGCCATAACTCAGAAATAACAGAAATTGTTTTTTGATAACATACGCTCCAACAATAACTTCAAATTTAACACTTACTCTTTCAATTAAATATTCTAAACCTGGAAAAAAAAATTTAATTTTAAAAAATAAAAAAAAATTGAATTTTAAAAAATTTAAAAAAAATTTAATTTTTTCTACGTAATCAAGAGATATAACTTGTACAATTGAAACTACTGTAGCAATTGTACCATTTACAAAACTCAAACTAGCATCAATATTACGTCGTATCATCATTTTTGCTTCAATTTTAATTGTTTTAAAAGCCCAGCCGTTCTAGAATTATTATCATCATCATTATTTGACAATACTTTTAATACTTTTTTTTACATGTGGAATACATTCAATCGTATCTTCAGCAATCAATAATATTTCTTTAGAAACAATGCGACTTAAAATCATTGAGAACATCACACATACGACAAGTAGGCAGTAAACAAACGATATCTGATGGCAGATTGTTAATAAAATTACATAATTCGTTTATTCTAGATTCAAAAAAATTTCCTTTGAAAGATATTTTTCTATTTTCGAGGATTTTATAATCGATTTATAAAAGATTTTGTCAATAAAACCAATATAAACCAATATTCTTGACAATAATTCATAGTAAGCATTATCTTCTTGCCGCATATTAATTGTTAATTCATCGTAATCAAATAATGTAGTCCATAAATTAACAATACTTAAGGAACCAATGTTTAGCAATTTTTTCATCGGATAAATGCATAAAAATAGAATCTTCATGTACAGGAGGCAGTTGAAATAAGTCTCCGAATAAAAGAATATGCTTTTGACCAAACCAACCATTATCGCAATCACTAGTGTCAATATTTCAGACAATCGAAGATGTATATACATTAAAGTCAAATTAGATATCATTGACACTTCATCAATTACAAAAAGAATAACATTTTTAAGGTCTGCTCGTAAAACTTTCAATACATGATCAGATAGTTGTTTATACTTAGGAGTATGACCATGTTCAACAAGTAATTGAAGCAATCTATGAACTGACAAACCATCTATATTAAATGCTGCTATATTAGTAGGTGCTGCTACAGCAGTATCTTTATTAAGATTTTGTTTTATCCAGGATTTAATAGTTTTGATTAAGAAACTTTTTCCAGTACCACCTTCTCCGCTAACATATAATCGTAATATAGATTTATCTGAATCTACAGTATTAATAACTCTATCGAATACTCGTTTTTAATCCGTATTTAATTTTGCTATCATTTCATATACATCGATTTCTCGAATTATTTTATCACCAGGATCTTTAAAATCTTGCATTGCTTCCAGCCTCTATATTTTGAACACCTATCGGATTTTCAGAATCATCCAGATTGCTGTTTTAGTAAATTGTCATCTAAGCATTGCTGAACTAACTCTTTTGTAGTTTCAAATGCTTTTTGCAATTCTTCTAATTTTTCATGATATTGCAATGCTTCTATAAGATGCAGTTTTATTTTGTGAAACGATTCATAAGCATAAGTGTCGCATTCATTTTTGAGATCCTCTAATTTCCGCCATGGTTGAAACATAAGCAACAAAGAAAAAAATTATTTTTCTGGCTGTGTATTAACATTATATCTATAATGATTAACAAGATATCTACATTGTCGCCGTTTAAGATAATAACCATTACCTATTTTATAATATTCAATATCCTCATTTTTTGGTTTTATTTTTGAGATATCACACCACTGTGCAAATTCATAAAAAGACATATTTTATAATTCGTTTGGTCTATGTGGATAATGATTATCTATTAAAGATGGATAAAATATATCAGTAGATTCAGCATCGAGAGCTTCAATTTCTTTGCAATTTTTTAATTTTCTATATCGTATTTGGTTAACCATTTAATAGTCATATTTTGATCAGCTACATATAAAGGAATACCTAACAATGTATCAACAGCTTCGAGAGCTCCACATTCTTTATTATTCGTAAATCGTAAATCGTAAAATATTCCAAAGATAACTTGCTAATGATTTGTTTTTATTATTTTTATTATCAAAGATAGTATCAGATAACTCACTTTTTCTCGCTTTATTCATATATTTATTAATGTACCAGTGATGCTTACCAAGTAAGCAGCGATGATTTTTCACCAATAATAAATAAATTGTATATCCATATTACCTTCCCACGCAGTAAGAAGAAAAGGATTATAATTTATATAACTTCCTTATCTGTTCGAGAAAGATTATAAAGCCTACTTTTATGTTTTAATTATTTTCTACCTGCTATTGAAGTTGCCTCATCTCTCATATTCAAAGTATTAGTAACGGACGCGGCAATCCAAAACGACACCGACGTATAACTTTACGTCTTTCTTTTTTAGAGCGAAGACAATAATCGTTATGTGTATATCGCTGATACGTATTAATACGCCTATACAATAATGGCGAAATATTTTGATCCGGCATTTTGCAACTTATACGTTGTAAAATAAATTTGAAGACTTCTTCAATATTAGATTCACCGAAAATCGGTGCATTTTTAATCCATATTAATAAGTGGAAATGTTGTATATCTCTACCTTGATATTCTCGTCGCCACAAATAGTGGGTTACTTCTCCAATTGGATGATCTTTAGAACTAATAAAATCAAGCATTGCCCGAAACTTATTATCGAGAAATCTAGATGATGATACAAGATCTCTAGCAACAAGTACACTAATGCGTAAAA
Source organism: Cataglyphis hispanica (assembly GCF_021464435.1). NCBI lineage: Eukaryota > Metazoa > Arthropoda > Insecta > Hymenoptera > Formicidae > Cataglyphis > Cataglyphis hispanica. The sequence goes on along the minus strand of NC_065962.1, from coordinate 4,205,952 downwards.
AAGTATCATGCCATTTACCTCACGAATATATTCACCTAAATCTTCTTATAATCAGTCACTTGGACTTAATGTTAAAAACCATGTCGCAGGTCCATAATGCTACGTCATATAATTTAAGCTTTTCGGCTTATGCCAATATTGCTCCGTATTTCGAAGTGTAGCAAATATTGTATTCAGATTAAATTCTAACAATTCTTTCAACACTGCTTCTAAATATTCTGCAACCGTATAACGAACTCGCGGATTAATTACGTTCATTTTATGATAAATTCCACGATTTAACTGACGAATATTTGCATCATTCAATAAATAAAATAAATATTGTTGATTTAATCTGTATTGTGGATGTTTAGATGTCAAAAGTCACATTTAATAAATTCATGATCAAAAAGTTTGACTTATCTAGTCTCATGTTGTCCATTAATACCAAAAGGATATAAATCTGTAAAACACATTAAATCCAGATATTGTTCACGATTATTTAAAGGCATCTCTTGAATTTTTAACATTTGATATAAGGTTGACGCAGTTTTATTTGCTTTCTTTTCATAAAGGATAGATAGTATATTATTCGTAATAGCCATCATTTTCATCAGTAACTTGAGTCAACATTGCTTTCTGTTGACCTTCTACTGCAACTTCTATCATCATATCATTTTTTATCTCTTTCATCGGATTATTTAAAAATTCAGGCTCATCCAATGTCGCTTCTGTATTATCTTCGGTCTCTTCCATTTGGAATTCTGAACTTTTTAATTTTGTCAGACATAAATCATTATGATTATTTGGCGATATAATATGAGAATATAAAGTATTATTACGTTTTAACCACGTTAAAATGTCAAATATTTTTTTAATATTAACTATCTCTTCCCAAACAATTTTTGATTTTGTCGGAATACCTCTAATTAAAATATATAATTCGTGATTATCATTTATTGGGTCAATAGTAGAACATAATTTATTCAATGTCTTCTGTAATGGAAGTAGTAAATGAAATGTTCTACCTATTTTAACTTAACTGTCTAACCATTTGTCTTTGAGGTAATCTTTTATTAATAACAGTTCCCATTTTGATAATAGTTTGAAATGCTTTAGCTCTCTGTATACGAATTTTTTCAAATGTGTTAAGAGATGATATTACTTCAGATACATCATGTGTGAAAAGATTATTCAAAATGCAATATGCAGGCATAAAACTTTATGAAATTTTTCTGCAAAATAATTACATATATATTCCTCATTAATTTTTTTTGTATATGTGCCATTAAATCTCTCCAAATTTGAATGTCTATTTGTGCTTGAAGACTATTGATTTTACATTTCTTTTATAATACAATCTCTGACATGATACGCAAATATATCATGATGTGTCTGTTGAACATTTGATCGAAGTTTCAAATACTTTATGATATCTAGAAATAATATCATCATCGCTCAGAAATGTATCTGTTTGTTGATGTTTATATCTATCTGCTTTTTCTTGTGCAGAAGTAACAATTTCATTCAATACATTTAAATCAGCCTGAATTAATGCCTTATCAAGATTTTCCATCTTTCGATAAAAATTTGTAAGTTGATAATTAAACGTTTAATATTTCTTACTTTTAGAAAATGAGGCGATAATAATTGAATTGAAAGAAACATTTTTTTGCAAAGTGTTAAATCAATGACAGCTATACGTATAGTCCACTTTCTCATTTAAAGTTTTCATAATACATTCATGAAAACATTGCATCAATTCTGGTACATTCCTTAAAGTACATGTATTTATAGTTTCAAGGAATTCTTGGTAACTATCAAAAATGGTTCGTTTATTTTACATGAAGTATCGAGCAACTAGGACTTTTTTGCTTGTTCTTCCATTAATGGTAATATATTTATTACTTGTCCTTCCTCATTCAACATCAAAGGATCTTGAAATGTTACGGTAATGTTATGGTATGCAGACAATAAAATAATTTTCCGCTGAGGCTGTATGCCTAGATATGGCACATAACAAATGTAATTTTTCTACAATTTTTTTACAATTGTAAAACATTAACGACAAAAGTCAAACTCACTTCCGATTTTTTTTTAATCAAAGCTAATATTTTGTATATATTGCGAATATGTTCATTTCTAATATACATACACCAACGTATGACTTTTTCGGCTTCTAATTGTTTCTCAATATGGCTTTTAATTTTAAGCTTCTTTACAATATTTTTTTATAAATATTTCTAAAGAATGACGAAGTTTTATAGAATTTCTCGTCCAGAATTGTTTATATTTTTTAGTAATTTTTTTAGCAGTATCACAATTTGTTATTGCAGGCAAAATTTTTACTTTTCTGATAATATTGTTTGTTATAAAGCCGTTTACAATCAGGATCCAATCTTTTTTGTCTTTCACATTCGCACTGAAAATTTGTCGAATAACGCTTTTTTACACGTCTAAATCCTGTCAAATTCATATCGATATCGAGCTTTAATATGTTCATCTTTTAAGATTTGCTGATATCGCATTTTTTAACGCGCATTTTTTAACACGATTATTTTCAAAGTTTTGTCTATATCGATTACGCTATTTAGCACGATTTTCTTTTAAATTTTGTCTATATCGATCGCGTTGTTTAGCGCGTCTATCTTCTAAATTCTGTGCATATCGATCGACGTTGATTATTCTTTAAATCCTGCTGATATGAATTTTGTTTTTCCGCCTGATTATTTTTTAAATTTTGTTGAAATAGATTATACTGTTTAGCACGATTATTCTCTAAATTCTGCTCATATGAATTTTGTTTCTCCGCCTGATTATTTTCTAAATTTTGTATATAGAACGTTCGTTCATAAATGCATTGATTTTCAAAATCATGCTGATTTATTTTTATTAATATTTTTTAACTGAACGCTTTCTTCACATCGAAAATATTTCTTAGCACATTTTTGTTCAAACTTTTTGTTTGTATAAGTTTGTTCGTCAATTCTAATATTTGTTTCATTATTATTAGTTTTATTATTATTAGTTTCATTATTATTAGTTATTATTAGTTTCATTATTATTAAATCATTGCTGTTAATTTTGCAGTCAATATTGCTTTTAATATAGAACTTATTTTGAAAACATTTATTTATTTCTTTATAAATATCATTCTTGTTTTCATATAATTCTTTGGAACATTTCTTATTATTAATTGTAACTGATTATTACTTAATTCTTTCTTAGATTAATAAATATGACGCTCCTTTTCTAAACGATTTAATCTTTGTTGTTTTATCTCATCTTGATGTATAATATGTTTACGATCTGCTTCAATTTCTCTTGCTTTTATTACTGCTAATGAAAATACTTTTTGAGGAGCATATTGTGGATCTTGTAGGAAATGCTCAATAACATTAGATTCAACAATCTTTATTAAATGCAAACGCATTAAACTATGATTATATTTTATTTTTTCGGATTTAATATTATATAATAATGAAATTGCAAAGGCTATTGCAAAAACATCGCAATCGTTTGGTTGATGTTGCACAGTTGGAAACTTGACAGGATCTTTTTCAAAATCATATATTGGAAATAATTTTTTCAAGAATTTTTCATGATGTTTATGTAAAATTTTAGAATTTAATGAATCATAAATAAATATATTTTTTCTATTAATAATTGCAAAAATTGTAAATAAATATATTCTTTCTATAATAACTGCATACCCAATGTCCATCATTGTAAACTTGCTGAACTGTGCAATATTTGTATGTTTTATTCTCTAATACAGGTTGAATTATCAAGTATCAAGACATTGTATTCGCCATGATTCAACAGATCTATAATCTGAATAGTTTTTCAAAAGATTGTTGAAATGTTCCATATGAATGTCAGTTAACCATTCGCTTCTAATAATTATATCTTTTTCTGTAGGCATTAGGCTATTTTTTTATTTGTCTTTACAGACATTTTGTATATATATAAAAAAACTTTAGATAGAAAAACTCTATAGACTTTGGTCCGTATTCTGAGCTTACATCTATCTTTAGATGTGCCTCTAAATGTGCCTTAGCTGTGACGATGAATGTAGTCATATTCTAAGCGCACATTTAGCGACACATTTAGAGGCACATCGACATTTTTAGCTTAAATGCGCAACTTTATAATGAAAATCGTATTCTGAATCACATTTATAGCACATTTATCTCATTTTCGATATATGTACCGATAAATATGCTCGAGGGCACATTTATATGTAATAGCGACACGTTGTACTCTTGGTTCGCAATTTGATTAATTTTGTCACTGTTATATAATTAATTTCATTAATAAAATTATTATAAATCAAGTTTATATAAATAATAGAATTTGTTTTACATAATAATATTAATGATATTTGGTCAATCCTAAAACTTTTTTTAAAATATAGTTGTATAAAATGCAATAAAGTATACATATTATTCAACACTATTTTCAATTCAAATAATTAATTAGGACAAAAAATCTTGCACTTTGAAGTGAAATTAACCTAAAAGAGCACAATCAACTGCAATATTATGGATGTATTTGATAATACAGTTTACACCGATACTTTAATATGTTCGAGATTGCAGCTCGAACCAACCGAAGCAATCTCGAACTTAGCATGTTGTTGCCGCGCGACCGCGTCATCGCCGCGCGCGCGATGCGAGGCGGCATTTCTGCGACCGAGCGAAAACGCGCGGCAACAACAAACACCGTCGCCCTTCTCGAAGGATCTCAGAAGAAATTGTGACAAAAAAGTCACAGAAAAACTGTCGGCGGAAATGAGCGAATTTCGAGAACCTTCTGGATCCTTCGAGAAGACGACGACCTGATAAAAGCGAGCCGACAACTGAGCTCGGCGCAGTCCGCTAAAAACAATCGACGCGTACACGCTATCCTAGTGATAATAGAAATTTGTTTTCGTGGAGAAATACTCGCATATTTCAGTGACTACCGGAGTTATTCCGAGATAGACGATTTATCGCTGTTCGTCCGCCGCGAATTATAGTCGGATGACACGTATAATTAAATTTATAAGCAGTGTACATAACATATTCGTCGTAGAATTAATCGCGTCTCGATACTCGCGGGTGTGTTTGTCCGTCGGCCGTCTCATTTCGCGCTTGTCTTTTCGGAGCACGCTCGCTCGCACGTTCACACATAACTTTCGCGCACAAATACGTATTACTAGTCACACAATCATAACTATTTCTCTAAAAAATGGAATGGAACAGCTGTGATTGAATAATATAGTATTTATTTTATATATTCAAATATGTCGATGTAAATTAGATCATTGATAAAAAAATTAAAGTTTGGGAAGCAAATGCAGTGTGTAATCGTAACTTACAAGTATTTCAAAACAGAATAGTTGTTTTTGATAATGCTTGCGAGTTCTGACAAAAATATCGATTAATTAAAAAATGCTGTCACAATTCCAATGAGCAAAATACTATTTCTAAAAATGTTTTTCAAACATTTTTGAAAACATTTTTAATAATATTGTTTGTTTATTGGGATTATATGCATGTTTGCATTTTGTGTTGCAGTGGCATCAAAAAAGAGATTGAAATGAAATTTGCTAATTTAACATATGTCACAAATATAATGAACTATTTGACAGTCAATCACAATGCTATAGGCGCGTAATAAGGATTATATATAACACAAAGTCATAAATGTATCTCTAAGTTAGAGGCACTATAAATGTGCGCTGAAAATACGACTAACTTTAGTCGTGTTACTAGCACATTTATCTGCGCCTCTAAATGTGAGCTCAGAATACGGGCCTTTATGTACAGTACTTTTACTTACGTATAACAGCTCTTTTTATAAGTAACTTTATATTGACACACAATAATCGTTATTTACAGACGCAAAGCAGCCTTTTTTATAGGTGCACAGCAGCCTCTTTTATATATTTTTATATAAGATATGTAAGTTTACACAGATGATTCTTTTTAAATTTGCACTTTTTAATAGAAACGTATAGAAATATATATTATTATATATTATATATATGTTATGTATATTTTATATATATAAATTATTATATATTTAATTTTTACAATAAAATATATTATAAAATTTAACGCTATAATAGCGGATTAATTTTCTATTTGGGCATCTAATAAACCCAAATACAGACAATATTTCTGATTGGGCGCCTAAGGCAAGTCAATATTCAGCGCTAATGTAGCTAATATATTTTCAGCGCTTTCGGCAGCTTTTATACAGCGTCAGAGCAGGCAATTAATTTTTATAATTTTTTGGACCTAAAAATATAAAAATATGTAATATGTAAAAAAAAGTAATGAAATATGTAATGAAAAAATAAAAAGGTTAGAAATAATGACATTATAAAAATATTATTTAAATTTTATTTAATTTAATCAATTTTTTATCTTTATTATTGTTGGTATATTATTCAACAATATACTTAAGAAATGCCGTCAATATTTTTTAAATTTTTCGTTTTGTAAAATAAACTAATACTAACTACGCAAGCAATAAAAATTATGCCAAACGAAGTAATAAATTTCGTAATAGCATAGTTTGTGAACGCTATGATTCATTTGTATGTAAAAATTGAAGATCGAATACAAGAAGATCATAGTTGACAACATAGCGAAAAATTATCACATGGTGAACGCGATGTAAGTATTTTAATAAGAATATTTATAAACAAAAATTTTTAAAAATTTATTTTTTTTTTAGATATTGATAGAAGATGTAATATTGGAGCTTAATTCGGTGGTGAAAACACCGGTTGATGTGTCGGCATGTAACGCGCAAATTTTCACCTAAGTTGACGCGCAGGTTTACACGCAAGTTGGCGCGCAAGCTTACGAGCGCGGGCTGGCGTGTCAGCCGGTACATCAGTTAACGCACTAGTCGGCGTGCAAGTTAACACATCAGCCGGCGTTCGGCGTTCCTGCTTTTGGATGGCGCGGCATCAAAAGCCTGGACTTGGATCTAACCCGGCGCTCCCAGCAGTGCAGAGAGCTGCCCAACAGAGGCCTGGGCCTAGATATATCCAGGCTGAAGAAGCTGCTGTACAACAGGAGCATGATTTAAGTAATTGTAACCTTTTTTTGTTACTATATATATATATATATATATATATATATATATATATATATATATGTAATAACATGCAGAGCACATAATATAATCAAGTACAGCGCATGTGAGAAAACTATTTATAGAATGAAGCGAAGAAACATAAATAGTAATCTTCTCATTGACCTTGATGATTGTATCTATGATCGCAATATTGAATTATAATAGAATGTTATAATGTCATAATTATCCGATATAATCAAATACAACGAGAAAAGTATTTATGTTTTTTCACTTCATTATATAAATAAATACTTTTTTCACATGCACTGCATTTGATTATATCTGGCTCTATTTTATTATGTAATTATGACATTATGACATTCCATTATAATTCAACATTGCGGTCATAGGTACAATCATCAAGGGCAATGAGAAGACTATTTATATCTTTTCACTTTATTCTATAAACATTTTCCTTACATGCATTGCACTTAATTGTATCTGGTTCTGTATATATTATAATACAGTAATATTGTGAATATATAATTCTAATTTAACATTGCGATCGCAGATATAATCAAGTGCAGCACATTTGAGAAAAGTATTTATAGAATAAAGCAAAGAAACAGAAAAATAACAATAATATAACTGTATTTAATATTTTAATAACAATAATATAACTGTGTTTAATATTCTAAGACATTTCATAATATAACAATATTATAAAAAATTTAAATTAATAATAAAAATATAAACTTTTTAACATTATTTAATTATTAGAATGCATGGCCATTGTATACAATATACAATAGCAAAACAATGACCATTCTATAATTAAATAATGAAATATTCTTAGAATATTATATTAAATATAGTTATATTATTATTATATTTAAGTTAATCTTTTTATTATTTAATTTAAAATTTATAAAAATATTTTATAAAAGTAAAATTTAAAAAAGTACAAGTTGTTTGTAATTTTTTCATAAATAAATATAAATTGTAATTTTCTTATTTTATTTCTTTTTAAATTATTATGTTTCTCTAACAATTCCTATTCTGCCATGTTTTTATAAATTTCGTTTCGACCAATAATAAGGAACTATGGCTAGACTCAATTCAGACTTGCACAAATGTAGGCTTTTAGTTTAGATGCGGTTATCATGATAATTTTTCAATCAATCAATCGCAAACTGCAGAGCGTTGCTAATATAACTTAGAACAATGCTAGCGCAATGTTTTGTCGAAAACAGTAAAAGGACTTGACATTTTATTTATATTATATTATCTTATATATATTATATTATATATCGATTATGAAGATGATAATGACGTGGACGTTTTTTAAACAAAATGTTCACAAATGGAATTTTGCATCGTAATATCTCTGATCGTAGATCATGTAGAGCAAAAATAAAGAGATTTTTCTTATACAATTAAGACCCAAGATATTCATTAAGCCTATTAAAAACTCAATCGCCCCAGCCGTTACTGAGAACCGTAATTATGAGATACTTGTAACTGACCGACTCACATATAAATACATGGTATGCTTCGCTATACTTGGCGCGAGACTATCGTGTCTCTTGATTTGCAAGATTATTATTGTCAATCTATTATATCAATATATCAATATAATATGTATTATTATATTATTATTAATACATTAATATGACATATAATTCGATGGGCACGCCAAGTAATTGTGTATCGCTTTAAATTTCATTTTTTTCGTTTTGGACTTACTTGATAAAGCTTATAATTAATTTTAAAATAAATCGATCAATTTGGCGCAGGGCATTTTTAAATTTAAAATTAGTAATAAATGATCAACGTTGTGGCAGTAAAGATTAAGTAGTTTTTTTATGATTTACTTATTTATAATAAAATCCACAACATAATAGTGCTACTTTATATATTACACAAATATTTATTTGAAGGGAAGGAGAATATAATAATGTAATTTCTTGATAGAAATAAAATGCATTCTAATTTTTTCGAGAAAATCTATATTTCTACAATAAATGCAAGATAGATTTTATGACAAATATATTTTAAATTACAACTCTTTACAAACTGAACTGCTTCTATGTACTTGGCTAGTTAACAATTAATTTCATAATTAGTTTTGATTTTTGATTTTTGATTTCTTAAGAAAAATTTATTTTTCAAAGGAAAATCTTTTTTAAAGTTATTTTTTGGAGAAAAATGTTAACATTTTTGTTAGTATTTTTTTGCGTACAAGTTAGAATTTTTTTTATGTACTTGGCATGTTTTTTTTACCTTTGTAAGGTTTTTTTTTAAAGGGATCTCACTACTTTTTATAATAACTGTTTATTATAAAAATTTATATTTTTTCTGTAAAATTTAAAAATTATTTCCTAAAGATAAATATTAAAGTTTTTGTTCGTAATTTTTTGCTTACAAATAGATTAGATTTTTTTATGTATTTTTTACTTGGCGTATCTTTTTTGTGAGATTTTTTTTAGAGGGATATATATTTATAAATTTTTTTTATAAAATAACGTAAATAGTTATATACCGAGAAAACCAAAGTATACATACTACATAGTATGTATATTAACAAACTGATTAATAAATTGAAGCGATTAAAATTTTGTTGCAATAGGATCTTTGGGAATAAATATGTATACTTGTATATTTTGGCTTTCTTTGCATATGTATAACTAATATTGTAATAGCAATGTGGTTGCGAGTGTTAATGCGAGATATGTATTTATATATATATATATATATATATATATATATATATATATACATATATTTTTTTTTGGCATAATGACGTATTATAAGTTATACGTAAATAAGGAAAGTTAAAGTTTTCCCATTACTTATATAAATAGATTAATAAATTGAAATGATTAAAATTATGTTGCAATCAGATCTACTATATGAGAATAATAAATATTACATATATATTTTGGCTTTCTTTGCATATATATATAACTAATATTGAAATAGCATGTTGTGCGATGCGAGTTATATATTTATGAGTTTTTCGTTTTTTTAATAAAATAACGTATTTTCAATTATACATATGCAAAGAAAGCCAAAATATACATACTACGTATGACAAATGGATTAATAAATTAAAGCAATTAAAATTTTGTTGTAATAAGATCCATTTGAGAATAATAAAATAAATACTACGTATGTATACTTTGGCTTTCTTTGCATACGTATAATTAATATTATGTTGTGCAATGTGATTTATACTTATGTCCACCACTTTTTTTTATAAGATCATTTTTTATAGGATGTTATAGCCCAAAATTAGCTACAACTATTATTATTATCGTTAATCTTAAATATAATTAATTTAAAGTATTTTTTAATACGCCTTACGACTATAGCAAGATATCGCGAAAGGCATATAATGTTACGAGCGCGAAACGCTGACGAAGCGAGCCACGCGCCGAGGCTATGCGAATGCGAAGAAAATCGAACCACCGGAAATGCGAGGAATTTCGATCGAATTATATCTTAGCTTGCATTTTGGCTTAACCATTCAAAATGAGCGACACAACCATATATGGTCATGTCACTAAGAGATCCCCTCCAAAAAAGCAATCGAAAAGGAGGTAATAAAAGAGACCATCGCGAATATGCGGGGGATAGTCATCACTATCAATTTATATCGGGCAAGCATTATTACCGATTTACATCAGGCAATCATTAAACTAATATTATATTGGGTAGCCATTAGCATCGATTTGTATCGAGTCTTTAACAGTTATTATGTAGTTAATATATACCTTTGTATAAAATAACTAAAGGGAGGCTACATTTATTACAACAAACCAGCTGGACATCCTTGAACTTCCTAGTTCTCAATCACTAACGATCCCAAAATTACCCGTGTCTTTCCAAAGGGCACAACAAAATTGGTGGCAGCGGTGGGAGGACAGCAGGAGCCAGATAATTAAGATCTGCAGAATACAACTGTATTAAAGATCAGGCACGCTAGCAATAAAAGCTGACGGACAGAAGCAATACCCAAGCTTTCAATAAGGACCCGCAACACATTGAAAGTGATCAATAGAACGGGCAGCTATCATCTAAGGCTGACGGATTTCTTGGAAACAAAGGAAAATAACACACGAGCAACAAGATGAGCATCACCACTACAGCCGTAGCAGAAACGTGAGCCGCGACCTACGACAACGCACCGTCGCCGGATAACAATCGACGCACATCGAGCATCAGGCCGCCAGCCGTCGAGCCGCCGAGCGACCTGCAGCGTCAGCAACCTACTGATACAGCGTACGATCATGCTAATCGTCGTATTATTATAAGTCCGAAATTTATTAATTATAATTGCGTGAATCGGAAGGTTCAAACGTACCGAAACAACCGATCGTGGTTATTTAGAGAAACTAGCACGACGAGTAATTAAATTAAATCTACGCCGCGAAAAAATATTAATAGCTCGTGAAGAAATTTAAAAACACAATATTCGAGCAAAAGCGAATCTGAGTTATCGGATAACGTCGTCACCGAAAGTGATTTTCCGTTTAATAGTTTCGACAAAAGCCTATTCCCGAATAATACGACTGACCCCACTGACAACACTCGACGCGAGACTAGACGCACAAGACCGTATATTAATAGGACACCAAGTAGAGTATCCTTACAACGCGACTTCTCATTAACCTCTTACGAGAACGATCTGTTCGATCCGGAAGAGATCTATAGTCATTTGACGAATAATATGGCCGAAGCATATTTCCCACAAGATCGTATTCCTGCGAATATACCGCAAAACGCAGTAGACGCCGAAATTGAAAATGTGCGGCGATCCAGCCAGATGGGCCAAAATATAATGGAGGCGGATCATACACTTCCCGCATATGGCGAAGAAAGACGAGGAAATAAGGCGAGGAAATAAACGAATTGACCAACGACATTAGAGAGATAATGCGCGAAATGATGCAGGCTATGAGACAAGAGATGAGGCAAAAGATCAGAAATATATGCGCTGAAATTTGTGACATCCAAAATAAAGAACCGCGACAATATCGACAAAACGAGGATAGAATTCCGCCGAGAGATCGAAATAACACCGCGTTTGATTTCACATCCGACAATGTACATCAGCGAAGACACGGATTTTTTTTATTAAAAGAAGCTGGCGGAATGATTCTAGAATTTGATGGATCAACACATAAATCGTAAGAATTTTTAAGTGCAACTTATGCAGTAGAACACATTGATTCTTTAAATGAAATAACTTTGCTAGGAGCAGTACTTTGCACAAAATTAAAAGGTCAAGCAATGATTTCCAAAGCAAAATTCGAGACTTTGCACAATTGAAAAACGAGTTAGAAATTTGCTACGCAAGCAAAAAGAGTACGACTCATCTACAAATAGAGTTCAATATGCTAAAACAAAAAACAGGAGAAAGTGCGCGAACGTATGAGTAGTTAGTATTTGGTTACATTTTAATGCACATTTATTTTTTGTCAAAATAAGCCCCAAATATGCCGAAAATATGAAAAAATAAATAAAAAAATAAAAAATCATCTAAACTTTTAAAAATTCTCAAAAAAATCACAATTCAAATATAACAAATTTAATAAATTTTGGTTCAACCAAATATGGATAAACACAAATATTTAAAAACATCAAAATTATACCCAAATTACACCAAATTACATCAAAATCGCTCAAAAACATCTCAAAACATGAAAACTTAAAATCGACCAATACAACTTTTGTTCCTCCCACAATTTTCAGATATATATTTCTGCGTTAGAGACTCTTGACTGTACCACCACGAAAACAAAGCCTTCAGATCACATATCACTCAGTAATTGTCAGTCATGCTTATCTGTAATCTTCGTATGGTTTAGGGAGATAACACATGCCTTGTAATCTTGAGAATGCCGATTCGAATCCCAGCAATCCAAGATTTTATTTGCCAAGTGTGGCCGACTTGGTGAATAATATGGTATGCAATAAAAAAACTATGTGACGTTGTGTGTGCGTGCGTGCGCGCGTGCGTGCGCGGGTGCGGGTGCGGGTGTGTGTCCTGGCGCCAAGAATAGGAGTTATATAGTTTATATTCTCTATGCAGAAATGGATTAGAGAAAGAAAATTACATATCTCAGAGGCCTCCTAAGAGAATTTAAAGTTAACTGGAACTAAAAAGAAAAAAAGAAAGAAAAAAAATCACCTGACGGTATGTACTCAAAGTAAGAAAAAACAACCAGAGTTGGGGAGCACATACGATCAAATGATTTTCCTCAGAGGTTTTTTTCACCCTTCGACAATGTCCTAGCAGGTCACTGGCACGGTGTTAATTCACTTCTAAACCTACTTTTTTTCATTCGTTTTCATAAAATCAATCATTACACTCTCATTTTTAAAGTGCAGGTCAAGTCCCTCTTCTTCAAAAGTAAGTTTTAATTTATCAAATAGAATCTATCAATAGACCTAATCTCCAAAACGAAAATACATTACTTTCACAGGTTTGATTTTAAGCAGATAATTTATTTGCAAAAAATCTAAATATCGGTCCTTCCACAAAATTTGAATATACACATATATCAAGAGTGACTTCTTTCCGGCTTAGTCCTTTGAATACAGTTTCTTTATCCGACTCTATGACAGCATATTGTAGAATATCAAATATTTTTTTACCAGGATGATTTATTATTAATTTTACAGGACTATACACTCTTGTTTTATTATTATTCTTCTCAAATGTAAATTTGTTTACATCAAAAGCTAATGGTTCTTCTTCTGAGAATTTTTTTTCTTTTTCTGAGAGATTTTTTAAGTTTTAAATAGCAAATACATTTCGGGCTAGTAAACCTAGAATAATTTTACCCAATTCTTTTTTAATAAAAAAAAGTCCTTCATTTTCCGAGTTTAACACTCTTGATTCTATTGTGTCAAATATTTTGTTCATTAACTTATTATTTTTATTAAATTCAACACTAATAGAATTCACTTTTATTAACTTAATTTTATATTTTGGTACTCAGTTCCTTTTTTCTGTTTTTAGAATATTTTTCACTTTATATATGATATTATATTTGAATATGATATTACTTTTGAATATCTTCAGCTGAATTAAGACCTTGATCTAAATTAATAGTTACTGTATACTTTGTTAGCCTTTCAGACGCATTTAGTTCTTTTGGCACAAATAAAAATGTAATTTCAGATGATGATAAAGCATCTTTCGAACTTAGCGTCGCTTGGACATAGCCTTTCAGGTGCCTTTCTGATGCGTCATCATCTCCGGGATTATATATTATATATCTACCAATCCTATTTCATCAACTAACTTGATGTGTTTAAGTTTATCAAAACTTAAAGATACCTAATCTTTTAAATTTCCTTTCAGTTTGTGTGGGTGTGTACAGTATTTATATAAATTAAAAATATTGAACTATTATTCTATTCATAATCATATCATAAGCTATAGTCTTTTGATTTACAAATACTACGTAACAATTTAATCCCTTCAAAGATTTGGAAGAAGCAATTAAGATTTTTGGTAATTTCTCCACAGTAGAAATACTCTTTGGTTTATTCCTCAAATCAATATAAAAAATATATTAAAAAAAGCAATTATATTTTATAAAAATGTTAACCGTGTGAAACTGAGAAATCATTCAAGATCATATAATGCTTCATCATACTCTGAATTTGAACGATACATTTAAATAATCTCCTTTTTCAATTTCATAATTTTGAGGTTCGGAAGAATGTCTTTCTTCTCCAAATAATATTCTTAATATTAGCATATTCCAAATTTGTTGGATTTTCCTTTGGTCGTACAAAAATTTATCTTTTATAAAGAAAATAAGTGCCCAGTTTGGTTCCTGAATAAAAACAAACTCATTTAAATTTGAGGGTATACGTAAAGTATTATTTAAACCAGGTAATCCTCTACATTCTACACACTGAAAACATTTATATGTAAACACATATTTACCAGCTAAACTAAAATTTTTCAAGTCTATCAATTTTGTCGTTATAATTTCATCATATTCAATATACCAAATTTTTAAACAATAACTTTCTAAATTAATTTTTCCGCGAAGTGGGATTATTTCAGCGTCACTAAATATAAACAATGAGTCACTCAAATCATCTTTTAAAGTCATTATAATGTGTATGTCTATAAATATAGGCTCACTTATATCATCAAAGAAACCGGGAATTAAATCTCCCACATCAATTGTAGGATAAAATAAACCATCACCCTTAATCAAACCATATTTTTTCTCAGTGATAAAACCTTGCTTAATCACTTCCTTCATTTGAATTATTAGCACGCTTTTTCAATGTACTAATGACCCACGTTATAATTATTATCCAACTCAGTATTGAACATTGAAACTTTAATCAAACTTCACATGTATGCAAAATAATTGTTAACTAAAAAGCTAGTTGTATCTTCAGGATAAGCACTTCCATCTTCTTTTGTAACTCGTTTTTGGTAGAGTTCTTGTTTTGTTTGGTATAAAACTGTTAATTAAATTTTATATGAAAATCATATTCCTTGCCATGCCTTTTAATTTCAGGATAAATATACTTGCATTGTAATTTCACAATTTTATTTTTACATTCTTCAAACTAATGTTTTGATTATTATAAAATTAATTT
Organism: Cataglyphis hispanica; assembly: GCF_021464435.1. NCBI lineage: Eukaryota > Metazoa > Arthropoda > Insecta > Hymenoptera > Formicidae > Cataglyphis > Cataglyphis hispanica. Next base: position 4,190,253 of record NC_065962.1, on the reverse strand, counting down.
TAAACCATTTATAAGATTAATTTTTTGCATTTTTAAACTTTTATATACTGTGGTTTTTTTTAATCACATTTGTCACACTTTGCTACCAATCTCCATTTATTATTTTTATTATCTTTATGCTCGTGCATTGATTTTGTCTTACACTTTAGGCATCAATGTCATTTATATAGTATAAAAAAATCCTTAATATCGCTATATCCTATTCCGATTGTTTTTATTACATCTTCCCATTTTATTTTTTTAAACAATAAATAAAAAACTATTATACATAAGTAATTACAAATAGCTGGATCACCTTTCTTTTGCATTTTCTTTGTATTCACTATTTCCTCTGAATAATTTTTTAATTCTATAGGTGCAGTTCCTTCAACAGAATCAAAATAATATATCTGATTTTTATTTTTAAAATAGCAAACCAAATGAAAAAAAAGATTAACAATATCGCACTCATTTTTTTCTAATTTTCTTAGGTAATTCATTTAAATTTAAATAGTCGTTTCTAAAATTAGGTATTTTAATTTTATTGTACATTGTTTTATATCATAGTCTGATAAAGCTTTTAATACTAAATTTTTAACTTCTCTTTTAGATAGGCCGAGTTCTACACCTTTATTATTTTTTATTTGTCTAAATACTTTATTTGCATTTCTATTAGATAATGATGGAAATAGTTCAATAATCAGTAAATTTTTTTAACATGTTTTGAATTCAATTTTTTTATCTGTATCATAAAACCAGGCTTTCTTCAATTTTTGTTTTTGATAAGAGGATAGGTTTGATTCCATTTAATAACGATATTTAAAGAGTAATGATCGATATTTTGGTATGTTGAAAGTTTCTTCACGTGAGACATCAAAATTATAATGTACAAATGGCATCATTTTATCTGTCTTTTTATCTACATGGGTTAGTCTTTCTTCGTCCTTCGGATATCTTATGATATCTAATTTATTCTTTTAATGTTTCATCCAGAAATTTTTTCTCTTTAACTGTTCTATATATATCCATACCCGAACTCATAAAATAATATAAGCCAGCTAAAATCATTGAGAGAGTTGCTAACCAAGAAAAACCCCCTAAGTTCTCAATACTTATTGTTAATGCTTGCTTGACATCAATCTAGCTGTTTTATATGGATGATTTTGATCTTCATAATATTTTAAAATGTTCTTAGCTAATGTGAAGTTTTTTTTATATATTTCCAATGCTCTCTTTAATAATAATAACAAATCTTTTTCACTCGTGTGTCCCACTCCTAATTTTTCCTCCTAGTTTTTTAATTTCATGGCATTTGTAACAACTCACGCCCAAAATCTTTCCGACTTACTAGCATCCGGTGACAATACTCTCATCCATTCTTGTAAACTTTTATTTGCTTTCTTTATTTCACTATAATTATTTCACTATAATTATTTCACTATTTAACTGCATTTGGGTTTGTGTAATAAAAATGATTGTATTATTTGCAATGTTCATCCAAAGGATTTTTTCCTTTCCCCATTTTTTTCCCTTCACCCATTTTTTAATTTCCCCTCAACGTTCGTAAAAAAATCCACAAGAATTATATCTCAGTAAATGCTTTCTGGAATCTTTCCGGTTAATTTATTTGAAAGTTTATTAATAAAACCATCTCCCTTTTTACTTTCTTTTCTAATTTTTGACCCACTCATTTCTTCCCATAAATATCTCAAAATATATTCCCATTTTGTACATTTATTTGAACCTGGTCCTTTGCTAAGATCATTATTTCTATAAATTGCATTTTATAAATTATGTTTATATTTTTTTATATCATCTTTACTATAAATATTTTTAAAAATTATATGGTACTTTTTTTCTGTTTATAATTTTATTAAAAGTACGGTAAGTTGAGTTACTAGTTTTATATCATTATCATCATAAAAAACAAGATTATTATTTTGTGTTACAGCTTTATTTCCTATTATTAACCTATCATCATTGTCTCTGTCACGCCAGAATTCAAACTTTACATCATAAAGATGATTTTTATATTTATTCTATAAAGGACTTCCTTTTTCTTTAAGTCTTGATAACACTGGAAAAAGTGATTTTTTCGCGTCCGAAAGGTATGTCTGAAAGGGAATTGAAATGAAAGACTAGATTCAAAGGATGTTAAGTCGGAAGGGTTCTCAAACGTTTCTTCAAATACTTCATTGCTATTGTCATTCTCTGCTTTTAAGAATTAAGAATTTTTAATATTTCTTCAAGTTTAGTATCTTGATAATATTGTTCATCTTGATAATGTTGTACATCTGTAGCTGATTTTAGACTCGAGTCCAGTTTATTAATCAATATGTTAATTTCATACAGTCTAGAAGTTATTAGTTTATTTTTTTTCTAAATCTATACTTTTTTTAGTATTTAAATTTCTTGCATTTTGAAATGTTTTTCTTAATTCATATTGCATCTTTTCTATTTCATCCAGTTTTTGTGGAGTTGTACCCATTATTTCATATGTGCTTTTAAATGATCTATTTAAAATTAAGATCCGTTTTCATATTAAGTGGTTTTAATATCTTATGGTTGTAATGGTTTGTATGACAGTTCTGAATTTAAATTTGACAGTTCTGAATTTGTATTTAACAGTTTTGAATCTGAATTCTGGTCAAGTCCTTGTCTGATACATTACGTAAATTTCTTCCCATTTATAATAACAATAATAATTTATTATTTTTTGAAAGAAATATTTATCATTTTTTGTTTTATCAATTTCCAAAAATCCGTACGGTGCTGACCAAGTTTTTTTACAGAACTTACAAAACTCTTCATGAGTTAATTCAGAAGCTAATTCTTCATGTATTTTTCTGAGATTATCTCTAAACTCATTAAAAATAAATCATAAATTTGAATTTTTTCTAATTATATATTTTCTAATATATATCTAATTATATATTTATTTTAGTGTATTTATGATATAATCCGAGACTACTAATATTTTTATGCCTTCACAATAATATCTTATTATTTTATTTTGATTTTTCAACATTCCATCACCAAAAATTACTAAACTATTTAGTGCACATTCTTCTACCGGTAAAATTTTTTCCCAATTATCCTCAAATAAATAACCAGTATCATATATATTTTTTTCCAATTCTTTCTCTAATTCTACATAAGTAGATTGGTCTATAGATGAACTATAAACATATAATTGTCTATATGGCAGCCATTTGTTTGCGACATTGTTAGTAGATAAAAATGTTTTTCCACTACCCGATTCACCTAGAATTACCACCTACTATATTTGGAATCCACCATCCCTTTTATATTTATCTATAAAATTTAAATGTTTCATTTTTAGACGATTTTTGGACATTTATTAATAATAAATGGAAGAGTATTTTAAAAAACGAATGTATGTTTACCGAAAAAGTTATAAGTATTTTTTTAAATATAAAATCTGTATATCACTTAGTAAAGCAATATTAGCATTAAGTTTATCAGGTTGCTGTTACACATTATTTGCAATTAATGCCATAATGAATTCAAAACATCATTAAAATTAATGGATAGGATTGAAGAATATAAATTGTCATTTAATCTTTATTGTGAGTTATTACATTTATTTGATGCTTGACAAATATCTGAAGAAGAAATTCACTTACGTGAAAAAAATTTTATTAAAAATTTGAAATTCTTTCCACGTGAAAAGTATTTAAAACAAATGAAGTTATATGGTTATTAATGGTTATTTTTCAATAAAATAAATGACCGCTAATAAACACGATATTATTGATGAATTAGACAAACTGACAAGGAGAAATTATCCAAGAAGATATACTATTACATTAGGAGTCGATAATCTTGTTGAAATGTATTCGGATAACTTAAAGGAAATATCCAAAATTGATAAGGGCTATAAATATTTATTAACAGTTATTGATACTTTTTCCAAATTTGTTTGGGCAATTTCTGTTAAAAATAAAACCGGAGAAAGCGCATCCAAGGGTCCAGTGAGTATTTGTTTTAAAAACCTATCTCCACAGCATAAACCATAAAAAAATTTACAAATTGATAATGGAAAAAAATTTTATAATAAAGGTTTTCAAAAACTCCTGAAACAAAATGAAATTAATCATTATTCAACATATAGTAATAAAAAAGTTGCAATTGTTAAAAAATTTAATAGATCACTCAAAGAATTAATGTGGAAACAATTCAATATACAAGGTAATTACAAATAAGTTGATATATTAATTTTGTAACGGTCCGTTTTTTCCCGAGCGCTGGTGCTGGATAACTCGGCCGGGATCAGGGCTCGGAAGGGTATAGCAAGTATCGTAGCCGGGTGTACAATAAATAAATGTGTTTATTTACGTATGAAAATATGTACAATGTGTGAGTGAGGGTGTATACATATATGAGTGCGTAAGTATGGAATGAGCGTCGGACGCGTGTGCGCGGTATCGCGTATGAATGTGCGGGTCACTGACGTATGGTTGCGAGTGTATACAGAGTGTGTCGTATGTGTATATAATATATGGCGTATGAATGTGTGCGTAAGTGACGTATGGTTGTGAGTGTATACAATGTGTGTCGGATGTGTATTTAATATATATCGTATGGATGTGTGTATATTACGGATGACCGGGAGTGACGCGCGAGTGCGTGTCCGTCGGTCAGGCGGAACGGCGGATGCACGGCGGTGGTGCGATTTCGGTGCGTGATGCGCTCGAGTGCACGCGGTAGGGCACTCGTGAGCGGCGCGATCGGACGCGGGAAATCGAACGGTCGTGTGCGATTATCGATACCCGGCGTCGATGGGTGGTAGCACCTATCGGCCGGGTAATTGTAATGGCGCGCGGTAATGCCTACGCGAGGGGCGGGAGCCTTGCGTCTTGGCGAATCGCGTATTGCCAAATTCGGTGCGTAGGGCGGTCTCACGGCCCTACGCGCGCGGATTTCGTTGCCGTATTAATGGCGAGTCTCGGGCGGCTTTATGCCGGCGCGCGAAATACTTCGCGATATTTGTTCCGGATTTGCAAGGATGGGTTTGCAGCGGATCAGGAGCGTTCGGCAGACGGGAATATCCGTCGGTGGCGGGTAATTTCCCACCGCTTGAGTAGTTGCCGGACGATCGGTATTTTGGTAGGAGCGCTTACTTTTGGCGAGATGCTGGGAAAGCCCAGCAGAGGCGGAGTACTCCCAACCTCGATCTTGCTCGTAAGCGTCTAGGTATGCGGATTGCTCTGAGCGTCTTGCCGACTTCAGAGCACGGATGAGATTCTCTCTTTTAGCCGGTGGAGCGTCTTTTTATACCCGGCGTCGGCGGTATCGCGTCGGCGCGATAATTGTTTTCCAACAATTCGGTTGAGCCCGACCGCGGCTCGGGAAGTTTCGGAAACGGTCGGAGCGGTTTCCCGAGCGCGCGAGCCGAGCTCCGGTACGGTGTGCCGACCCGTTTATAAACAGTAAACAAATTATCATATATTTGTTTTCGCTCACCGCTTTAAACTATAATAGGGCGCGTAGCGCCTTCGCTCAAATGGTCCCTTGACTGATGGGCGTGGGACGGCGGTCGGTTTGCGGCGTCCGGCGGGTGGACGGCCGCGTAACGATGGTCGTATCGTTACAATTTGATTAATATTTATAACAATAAAAAGCATAGAACTATAGGAATGACACCGTGTGAAGCGTCCTTCGGATTTAATTCTGATAAAATTTAGAAAGTCGCCTGAAAAAACTAGTAAATTGTCTGAGAAGGCATCGCAAGGACACGTGAAGATGCGATTCAAAGTTGGTGATTATGTAAGAATTAATAAATTGAAGCATATGTTTGAAAAAGGATATATGGCTAATTGGTCAACTGAAATATTAGAAAAAATATTTACACCGAACCGATGACCTTGACATGTTGTCAAGGACATGACCCTGAATAACTTTTCCTCATAAATTAATCGGCGGTCTCTTATAGTTTTTTAGATATTTAATGTTAAATTTTGTACAGTTTTAGTATACTTTCGGTAATTATTTACTTTTAGAGGAGCATCTTGGTGGTCAGAACGACCTTGATCTTAATATATGTTGTCAAGGTCATGACTCTGAGTAACATAAAAAAAATTTTTAGTTATTAACAAAAAAGTTTAAAATATACCAGCACAGTACATGCCATGACAGAAAGCATGAGCGCGCACACACACACACATACACACACGCACACACACACGCACACGCGGAAAGGGGGGGGGGGCGGTGTAAGAGGGTCTTCGGCCCCCCTCCCGTACCCACCTCGCCGGCAGAGTGGACCTCGCTTTACAATATACAAAGTACATGCTACATTGTAAAGCAAGGTCCACCCTGCCTACCGGCGGGGCGGGTGCGGGAGAAGAACCGAAAGCCTCCCTTTCTCCCCCTCGTGTTTGTGCGATGTGCGCGATATGATGACCTTCATCAATAATGACCTTCATCAATACATGAACCATGAAATATAGCATTCATCGTCTTATACAATTGTTCAGCTATTAATACTTTAGTTGTTGGGACAGCACATAAGTTAAATTTGTATGCTGCTTTCATTAATTTATCATTCTGTGATGAAAATAGTATTAAATGAATAATAATTATCTCTCTTGTCAATGTTATTTCATTTTTAAATAATATATCATTTCCAGTACAATATTCACATGATTCATTGTGTGATTGATATCAATGTGAAAATGTAACATTTAATAAGTCATTCAGAGTTTTTAATTAACTTAACTTTTCTTATTCAAATTATTAACAGGAATCAAAATAATAATATTATTATCAACAGTAATTTTTGGTTAATTACCACAAGTTTTGCACCGTGCAGAAGTTACTTGATATTCTATTAAACTTCTTATACAATTATATTTTTCGCAAAGAGCTATAAGAAAATCAGATGCATTTCGTTTCGCATTGTTCGAAAAATATTCTCCTAAACATTGCCGTATTACATATGTATTTAAATCATGCATTCTATTTTCATATCGATGCACTAATATACGTAAAATATCTATCGCACTCTTTGGTCTCCCAAATTGAGAAAGATCTCATGGAGGGAGGCTACGCGGTGGGGATATAGAGGGATATCTTTCTGGATATAGAGGGTGCTTTTAACAACTTTAACACCTCTCATGAGGTGGTTTGCAGGGAAGCAGCGTCGCGGGGCGTTCCAGATAGGCTGGTCCAGTGGATCAGAGATATGCTCCGTCGGATAACGACGCTCGGCACTGTCAATGTCGGTGGCTGGGTGGATCGAGGGTACCCGCAAGGCGGAGTGCTCTCTCCACTTCTTTGATGCTTAGTAATTGATAGGTTACTTAGCAAGCTTAATGACAAAAGTTTCTTTGCGCAGAGATACGCGGATGATCTGCCGATCGTCGTGCGAGGACCCTTCCTGGACACGCTCCTAGAGCTCACGCAGAGCGCTCTCGAAGTAGTAGAAGAGTGGTACGGCAGTTCTGGGCTCTCGGTCAATCCCCGAAAGACGGAGCTGGTCATTTTCATCCGCAGACAAGCTGGGCATTGTGGTGGGACCTGCCTTGGAAGATATCAGGCTGGCACCGGTCAGGTCAAAATATCTCGGACTCATCCTAGATAGAAAGCTGTCTTGGAAGGAGCACCTGGAGGATCGGTGTAGGAGTGTGATCTCCTACTTCTGGATATGCAGAAGATCCTTTGGCCAGATTTGGAGCTTTAGGACGGGGATGGTCTATTGGATCTACTCTGCTATCCTTAGACCTAGGCTGCTGTATACTGCAGCGGTATGGTGGCCTAGAGAACAGTTAGTCTCAGCGAAGGCATTACTGGAGCACCTGAGAGCTCTTATCCTAAGAGGGGCTTTTGGGCTTATGAAGACTATGCCAATTGCGGCAATAGGGATGTTGCTCGATTGAGCCACTATGACACACAGTGGTCGCTGCGGCCTATCTTCTGAGATGCGAGGGAAAATGGAGGGCCAGCACCAGACACACCAAGCTTCCCGACGGAGTCCTCTCCCAACCCATCTTTAGGGCAGGACAAAATATTAGCCATTCATGCTCTCGAGGCGCCGTTCAAGGTGTGCTTTCCGGAGCGGGAGGACTGGCTTCGGCCGCAGGGTCCGGTGATGAAAAATGGGCTCATTCTTTTCACGGATGGGTCGATTCAGGCTCAGGGACTGGCGTTCATTGTCGAGGGAAAGGGATCAATGAGGCAATCCCACTCGGTAAATTTGTCACGGTCTTCCAAGCGGAGATAGTGGCGTTCTTATGCTGTGCGCAACGATTTCTCGCCTAGAAAAAAAAGGGGCAGGCGCATTAACATTTGCTCGGACAGCCAGGCGGCTCTTAAGGTCCTTGAAGCTCCGATCATTACCTCCAAATTGGTCTGGGACTGCAGATATACCCTGGGAGAACTTGCGAGAGACAATGAAGTCGCCCTGGTCTGGGTGTTTGATCATTCTGGTACCAAGGATAACGAGGCAGCCGACCAGCTTGCCAAAGCAGGCTCGGAGGCGTTGGTGGAACCGGAGCCGGCGGTCGGAATCCCCTGCAATCTGGGCAAGGGGGAGGTCGGTCGCTGGCTGCGGAATCAGCACCTGGTTTGTTGGAGAGGAGTGGGTGGATGCAGACAGGCGAAAACTCTTTTCTCCGAGGGAAGGCCCCGCCAAATGTGTCAAAAAGATAAGCAGACGGGAGGCCGGGCTGTTGACGTATATCTCACGGGGCACGGCACTCTCAACTACCATTCGCATAAATTGGGCATCAGCATGAGACCCTACTGCAGGAAATGTGACGCACTGGAGGAGACCAGCCTCCATGTGCTATGTGACTGCCCGGCTTATGCAGGATTAGACGGGAATTGCTGGGATCTGCGTTTCCAATCCTCAGCAGATAGGAGACCTCTCGGTTAAGGCTCTCCTTCTCCTCTAAAGAAGAATGGGCCTGAACTGAGAGGCCGGTTATCAAAGAGGCACAATGGACTTGGTCTGCGTGCTGTAGGCGGAGCTTTGCATCCCGAGGACCGCCCTCCGCACTTTAATTCTAATTCTAATTCTACAGAAAGTTTATTGAAGACTTCTCAACAATAGTTAAACCATTAACAAAATTAACTAAGAAAACGGAAAAATTCATGTGGACAGCACATAAATTTTAATGGAGCAGCAAAATGCATTTAAAATCCTGAAGAAAAAATTAATGACACCGCCAAAGCTAAACGACAGTAAAATATATCGGCAAGAATTCATAGTGCCCACCGATGCTTCCGATTATGTAATTGTAGCAGTACTTTTACAAGAAAAAATAGGTGACGATCGGCCAATCGCTTACACCAGCAGAATTTTATCACGCACGGAGAATAATTATAATACAACAGAGAATGAATTATTAGCAATTGCATGGGCCGTAAAAGATTTTAGATACGTATATGGGACAAAATTCAAAATCTCAACCGATTATAAATTGCTAATATGGCTATTTAATGTCAACGATTCCGGATCAAGATTAATCCAATGGAGACTAAAATTAGAAAAATATGAATATGAAATCATTCACAAAGCCGGACGAGCGAATGCGAACACCGATGCAATGAGTCGTAATGTAAAAGGAGACGCAACAACATAAAACAAAAGAGGAAGAACGAGAAACCGCTATAGAAGAAGAGACAAACGAAGAGAAAAAATATACAGAGGAAGAAAAGAAACAGATATATGAATATTATGATGCACCCACAAGAGGACATCAAGGAGTCGGGCGAACAATAAAAAAGATTTGACTAAATTACAACTGGAATAACAAAAGACGTAGAAAAATATATTGCAAAATGCGAATTATGCCAGAAAAATAAATTATCGTGAAAAAGTAAAGTACCGTTGATCATTATGGATACGCCCAATAAGTCCGATCAGGTCGGTGTCCGATCGAGCTGGTGTCCGATTAGGCCTATGTCCGATCGGGAAATTTTGTCGTGTCTGATCGGTAATGTGCGCAATCGAGACTCACTCAACAAAATTCAGTAAATACTAAATCAAGAAGTGAATACAGTTAGCAAGAAATTTACTACACAAATTGAATTAGAACACAAATATCGAGAAAAAATCTTAACAGATCAAGGCACAAATTTTATAAGCGAAATATTAAAAGCACATGCAAATTGTTAAAAATAAATAAAATTCAAACAACCGTCTATTATCGGAAAGCAACGGCGCATTGGAACGATCACATCGAACGTTAACAGAATATGTAAGGCATTATATAAACGAAGACCAAACAAATTAGGACGAATGGATACCGTTCGTGATATAATACGTTCACATATAATACGTCACATACAGCCATGGGATACACACCCTTTGAATTAATTTACGAACACGAAACGGAATTACCTACATCACTGACGAAACCGCCAGAACCGACGTATAATTACGATGAGCGCAAGAACTAAAAGAAAGGCTACGAGCCATGAACCAGCTCGCAAAAGAGCATATAAAAGAAGAAAAAATAAAAGCCAAAAAACAGTACGACAAAAGTAGGAAAATAAAATTCAAAGTAGGCGACAAAGTATTAATGCACGACGAAACATTCTTACGCGGACGATCCAAGAAACTCGAATCCCTATGGACCGGACCTTATACGATAATCGAGAAAAACTCAGATATAAATTACACAATAAAAAAAAAAGGAAGATAATTCATATACACATAAATAAATTAAAACAATTTATTGAAAATTAAAATAGAAACCGAACAACAATTAACTATATAGTGCGACAGACAAAAGAAACAGTCTACGAAACAGACGTAGAGATTTACTTACTCGAAATAAATATCACATTTTTACGAGAACAAAATAAGTTTAAAACGCACGAAAACGACACATTACAAAATATAACAATACATTGAGTTGAATTATTAAAATTAAAGGTTCAGTTAGAAAAAATAAACAATAACATAGAAGAAAGCGAACAAAATTTCTTCATTAAAAAACAATTTATTTATTCATTGGCGACAAGTACCATAGTAATAATAATCATAATTATAATCGTAGCATACATAATTTTAAAAAACAAAAAGAAATAATCGAAACGACTGTCAGTTAGAATAGACGATGAAGAACCACATATATCCTGCAGATTTCCGAGACTCATATTAAAACGTAGTTTAAATACACGTTTTTAGAGTAATTATTAAGAAACGATTATACGAATATTATATACGGAAATAATTGTATTTATATAAGAAAATTAAATAAGATTAAATAAGAAATTTATTTTTTTAGCGAAAAACATTGCTCCTTTGAATCTCCGTTTTTTTTTGTAACGGGGGAGGGATATTATAAAGGCTATATCTATTTATTTATTAATTATTAATTAAATTAAATGCGTTGCTCAAGCCTACGCGAACACGTATCTTGTTACGAGCGTTGACCGCGCGAAACGCTGATACAGCGAGCCACGCATGAAGCCCGAGCCATCGTGGCAGCGCAATCACCTGATTGCAAAAAGAACGCGGAAATAAGAACGCGATAAATTTACATAAGAAAATTGTGAAAGTGCAAGCAAAGGAGTTTAACTTTGAACTCCCTTAGCTTGTACTTGGGCCTTGCCGCCCAAAACGATGCCGTGACTAAATATGATCATGGTACCGAGCGATCCCCTCCTGGAAAATCGACCAAAGGAGAAGCGATAAAAAGATTCATCGCTAATAAGCGATGAGTAGTCACCAAGATCAGTTAATACTAGGCAGTCATTAACATCAATCTCTATCGGGCAGCTACTAACGTCAATCTTTATTCAATCTCGAACAGTTATTGTATAGTGAGACAGTGAAAATATATACTTTTCTATCAAACAACGAAAAGGAAGCTACATTCATTACAAACAAGTTGGACATCCTGATCATCCTTGAACTTTTTAATTCTCAATCAGCCAATGATCCCATATTACCTGTGCAATAATAATAAATTGTGTAACTGAATAAATATCAAAATATAGAAAGAAATAGAAAGAAATTTTTTTTATTACATAATGGATGGACTTGTTTCATATTAAATATGAATATGAAACAAGGCCATTTTATTGGATAAACGCATATACACAAATATATAAAATTTCTTTTAAAATGTATTCTAGTAAGAGATAAAAATAGAAAAGATTAAATGATTTTTGCATTTATTAATTTATTAAATTTAATTATATATCGCGAAATAGTACAACACAAGAAGAAAAGTGATTAACCGTTATTAAGAATATAAGCAAGGAAGAAAAGTAATTTCTTTCAGTTAATGTGATATTGAGTAAAGTTAGATTGCACATTAGCGAAACTAAACAAATACTTACATTTGAGTGAATCAGTGCAATATCAATTACCATATTTAAGATAAATACATTGTTGGAAAATGATTAGGAAGAATATTTGGAGATTTTAACTGGTCATATTTTTGATAAAGATAAACTAGTAATAATACACACGAACGCGCATTCATATATAATGTTTATATTTTATATTTTATACATAAATGTAATTAATATATAATTAATATTTTTATATTAACTTGCAAATGGCTAAGCAATTTAACGAATTTATGAATTTATTATATCAAAATGTCTTATGAGAATTCCACCAAAAATATCATAAAACCACATTAAATATACATTTTTATTAATAGACTTTATATAAAATAATGAAATAATAAAATTATACCGAAGTACTTCTACAGTATCCACAAACATTTTCTGTATTTGTAATTATTCGCAACTTTTGGTTCTGGAAATGTAAATTTATTTATATTTTATATATAAATGAAATTAATGCATAATTTATATTTTTAAGTCACAAATGGTTACGTAATGAGTTGCATGTTAATGTTATTATAACAAAATAAATTTTGTTGGAATTTTTTAAATATATTATATATATGTATATATAAACACTAAAACAAATCTTGTGAGAATTTTATTAAAAATATAACATGTATATTTCAATGAAAAGCATTAGAATTAGAGCCTGAAATGTTAAGCATTAGTCAAAGAAGAGAAATAAGATAATAATTTTGAATAATGTTTAGAAATTATATAATAAGTGTTATTTATTTTCTTGGACTAATACTTTAAGAACTTGGACTAAATACTTTAAGAACAAATAATCTGTTTAACTTTTTTTGATATAATAGTTGAACTGATATTTTTAAAACAATGAGAAACGTGTACATGGAAATTGATGGTTTATTCGGATGAAACTGTCTTTTGCAATATAATATTATCGGAAAGCATTAGAATATTTATCATCGACAAAAAGAAATTCAAATTTGAATCTAAATGAGAAAGAAGAATCTGATAATGATACTGAATTGCAGATTTTATTAGAGTATCATATAAAAATTTATAATAATTTGGCAACTGCATTAATTAAAAGAGAAATCTATCTGATGCAGATTCAGAAAATGTGAAATATGTTTTGAGATATCAACTACAAAATGTTATGTCACTACTTATGAAAAGTATTGCAAAAATCCTAATCTTCTTTTCATTTATTATATTTAATATTTCTTTAAAATCAGTTTTATATATTCTTGATTTATATGTTACATATGAAAAATTCAAATAAAGGTATATATATATATATATATATATATATATATATATATATATATATATTGTATGTATCGTAGGAACAATATTGAGACACGAAACTTACATCACGCAATGTTAAATGTAGTTGAAAATACTAGAAATGCGAAGGATATAAAAGCAGATGATAAAAGTAAGTAATTAAGTAAAAGATGTAAGTATTTTTCTTTTTCTTCGTTTTTAGCAGAAAAGAATTAGTTATTTTTTCCTTTAAAGTTATTAATTTTATAAAGTCTGTAGTAAGTCTTCATTTCTGGATTTAATTTTTGAATTCAATGAAGAAGAAGTGAGAAAAAAGGGGGGGAGAGAGAGAGAGAAAAAGGAGAGAGATAGAGAGAGATTGCATAAGCTTCCACATATTGTTCTTTGTGTCTCAATACTGTTCCTATGATACGCAACAATATATATACATACAGATTTGAATTTTCCATATGTGAAATATAAATCAGGAATATATAAAAGAATATATAAAACGCATTAAAAAAAAAATATTAATTATAGCAAATAAAAAAAAGGTTTTGCAGGATTTTGGCACTTTTCCTAATTAGTGCTTTAACATTTTATAATTGACACCTCAAAACATGTTTCACAATTTTTATAGCTGCATTGTAAGTTTCTGTTTTAATCTATACAACTGCTAAATTATTATAAATTTTTACGATTATTATAAACTATACGATTCTCTAACCTAATAAAATCTGTAATTCAGCAACAATCATCGCTTTTTCCTCTTCATTTTGATTCAAATTTGAATTATTTTTTGTCAATGACAGATATGTTAATGCTCTCCGATAACATTATATAGCATAAGACAGCTTTCTATCCGAATAAACCATTAATTTTTACATTTCTCATTGCTTACATTCACATTTCGCTTGCTCACTGCTAAAAAAAAATAAATTCAACTATTATATCAAAAAGTTAAATAAATCTTGTCCTCAAAATATTTAGTCCAAGAAAATAAATAACATTTATTATATAATTTACAAACAAAATTATTATCTTATTTCTCTTCTTTGACTAAAGCTTAACATTTCTATTTCAGGCTCTAATTCTGATGCTTTTAATTCAACTATACAGGATGTCTTAGACCACCCGTACACCCCTTTTCTTTCAAAAACTAAGCATTTTAGAGAAAAACGTTTTGAACAAAAATTATATAGTTTTGAGGGGAACATAATAATGGTGTCATTGGTTTGATCTTGGATGGCAACGTTAAAGTCAAGTCAAGAACACCTTTCTTAAATAGATTCCCCTATTTTTAATTGAACATTCTTATAGCTTATGTCGAGAGCTTTCCAAAACACTACAATAAAGTATTTTTTCATTAAGAATTTTTTGAGTTATTTTGCATTTAATCTGACATATTTTGATAAAAAATATAAAATATCTCAAAAATTATTTAGTTTTCGATAAGTATCGTAATACTTTTATGTACAGAATAATAAGATGAATCAAATGTGTAATCAAAGGTGTAAAGAAAAAATAAACAATTGTTATAGAAAAATATATTGCATATTTTTTTTAAAAAACAATTATTTTCTGTATATCATTTAATTCATCTTATTATTCTGTACATAAAAGTATTACGATACAATTATCAAAAATTAAATAATTTTGGAAATATTTTATATTTTATATATGCTGGGATTTACTTGCAACTTTCGGCCGAATTTCTTGACGCACGCCTACTGCTCCCCCTCTTACCGCTCGTGTATCTTAGTAACGTATCGCCAAGCGCTCGTAACTAAGGAATGCGTCACTTAGTCTCAGAAACGTGCGTGTGACAAATGTAATAGCGCAATACTTTAGTTAATTATACTATAAATTTTTATAATTTTTAATATATATTTTTTATATATGTAATTAAGCAGCATATAAAATTTATACTAAAATATGTTAAGTTACAAAATAACTCAAAAAATTCTTAATGAAAAAATATTTTATTATAGTGTTTTGGAAAGTTCTCGAAATAATCTGTAAGAATATGCAATAAAAAATAGGGGATTTCATTTAAGAAATTAAAGGTGTCCATGACTTGACCTTAACGATGCCATCCAAAGTCAAACTAACTTATGTTCCCCTCAAAACCATACAATTTTTATTCAAAACATTTTTCTCTAAAATGCTTAGTTTTTGAAAGAAAAGGGGTGTATGGGTGGTCTAGGACACCCTGTATATATATATATATATATATATATATATATATATATATATATATATATATAATAACATAAGCATGCAACTCATTGTCTAGCCATCTGTAAGTGATGTAAAAATATTAATTACGCATTAATTACATTTATATATAAAATATACATAAACATTTACATTATCAGAACGAAAAGTTGCTAGTAATTATAAATACCCAAAATGTTTGTGGGCACTATACAGAAGTATTTCAATATAATTTTATTATTTCATTGTCTATATGAAGCTAATTAATAAAAATGTATATTCAATGCCATTATTTTTATATTTTTGATAAAATTTTCGCAAGATTTATTTTGCTATATCAACACAAATTTATTGCTTAGCCATTTAATAAATTAATATAAAAATATTAATTATGCATTAATGGCATTGATATATAATATACAAATGAGTTCCGTTTCCGGTGGAATAGAATGTACTCGTGGAATGGGAAAGGAGAGGAGAAATCGAAGGAGAGAGGAATAAAATGCGAGGAGAAGACCAAAGCAAGAGGTGCAAGGTGGAATAAGGAGAGAGAGAGAGGAAGATAAAGATAGAAAATTTGAAAGTTAGATAAAAAAGTGAGAGAGAGAGAATGAAGGAAGGGGGAGAAGAAGTTGGTCATGTAAAAGGTGACGGTAAGAAACCGAGAGCTAGAGTTGGTAGAGAATGGATCGGTAAGGAAGATGGACGGAAACATAATGCAGAATTGCCGTAGAGAAGTAATAAAAAAAATGAAGAGAAAGATTAAGCAATTATCTTAGTGTAAATTTGTCTTATGCAATTTAAAGTTTACAAGAAATTTCCCTTCAATAATTATATCCTAAAGCCTTAGACGTATATTGTGCATTTAGTTATTATATATAAAATAACTATTTTAACTATACTACTATTTTAATTATAATGCGATTTATTAAATATAATTTTTCTTAATATTGAAAATAATAATAAAAATATTTTACAACATAAATTTTTATTCAGTTGGCACAATTTTTCAATGTCATTATTTTTGTAGAAAAACTAATTAATTATAGGAAAACTAATTTATATATTTAAATTTAAATAACTATTCTATACAAAAATATTTGATTAAATTGTTTTTATTTAAATAATAAAAGAAATAAATTTTATAGCATAAATTTTTATTCTTTTAGCGCAATTTTTTGATATCATTATATTCGAGAATGAGGCGAGAACTAATATTCTCGAATAATAACACGAAGTTTTAAAAGTTAATAAAAATACAAATTTAATTAATATCAAGAAAATGTCTATAATCAATCAAATGCACAATACAAAAATCGTATCCGTCTAAAATTAGCCGAAATTCAAATATATCTTATTTTCAGAAAGGCAAAGCTGTGACGTGACTATACCCGAGATAATAGAGCGACTGCGATAAGTCTCTTTGTCTCCCGTGCCTTTTTATCAGCTCCGACTTTCTAGACTTTCCTTTACGTGCAAAGCGCTTTCTCGCATCCGAAGTGCGCGGACGGGAACCTTCCAGAAAATCGGAGGCTGATTCGGCGAATTGGTGATCGCTTTGCGCATATTGAGTGCGTGGGCGCCGATAATTGGGCGCTGATATCGAAAAACGCCAGTGCGTTTATCGTTGTCGCGCATGATACTGCGCGTATGCGCGGATTACGCTAATGGCGCGTTACGTCAATGTACGAGTTAGATAAAACTTACTTTACTTAACTTAACTTACTTAGGCGCAATTCCGATCAAGCCGCCCGCCTCGTGTAGTGAAACGGACGACATATCTCACCTTTGCGCGCATTAGTTGCGATGACTGCGCCGCGGTGTTCGCTGGTGTGTATCTGTACAAGAATTTTGCGCCACAGTTACATAGTGCGTTTTGATATGTGTTGTGGAATGTCATGAATGAGTTAGTGTGTGTGTAGTGAATGGTAATGAATGAAGCGTGTAATCGTGTTCTTGTTTAGTATTATAAATTGTGAGTGTGCACGTGTGTTATGTCGATTTCATCCTGCGTACGGATCGGAAGCAGGACGAGCTTCGCAATCGATCGCTTGAATTCCGACCGTGCAAACCACGCGGACGAGTCCGTTGGCGCAGGAATGGACTGCGGTTATCCTTGGCCATTCCTTGGCGGTGTAGTCTCGTGTAGAAGCAGACACAATTATCCAGATGTAAACGACGCTAGTTTTTGTCACTTTGGTCTGGCGATTAATTCTTGGAGATATTTTTTGTCTAGCGCGTCCAAAAGTGCTCCCTCATCTGCTGCAGCAGTTTCCAGCGTGACAGACGTGCTTCAGGAATATCGTGCAGTAAAGGCTTCGGAAATGCGGTGATTGATGCGCCGATGAGTAAATGAAGAGTGCCAATAAGTCTTCAGTGTCATCTGTTAGCGAACATAGAAGTCTTGAGTTAAGGCATGCCTCAACCTGTGACAGCATTGTGTCTTCTTGTAGATGAATGTAGTGTCTCCTATTACTCTCCGTAAGTGGTGTTTTGTGGTTTTAACCGCTTCCCACAGGCCGCCAAAGTGAAGAGCTGCAGGTGGATTAAACCTCCACTACACTCTGCTATTCTCTATGTCCGCCATGTTCTCAGGATCATCAAGGTACGGAAGTAAACTTAAATAAACTTTTATTTTGAACGGTTGTATTTGAGTCAATTAATTGCAACTCTTTTTGAAGTGTACAGTTTGAATCCAGCAAATTTAGCGCTTCTCGGTGTCTCCTGGAGTTCATAGCGGTGAGATGATGACAGAGATTCCTGTTTTGTCCTGTGACTCTTGCTGTCTCCGAAGTGCCACTTCCAGGTAAAACCATCATCTGGCCCAAGCGGTTACTCTGCGAAGTTTATGAAAGGTAGAATAGCGTGTCAACAGGTTATGTTCTTCCAGCTCCGTAGCCGTTGTCGCTGCTATTGTCACCACCGATTGCTTAACCTTGCAGTCCGTTGGCGTGTCTGCTGGTGGCTCAAGCGTCCCTGTTGTGGCATTGCAAAGGAAGGCAAGTCTCACCACAACCAGTAATCCTCAAGGTCCCTTGGATAAAGATTTTGCGATGCAGAGTCAACTGAATTGTTGTCGCCCGAGAGATGATTCCAGCGTGCATCAGGTGTCAGCCGCTGGATTTCGGCAACTCTGTTCGCCACGAAGTGTTCCACTTGGATAGGTGATCGTGAATCCATCCCAGTGTTACCATGGAGTCTGTCCACAGAAATGTCGGCGTTGTCTAGAGTTTGAGTACCGCGCAAATCCGTGCGGATGCGTCTCTGGCAAATCAATGCCAGAGTGTTAATCTATTGTTCCTTTGGTCAGCATCCTTCGAATCTTGATTTGAGTGAACACAGGTAAGTCATCGCGAAATCTTTTCCACATCCTTGCCTCGTGATCCGGCAGAGAGTCATTCTAGTCGATTTCTAATAATCATGCTGTCTGAATATGATTTTTGTTTTTATGGTTATAGGGCGTCAATCATCCAAGTCGTAAAGCTGCGCGGTCTGTGATAAGATGGTCCTTTTGATAATGGCGTCATCTTCCAGTAGTTTGACAGTGAATGCAAAGTTGTCTTCCACCGGATTCTAGTGAAGTCCCAGGATGGAGTGACTAATATCCTCTAGTTTCCACGACCGCGTGTCGCACTGCATTCAATCCCTCTCAGGTACGTGTTCCAGTAACTTCTCGCAATTGGAGGTCCATTTTTTCAGCGGAAAGCCACTGCACAACTGTTTTACATACTTGAATTTTCATCTCTTGTGTTTTTCCGATGATGTCCGCTTCGGTCAGCACGTCCACATATACATCGTTGAGGATCACTGTTGATCTCATCAGAAATCTGAAGGCTTTACCACGGGCCAGCTGTGGAGTGATCGCACTGCAAGGAACAGAGCGCATGCTAGTCCGTAAGTCACGGTGTTCAGATTAAATTCTGCGATCTCCAAATTGTTATCGATTCTCTACAGTATCCTTTGCAGATCCCTGTCATCCTCGTGGAAGAGTATCTATCTGTACATCTTCTCGATGTCGGCAGCTACCACGAATCGATCCATCGCCAGCGCAAGAGGATGTCACCCAAGGCTAGCAGTAAATTTTTCCCATCAGGAGGTGCTCGTTGAGTGACGTGCCTGAAGGAATGGTTCATGAGTCATGAATACGACCCTCAATCGTGTGGACATGCTGGACTCCTCTAGTACCTCATGGTGAGGTAGGTAACAAATCCTTTTTATCGTGTGCGCATCTGCCGGTACTCGTGTCATGTGGGTAATCTCTTCGTAAGTACTCATGAAATCCTTGTACAGCTTACAGAATTGCGCATCTTTCTGAAACTTCCTCTCGCTGCGAAGGAGCGATCAAATTGCTGCCACTCGTGTCTCGGTGAAGTCTGGAAACATTGGTCGCCATCTGGAAGACGGACCACATAGCGACCATCCGCGGTTCTTGTGTGTGTATGTAGACAAACAACTCCTCACACTCCTGTTTTTCACTGATGAGAAGCGTGAGAGAAGAAGAAAGCTCCTTCTGCTCCCAAAATCTCCTGACAAGGGCGAAGAGAGACTTGTCGACGGTGCATTTGTGCATCATTATTTCCTCTTCATGCATCGCTGTCCTGATTCTCCCCGCTAGGATCCAATCAAATATAATTTTTGTGCCACAGATTGCAATCTGGAATCCTTGCGCATTCCGTCGCACAAGATGCTGGTGTAATCGACTCCCAGCAGCACATCATTGCAGTCCGGCGAAGCGAGGTCTGGATCTGCGAGCTCGAGACATTGGATGTGCGATTGGCACGTCCGATGAGGCCAAATATCTTGTGAGGCGCGGCAGAATAAGAGCTGACGTCTTCACGGTGATCCTCCCAACTTGCGGCCACACTGATGGAGACACGGCCTCTTGCAACGCCTGTTGCTGATTTCTGACGCCAAACATTGCAACAGAGGTATGTTGACGTGGAAGTCTCAACCGTTAAACCAGTTTCTTCGTGATAATGATAGCCTCTGATCGTTGGTCGATCAACGCTCTTGCAAGTTTCCGTATCGGTCGGCGATTCGGACACGTGCTGTTGTCAAGAGCACGAACATGCAGCGTTATGCTGTGCGCAACGTGTGACATCCTCACAGCGTCTTCATTCATCGGAGCCTTCCGGAATGCGTTATGGAGTGAGGTATGATGCTTTACGGAGCACACTGAATATAACCTCTTTGATAGATAATCGTTAATCTTGTGTTTCCCCAAGCAGTTCGCGCAGAAGTGATTGATGCCCACGAACTGTCGGCGATCTTAAGCAGACTTGCTCCTGAACTCGCTGCACATCATGAGTGCATGGTCTCCTTTGCAGAGAAGGCACCGCGCGGATCCGGGATCTCGCTTCTGCTGCACATGGTGAGTGCGTGCTGTTTTTCCAGCGGTCTCGCTTGACTTCGTCGCGACGGACTCGCTTTTTCTGGATTTAGCGCTTCTAACATTTGTACTCGTCGTTCTAAGAACCATTTGAGGGTGAAAAACGTAGGCGGATTTGGCGAGTCACTCACGGAATTTTCCCTTTCCCGGTAAGTTCGACTATCGAGGAGTTCCACCTCTGAGAACACGAAGAGAACCTCACTACTAGATATGGGACGACCAAACTCTCTAAGGTGTCTGCTGTTGAGGACACGCTGTGGATGATCTTTCGCAGCTCTGTCGTGGATTTTGATTTCATTTTCGACAACGAAGTAAATTTTGTCAAACACGATCTCACTAACAGTTGCTTATTCTCGTATTATTCGCATAGTATTGTCCACGCGCGCTGATAGTTTTCCGCAGTTATTGGTAGATTTTTAATAGCGATTCTGCATCTGCTTTCAAGCTTACCTTGAGGTAATGGAGTTTCTCTACCTCACTGATACTGCTATCCTTTCCAATGATGGATTGGAATAGATCTCGGAAAGCGGGCCAGATCTCGTACTTTCCTGAAAATTGCGGTAGCTGTATCCTGGATAGCGTGGTTCGCGGAGACAACGAATCGGTCCTTATCGTAGCGGATGTAGCAGTCACACTTGGCTGAGCCAGACACGCGATGTAATTCAGAAGCCCTTTTGCCTGAGGTAAGTTTCTTCCACAATACCGACATAATCCTTCCTAATGTAGTCCGTTTTTTGTCGCCTCCCTGTGGACCGTGCGGAGAGTCTCGTGCTGAGTCTCAAATTTGGACCAACAACTATTCAAAACTCGCTAAACGAGACTGAATGGCGTCCACCCATGGTAATATTTATCTGACCCAATTTTTTAAAATTGTCCACAGTTTGAGAAATGCGACCGTGCAACTCCTGCTGGCCTTAAACTAGGTCTTCAATTTCCTTTTCCATTTTTCAGGAGGATATTCTCGCGAAGAATCGTGGAACCAGCGCACTAAGACACTCACTACACTCACAGTCGTCACGTGGAAGCAATCCGACAGATCCGGCTCGAAAGACCAAAAATGTTCGAGAATGAGGCGAGAACTAGGATTCTCGAAAAATCACATGAGATTTTAACAAGAATACAAATTTAATTAATAATAAGAAAATGTCTATAAAAATAAATCAAATGCACAATACAAAAATCGTATCCGTCTAAAATTAGCCGAAATTCAAATATATCTTATTTTCAGAAAGGCAAAGCTGTGACGTGACTATACCCGAGATAATAGAGCGACTGCGATAAGTCTCTTTGTCTCCCGTGCCTTTTTATCAGCTCCGACTTTTTAGAAAGTTCCTCCATGTCGATAATTGTGCGCTGATATCGGAAGGTGCCAGTGCGTCTATCACACGTTGTCGCGCATGATATCGCTCGTGTGCGCGGATTACGTCACGCTAATGGCGCGTCGCGCCAATATACGAGTTAGATAACACTCACGTTAGGCGCAATTCCGAACACATTATTTTTGCAGGAAATTTAAATAAATATTTTATACAAAAGTATTTTAATTTAAAATGTTTTTATTTAAATATAATTTTTTTTCGCATAGCGCGTGTACTTGGCGTTTTTTTACTCCTTTTTTTAAAATAATTTTTTTAGAATATGTATAACATTGTAATTTCTTAGCAGCCACAATAAAGATTTGTTCATATAAAATACATATAAAATACAAATAAACTTTATATACATGCACGTTCGCACGTTATATAATTACTAGCTTACTGTTATCAAAAACATAGCCAGTCAAAATCTCCAAATATTTCTTTGATGCTTCTATAATAATTTTCTAACAATGTATTTATTGCAAATATAATATATTAATTAATAGAGCACAAATTCACTCCATTAGCAAATATTCGCTCAATTGCACTAACATAACCTAACTTTGCCAATATAACATCAATTAAAAGAAATCACTTCTTTTTCCTGCACTATTCCGAATTATTATGTTTTCTGTTTATTTTGACATTTCTCTTCTTTGTTGCTGCGTATTCCGCGATACTCTTATCACTTTTAATTTTTTCAGTGCGTTATTCCGCGATATAAATTCTTATAATCTTAACATTTGTTATCCGCGATATATACTCTTATAATCTTACATTATTATTTTATATAGGGTGGTCCCGAACGTTCTAGCCAGACTGAGATCTTATAGGAAATTTAATTCTGAACAAAAAACCGAAAGTTCAATCATAAAACGCAAAATATTCAAATATTAGGATCTACAATAGGTGTAGTAAATCTCAAGCCTTAAGAAATTAATCAATTACAATGTGAGGAGAATAATCAATTCTTATTTATTTATTCGTAATTTTCTTATGGCTTAAGACCTACTATATCTATTATAGATCCGGGCTTATTAAAATAAATGCAAACCAAATTACTCGTTTTTTATGACTTAGTATGATTTTTTTTATATTAGTACTATATTTATGACTTAGTAATGATTTTTTTTATATTAGTACTATATTTTTTTATATTAATTTTATATTTTATTATATTAATATTATATTTTTTAATATTATATTTTTTATATTATAAAATAAATATATACAAAGTGAAAAAAATTATAAAATATAAAAAAAAATTATGCGTTTATATGTGTTAATAACTACACAACCTTACACAAATAAATCTTTTTTGGGCTGGCAGTTATCACATCCCATATTATTTAACCACACATTTTGTTCCTTTTCACTTCCTTTTCTTTTGGGAAGCTACACATTTTAATTCCCTGTGTTGATAAATTTTTACAATATTTGGCAACCAGACATTTTAATACTACAATAGAGGATAGAGGTTAATATAATTTATACATATGTCAAAAAATTGTATTAATTTGCACAAATATTATTATGCATTTATCTATTTATGTTTTAAAAGATATTAATCATAAATATAAAACACATAAACTTACTTTTTTTTTAATATACTTCATAAATTGTGCAAATGGCAAATCTTTGCTTGTGTTGTCACTTTTAAATCATATTTAAGGGAAACTTTCGCTTTAAATCCAAACATGGCGGAGCCAATTAAAAATCAGGCATACGGTGTGCAGACCAGTTCTCTGACTCTTTCTTATACCACCTATACTGAATGGTGGCAAAATAATGACGCCGGCAACTACATGGTGCTAGTGGGATACCTTGTCTAAAGTCACTAAATTACTTGTCAATCTAGTAACTTTAACTTTGTCCATGATGTACACGATCTTATCTGCTTCAAAATTTACGTTTTGTTTCGTTTGTATTTTAACTGACGTATAGACAAATTCAAGCCAAAGCTTAACTAGAGGTTATTTTAACAATACATATATTAATGTTTATGTATATTTTAGAATAAGTGGAAGTAAGTCGGCCGAGGTATCCTACTAGCGCCACGTAATGGATGGCGTCAGCCGTTTATTGTTATCAGATTATATATGTAATCAGCTATAAGTTTCATATGCCCTGTCCTTATGGGTGTTTATGAGAAGTAATTGGATATCCAATCGGATCGAACAGTGGTATTCAATCAGTTCATATCGAAATATTCTCTAGATTCGAATCATGTTTGCGTTGCCTCAGCAATAATCGGATTAAATATGAGATTTAATAAATCGTAAGAAATAAGTCTCAAGAAAACATAAGTTTAATAAAAGTAGAGAAATAGTTACGTGTAACTCATTATTATTTTAAACTACATTATTTTAAATATTAACACTTTATTTTCTCTAAAATATTTATTAATAATAAAAATATATACATTTTACTAATAAATTACTAAAAAATTTTGGAAAGAAATAAATTGTTCATAATCGCTCAGTATAATAATTGTTAGCTATAACTTAAATAAAATAATATTTTTTCAAAAACAATCTGAAGACAGATATAAGTGCAAATGAGAATAAATTCATTGAGCAACATTATGGTAGATATATTATAAAACTGAAAATAAATTTTTCAGTTAAGGAAAGTTTATTCAATACATATTTTTTACTTTTAGTTATTGTGCACATATTTAAAATAAAAAAACATATTATTTCAATAAGTATATTTTTATGATTTTTGGAAAATTATAACTTAGAAACAAATTTTTTGTCAGTTTTATGATATACCAAAATAATCTTGTTCAATGGAAATGGATCTATCTTCATTTGTACTTTTAGCTGTGTTTTCAAGCTGCTTCTGAAAAAATATCATTTTATTTAAATTATAAATAGCAATTAATACAATCAGATTGTAACGATGCATCCCCCTATTGTTCTCGACATGTCGCCCGTCGAAAGTCTGCCACCCGGCGAACACCAGCCGAGCAGGGGCAGAGGCGCTTAATGCCTTATTTTTAACAAACCTATATATGGCCGTTATACAGTAATACGATCGCCGAGCAGCGCCGCGCACTCCCGAAGAGCGCCGAGCGCCAGCTAAAGCTAAAAATCCTACGTCGTTTCCTCTAACGTCCCCCCGAAGGGGACGTTAAATGACGCGGATACCGTTACACGACGGGTATAAAAAGCCCGACAGATCTCTGATCTGTACCAGACCGATACCTGATTCCGCTCGAGCAGTACGCCCGAAAAATTAGACACCGCTTCGAAATCGTCAGAAGACAGGGGACAGGAGATTGACGTGTTCGCAGCGTCCGTCGAGAATTCTCGACTATCTGCTCCAGAGACGAATCCTTCCGAAAACCTCCGTATAGACAGAGAGCGGACAAGTTCGCCGCTTTTTTCGAGCATACTCGAGCCTTACGGTCCTAACACCTGACTATCCGAATTCTGCGTACAGACGTATCCCCCGAACCTTTCTGGGAACTGCAGCCGACCACCCGGCTAGACGCATCGCACCGCAAGATACTGTGTGCGATCTCGCGCTTTCTAATAAACGCATCTCGCCACGAGATGTGCGCGATCTCGCGCTTTATAATATATGCTCGCGAAATACTATTGTAGCGGTTTCGCCGCCCGCACTACCGCGCGCTCCGTGCCTAAGCACGCGCCCGCCTCACTGCACGCGCCCCGCGTCACCAAGCACGACGCGCTAGTGGCCGGGACCTTTAACTAGACACGCAAAACACTGTCTAGACTCGCATCATAACACCGCAACTATTATCTCAATTTTATATCAGCTGATCATTATCGAAGAGACAAATAAAAGATATTCATTACATCTCTCGTCTCCTCAATTGTATTTCATCCCTTCATGAATCCTGATCCCAGTTGCACTATCCGCGCACGCGAACCGTTCATGAAGCGGCCCGTTACATGATTATGAAAAATTTCTTTCCATTTTATCAATAAAACGTATACACTTTTATTATTAATAAATATTTTAGAGAAAATAAAGTGTTAATGTTTAGAATAATATAGTTTAAATAAGATAGTTTAAAATAATAATGCGGTACGTACCTATTTCTCTATTTTTATTAAACTTGTGTTCCTTTTCCACTTGTTTCTCACGATTTATTAAATCTCAAAATTAATGCGATTATTGCTGAGGCAACGCTAACATAATCTGATTAATTTAGGGGATTTTTCGATAAACTGATTGAGTACTATTGCTTGGTCCGATTTTAAATCCGATTACTTGTTGTAAATATACATGGTGTCCTCCTAAACTACCCATACACTCCTTTTCTTTCGAAAACTAAGCATTTTAAAGAAAAACGTTTTGAACAACAATTGTATGGTTTTAAGGGAAACATAAGATGGTGTCATTGGTTTGACCTAGGATGGCATCGTTAAAGTCAAGTCAAGGACACCTTTAATTTCTTAAATAAAATCCCTTATTTTTTGCATATTCTTATAGCTTATGTGAAGAGCTTTCCAAAACACTATAATAAAGTATTTTTTCATTAAGAATTTTTGGAATTATTTTGTATCTTAATCTGACATATTTTAATATAAAATATAAAATATCTCAAAAATTATTTAGTTTTCGATAATTGTATCGTAATACTTTTATGTACAGAATAATAAAATGGATCAAATGATGTAAAGAAAAAATAATTGTTATAGAAAAATATATTGCAAATAATTGCACACTTTTTTTTAAAAACAATTATTTTCTTTACACCATTTGATTCATCTTATTATTCTGTACATAAAAGTATTACGATACAATTATCAAAAACTAAATAATTTTCGAGATATTTTATATTTTATATTAAAATATGTCAGATTAAGATACAAAATAACTCAAAAAATTCTTAATAAAAAAATATTTTATTATAGTGTTTTGAAAAACTCTCGAGATAAACTACAAGAATATGCAATAAAAAATGGAGGTTTCCATTTAATAAACCGAAGTTGACTTTTAAATGACTGTCAAATCCAAGGTCACTATAAGATAGTCCCCTTTGTTCCTTACAACTTTTATACGAGTCGTTTTCCTTCAAACGTTGATCCTGAAAAGTTATAAGGGTGTAACTTTTAAAATGGGACATCTTGTATATATATATATATATATATATATATATATATATATATATATATATATATTAAACATTATTTATACTGAAACAAGCTATCATCATGGGTTATCGTGATTTATCATTTTTAAATAGAAAATCAGTCAAAAGACAGAAAAAAAATAAATAGAAATAAGGGAGTAATGGGGAAAAAGAAAGATAAAGATAGACAAAAAGAAGAATGTAAGAGAGGACAAAAAAGAAAGATAAAAAAGGGTAGAGTGATATATCACATATAATCAGTTTATATTCAATTTCTTTTCTTTTTTAAGTCATTGATATTATTCACTGTATTCATAATATATATAAAAAATATGTAGAAGCATTACATAACATTAAAAAGCATTAAAAACATTAAAAAGCATTAAAAACTTTAAAATAATTAAAATATTTACTTTGTCTTAAAAATGATAATATTAGTAAAAGTATTTTAATAATTAATAAGTGATAGATAATTAGATTTTTTATCTTGGGTTTTTTTTTCAGCAAAAATATCAATATTTTAAAAATTACAATACAAGAAATAATTGTAAAATAAATTCAATAAAAATGCCATGATCCTTTGTTGTTTATAATTTATAATTTAGCAACAATATTTACCAAAGAAACGTTGATATTCTTGATTTTTGGAGTTAAATAAAAACGGCTCACTGTAGTTAAAAAAATTAAAAGACATTATAATTAATTCATCTGGTTTCTGATATAACGGTGTTACATGTTCGTCAGGAAGGTAGATTTTGGTTAACTGATCCACACAAAGGCCATTTTCACATTCTGTAGCATTCGGTGGATTAAACTGAAATGTTTACGAAACTAAATCAATAACCTTTTATAAGAATAATATATATAATGTGCTTATGTATTAAAAATAATTAACATATAATTATAAATAATTAACATACAATTACATATAAAAAAATAATTACATATGCAAAAAAGTATATTTTTTACTCTGGTATCACTGTTGAGATATATTTTATAGAGTGCAGATATAAGTCAATAGCATTTTAAATCTAGAAAAAATCACTTTTGGTTTTTGAGATATATCAGTTTACAAAGAAAATATTATAAAAATAAAATAGAAAAAGAAAATAAAGAGACAGAAAAAAAAGAGATAAATTTTTTTCCTGCCGGATTCTCTATAAATAGATATTTTCTAATCAGGAAACCTCTTGGATATAATTCAGAACAGTGACTTTGACAATATATGTCAAGCTGAAGGCCATTGAGATGGGTCCCTTTTTGTAAAGTTTTACCTTAATTAAATAATATTAAAAAATTAAAAATATTTTTATTATATAATTTATATTTTTTATAATATCATTATATTATTTATTATTAAATATTCTTAGAATATTATATTAAATGTAATCATATTATTGTTATATTTAAGTTAATTTTTTATTCTTTAATTTAAGAATTTATAAAAAATACAAGTTCGTAATCTTTTTATTTAAATAAATATAAATTATTTATAATTTTCTTATTTTATTTCTTTTTACATTATTATGCTTTCCCTAACAATTTCTATTGGTTCCGCCATGTTTTTTTCAAACTTCGTTTCGACCATTAAAAAAAAAACACGTACTATGGCCAGACTCAATTCAGACTTGCACAAATGTAGGCCTTTAGTTTAGATGCGGTTACCATAGTAATTTTTCAATCAATCAATCGCTAACTGCAAAGCGTTGCTCAATATAACTCAGAACAATGCTAGCGCAATCTTTCGTCGAAAGCAGCAAACGGACTTGACGTTTTATTTTATATTTTATTATATATACCAATAATAATGACGTCGACGTTTATTATATATATCAATGATAATGACGTCGATGTTTCTTAAACAAAATTTTCACGTATGGAACTTTGGTAATAACTCTGATCATAAATCATATAGATAAAAAATAAAGACATTTTCCTTATATAATTAAGACCCAAGTTATTCATTAAGCCTATTAAAAACTCGATTGGCCCAGTCACTGTGAACCATAATTATGAGGTACTTGCAACTGACTGACTCGTGTATAGATACTCGTTGTGCCTCGCTATACTTGGCGCGAGACATTACCGTGTGTGAAAAATGTCATACGTGTTGAAAGGTATGACACAAACATCGCCATACAGAGAATGTCAACAGATATTATTAAAGAGCTGGAGCTTTTTAGAAAAGAACAGAAATGGTCAAATTCATAAAAAAGGGTGAAATCACAGCTATTTCGGTAAATATCATATTTATCCCAGTGAGTTTCGCATTCCAGTCGACATAAGGTAATACTCAGTGAAATACAGAAATTCATTGCTAACAAGGAGCTCTTCACGGATAAAATCTATTTCATGCCTGAGTTAAGTACTTGAAAAATCCAACTTCCAAAATTAACAAAAATGAAATTCACTATGAATCAGAAACGAAAAGTCTGTGCAAGTCGAGTAGCAAGTGAACCTCAAAATGAAGATTCCTCGCCGACCTTTTCGCAGCCAGTAATGGATCAAATCCAGACACTCCTATTGATATCAATTTGAACGCTGAGCATGTCAGTCTTCATACCTTAATAATGGTATGGTTGAAAAAACAAAATAAAGTAAGTATATAATTTAATACAAATATGTATCTAATTTTTATATAAGTACACGAAGAAAACTGCTATGTTTGTTAAATCCCTACTCTTTATGGTTAAAAAACAAAGTTATGTGAATTTAAGTTAAATAAATATTGTATTAAAAATTGTTGTTGTTACATCTTAATCCATATAATTCTCACAGTTGTGATATGTAATATTTAGTTGGTACACTCTGAATATATAGTTACTTCAACAATATGAATATTGCTGTCTCTCTATTGTGATCTGCAGAACAAATATTATAGTTGAGAGATCCGTAGGATTTAGTTGCGCCATGCAGCACTAAGAGTTTCATTCCAATACTTATGAACAAGCAGCAAAAAAACCAGTGTATCACATTGAGAGCACTATGATTTTTACAACCCTTTCGTATACATGAGCAAAAAATAATACTCATATGTTACTATAATTGGCTAAGTGATATCATTAATATTTTCTCTCTGTAACTAAATAATAATAACCAAAATTAAAATGATTATAAATATTAAATTAAAATTTCCAAAAATTATTTATTATTTAAGTAAAGAAATCAAAAAGCAAGTTGTTAAGAAATTTTTGCTTGCTTCTGTAGAAATAACTATTGTTGAAGAAGGAATAAATGCTTCGGAGAGCTCTACTTGCTAAAGACGAGGCTAATATTATTTGCTCTATATGTCAGAAAAAGACAAAAGCCCATAAACTCGAATATGGGAAATAAGGAAAAATGAGATAAGTGAAATTAAATTTTGAGACACTCTTCAAATCTCATTTTTTCAATCGGGCAGTCCTCGTGGTACACAGATACATAGCAGTAATTATCATACTGGAAAGACAAAGCAAGTCCCTTTTATGAACTTTTTTTGCAATCTTTTTCAGGAAATCAGCTTAAAGACAATGAATTGATGAATGAATTCCAAGAAGAATATCAGAGTCAAGATGAAAATGACATTGATGTTAGAATCGTCAAAGGAAGAAATATTCTGCAATAGATTCTGTCAAATATGGCATCTCGGAGGTATGGTATCACTGAAACAACGAGTTTAGCGGGAATAACTTCCTGAAGTAATCAAGGCGCATATTGCTTCAAGAAAACACTCTCCATCACGCGCCAATAGCTTTAAAATCTTGAACAAAACTATAAAACATAAGGATAAAAGATCTCGAATATACAAGGCACAGAGATTACGCTACAGATTTATTACAAAAAATCAAACTCGAATATCGTAATTTTTTAGAATTTTAAACAACATTGACCTAATTTTACAAAAAAATATAAAGAGTTAAAAATATGTTTAGAGAATGCTTTATTAATTAGAGAAGAAACATCGGAAGAAAATGTTAGAAAAAATTATGATGAGAAAAATACTTTTTTATTACAAATATTTATTAATTCTGCTAAAAAGAATGTAAACATGTCAAACCAAATGTCAAATCCTAGTTTTAGATACTAGTAAGTCCCTCAAATTATTTTTGACATATTTATGCTTGGAGGGAGATTACTATACGAAACACTGTATAAGAACCTTTTCCTATTTCTGTAAACAGATACTTGCAAAAGAATGGACAAAAAATGATTGAGGGAGAATTACGTTGTGATCAATTGAAATCTTACTTACGTGAAAGAAACTTGCTTTTTACTGTATGGATCTCGGAGAATGTTACAAGAATAACTGGTAAAATTCAATATGATCTTTTAACAAATCAATAGGATTAATTTTACCACTTAATGAGCATGGAATGCCTATTCGATCATTTTTAGCCAAATCAACCAAGGAAATTGAACATAATTTCAGCGATAAAAAGAGCCATTAATTTATGCCATTATGGCACATCCAATTGCAGAACATTTTAATCTATTTCATTTGTCATTATTCGGTACTGATAATAGATTTATGACCTAGGATGTCACTAAACTGGAAATTCATTCTTAAAGAACTAGTTACATTTGGAATAACTGTAACTCGGATTTTTATCAGATGGAAACCCTCGTTTATTAGAAACAATGTTACGCTTAAACACGCGCGTCTTGAAATGTGTGCAAGTTTCTTTGTTTTTTAAACAAACAAACTAACGAAAGAATCAGTTAGATTGGACGATTGACGGCGCTGGCGGAGTGCGTGGTGTAAAATAAACACGCTTTGATTGTGCCATCGCGCGTCTTGTTGCTATTGGCATTCAAGTTGCGACTGGCATTATTTTTTTTTTGTCATAGTACATACAGTCCCACAATTTTTGCGAGATTCCGTATATTTGAATTGTCATCGGTGAAATTAAAATAAAAGTGCGGGATCTCGCGAGATTGCAACTTTTATATTGCATTATATATATAGCATTAATTTTTGATATTTATTTTGCATATAAAACTTTTCTAATTTTAGTTACTGTATATACAAATTGTTTATTTTATTAGTTGATAGCATTGATAATTCTAAGTTATTTCTATATTCCAACGTTTTTTTTCTTGTATATTCTGTCCCATTGTTCATTATATTATAACTCTTTTTGTCGTGTTAAGAATAAATCGAAGGAATCATTGTGCAATCGTATCTGATTTATTTTAGAGTTGCTTCCTGCACAAATAAGTTTTCAACAAGTTAGGGTTCAGGATTGAAATAAAATAACAATTCATTTAAGATGAGCGTTGAAACGAAGTACGCCATAATTAAACTAAACAATATGAACTTACTTCGTATGAAAGTTTAAAATGCAGTTGCTTCTGATGAAAGTGCATGGAAAAATATCATTCCAGATCCATCGAATTCAATGATGGAAGCATGAAATAAGAAGGATTTTGTTGCATATGCAACTATCGACTTGAATATGGAGGACGAGCACGAACTTAATACAACCACAAAAACAATGAAGTCCGCATGAGAAGAGTAAATCAAAAGTTTGGTGCGACTAATAAAGCGTCTTATGAGTATTAAATTGGACACGTAGATTTAGAAATGTACGTGTAACCGAAGCATTTCAATAATTATATGATATTGGCAACGAGATGAAAACTGATGATTGACATGTTGTAGTACTGTTAGATAATTTGCCAAAATGTTTTGATACTTTAGTAACAATAGAAGTATCAAATAACATTAGAGTAATAACATTAGAATCAAGAGAAAGTGAATTGATGACGACCATAATAAAGCTACGTTTATTGGACGAATGGAAGAAACGTAAAAATACACATTCTAACGAAGCAGATGGTGTAATGGTTTTACATCATTGGTGAGTACTAATAAGATAAGTAATGACCGACATCGTATATTACTTCTGCAAAGAAACATTTTGCATTTCAAACTAAAGTGTCTAAAGTACAAGAAGTCCTTGAAGGATAAAAAAAAGGAAAAGAAAAGAGCGGTGCTATCAAGCAACATGCAAATTTAATAGAAGCAAAATAATGATTTTTATATTTAACTTCAAAATTCAAACACGAATGGATAGTTGATTTAGATGCAATATTTAGATGCAATATCGCACATCATATTCAACAGAACATGTTTGCCGAAATCGACAAGAATCATCAAGAGAAGATTTTCGTTGCTAACGGACAACATATGGCAGTTAAGGAAATCACAGGTGCAGCACAGATCTACATAGTAAACACTGATGAAAAAAGGTGGTCAATTAAAATTCAGGACGTATTTTATGTACCATTGATAAATGGAAATTTGTTGTCAGTTTGTAAGCTTGTAATAATGTGATTGGTTTAATGTCAATTTTTTGGAATGAAAATTGTAATATCATGCATCAAGATATTCAAATAGTCACAGCAGAATTATAGAATAACTTGTATGTATTGAAGGAAGTCAACGAGATGCTGTTAATCAATGATGAAGATCATTCAAAGAATTGTATACACTAATAACACAAATGATGTGGACATCAAGATTTGGACGTAGTGAAGCGCTTAACACGTTTGCGACGGGATGTACCACCGATGGTACATTCTTGTCTGTCCCATGGGACGGGATGAGTCATCGGTGGTACATACACAATTGTCCCATCGGGCGGATTGAGCCACCGGTACATGAACTATTTTCGCGTCATAAAATTTAAATAACTGATTATTTATTAAAAAATTTATATATATCTTTACATCTATTTCTTTTTATGAATTTCTTTAAAACATTTCAAACACATAACCGGTTGATTGTCTCAAAGAGGACAAAAAGTTGTAACGCGCTTAGCTTTTTTGTTATGGAGACGCCTACTTTTTCAGATAATTTTTTATAACATTCTTTGCAACGTTTTCGAACATTTCTCGCAAAGCCCGGATATTTTTCTAAATAATGATGGTCCTTATGTTTTATTTGCCTTATTGGCATTTCGTTAGCTGCTATTAATTCGTCAATAATTATTTCTCTGAATTTTAAAATGCTTAATTGGCGACTGCTCCATTTTTTGTGCATGTAATACGCATTTACAACTGCTGTACCGCAAAGCAGCTGTAGTACAATTTTTTTATACCACTTTAGTGTTTTTCTTAAGCAATTATAATAGGATGACATTTGATCTGACAAATCAACACCTTTTTTTTGCATTATTATAATCAAAAACGAGATCAGGTTTTTTTTCCAGCTTTTCTTTCGATTAGTATACATTTATGATTTTTCTGAGTTGTTAACATGGAAACTGTTCTGTTATCGGTCCACTTGACGAATTTTATGCCTGAATTATTTTTAACGGCCATAATTTTCCCACGTTTTTGTTTTGTTTTTGCTTCTACTGGCAAAAATTTTCGGTTTTTCTGCACTGTTCCGCAAAAGTACGTTTTTTTTTGTAACAGTGATTGTGCTAAAGGAATACTGGAATAATAGCTGTCTGTATACAAAGTTCGATGTTCAAATAATAAGCCATCCATCAGTTTTTCCACAACATCGTATGCATGTCCGTTTGTTGAAGTTGTTGATCTCTTTCCTATACATCTAAATCATAAGTATAGCCATTTGGTAAGCACAATTTATATAATTTTATACCATATTTATGGCGTTTCTCTTTGATGTATTGGCGAAAACGCAAGCGTTCACGTCATAAAATCATGCTCTCATCTATTACTACAGTTTTCCCAGGTTTTACTGTACTCTTGAACGTAGAAATAATTTCTTCCATAATGTCCCTAATTTTGTTCAAGGGATCTTCGATTCTGCATGTTTTATTGTCAGAAAAATGTAAATATTTCAAAATGGTCAAGAAACGATCGCGCTTCATGACACTTTTTATACGGGCATTACTATACATGTTATTTTCGGACCAATATAGCCTAGTGTTTGGCATTTGTATAATCCCCATAATTAATAATATACCTATAAAAACCTTCATTTCGCTTATTGTAATGGATACCCAGCAGCTCTGATGTTTTTTTGTTTTCTTTCCACTGCCACTTTGCATGGCATATTCATTTATCTGTTGAACCATACGATGAATTATGCTATCGGTCAGAAAAAGTCTATATATCTCCAACGGATCATCGCAATTAATATTTTGTATTAGAAGCTCCGCGTCTTGCGCTCATGTTCTATCACTTCTTTTTGTGTTTTTGTTGTCTGAATTGGTTGCCATTCTTCTTCTTGAAACGTTATATTTGTAGACAAATGCAAATTCGAAAGTGAAAGGCATGAAATTTCAATACTATATTCTACCTCAGATGTATTTTCATCTGAAGTATAATAGATAGGACGTGGCTTTTTCGTTCTATAATATATATCAGATTCATCTGATGAATAATCGAATTTCCTTTTTGACATCCTGGGGATAATTATTTTGACTGAAATTCGATTTGTAATTAAGGTTATAATACATATACAAACGTTGTATTGTCAAAAATACAACTAAATATTGAGATATATATATAGAATATTACCTCAGAAATAAAATATTATGTAAATTATTATAGCAAAATATTTATTTTGTTATACTTCTTGGATGAACAATAGTCGGATGTAATTTTGACAGAAACAACAACGTGTGTTTTTATTTCGATTGTTTATATTCACAAAAGATGAACAATGTTGAATAAACGAGCATATGATTAATTTTGAATTCCGAATGAAAAAATAGATCACTTCTTAAGTGCCATCTCTGAGTCTCAAGTGTAACACCAAGGAGAAAATAAATGCATACATAATTTCGAATTAGCCCCGCCAGATGGAAGAAAGCGCGAGAAACAACGCCGCCCCACGGCGGGGACACTAAATACTGGCCCCGTTGCGAACGTATTAAGTAAAAATGGATTGTTAAAGGTACAGACATTGTAAAATGTCCAATTCGTGAGACATGTGATATATACCAACAAGAGAAAATGACACAAATATTTCCAAAAGCAGTGGACAACCATTTAAAAAAAATTATAGAATTTCGTTCACACACATGTTTGCAGTCCCATACAAACAACGATATTATCAGGGAAGAGTACTCAAATTTATTGATCATCATATTTTTTCTGTTGTTTATCTGCTGCAGAACAAATCAGACATATTCCGTAAATTGAAAGACTATGTTCAGTTGGTCTAAACAATGTTTAATAAACAACGAAAGATTATATGTTCTGCAGTGAGTAAACCAATAACGAAGTTGTAAAATATTTGAACAAAAGAGGTATACAAACTCAGTACATTGTACACAACATGTAGCTCGCAAAATGGAAGTTGAGCATAAAAACAGAATGCTCATTGAAATGGTACATTGTATGATTATTGAATCGAAACTGGATAACTGCTTTTGGCGAGAAACTATTGTTATGTCCGGTAGACTTCACGAATGTTCCTTTTTTATACTAATATATAAATTATTGCGTCCAAGAGACTGCATGATTGTTTTCTTTCATCGAAAATTCGTTAATGACATAAGATTTGTTAGTGACATAAATTACGTTCTAAGAAATGGTCTACGTCCGACAGAAAGAATAAACAGGCGAAGTCTGAAAAGCGAGACTGTGTAATCTCGTTGTCGAAAGTCAAATATAAAAACAGATCCATAAATTTAAACATTATAACTTACTCTAAAGGCTCGGAATTTTTAAACAAAAAATACAGATAGTCAAGCACTAGAAATTTTAAACCATGACAAACAGACAGCGAGATACTCGAGCTCGAGTTCGGATATCAGACCTAAGAATTTTAAACTAAAAAATAATAAACAGAGCACAAAAATAATGATCCATTGATGATCCGGAGTTGAGACTCGCGACACTCGACGCCGCGCGCTCGATCGCCAGACCACCCGCTCATGTTATATGTTTATCATAAATTCCAAGTAAAATGTCAACTTAGGTGATTACTGCGAACTGAGCATGACTCAATCCGTAAAACGAAAGCCTCACCCTCGCCCGATAGCAACTACTCTCCATTGGTCAAACTCAACCAATACCTATGATCTAAGAATCTAGAGCAACGCCCTAGGAAAAATCGGAGGGCGTGATTAGAAACAACTATTCGTTAAAATAGATTAACAAACCAATGGAGAGGAGGAGCAAAAGGGTTTAATAAACGTCGGACAAGACCACGGGACGCTCTCTAACGTTCCAAAAGTTCAGTCTTTCGGGCAGTCTCCTTATACTCGGTCGAGAATATAGCGCCAAGAGTGCCGTGTCCTCGCGAAAAAGACTTTGGACGTACCTTAAGCACTCAAGACTTTATCGTGAACCGATTCCTGCCCTCAGTGAAATTCGCGTTAAGATTTTATAGTGCGTTTAGTGTTACAAAGACTGTCCGAACCAATCAACCTTATTGTGAACACTGAGGCAGTCAACCTCCACCCGACGAGCTCGAGAGCCAAAATCTACAGGGTCGATCACGTTATTTTATCATCGCACTCAACAAGTAGTAAGTGCTTAAATTCTTCAACTAATTAATCCAAATAATTCTTGGTTAACCATCCGACTAAACTTTATTCAAAATCCTGTTACATTGACCATTAACAATTTAGAATTATTTATTAAAGGTAAATTATTATTATTACATTTCCTTCCCATACTTCCGAAATTCTTTATCAATCACCAAGGGTCGCTCGCATTTTGCAGGGCTACCCGTGATTCTCTCTCTCCTTCTCTCTGACTTTCTCTTACTCTCTCACTCATTCTCTTTATCCATCACTAAGGGTCGTCC
Source organism: Cataglyphis hispanica (assembly GCF_021464435.1). Lineage (NCBI taxonomy): Eukaryota > Metazoa > Arthropoda > Insecta > Hymenoptera > Formicidae > Cataglyphis > Cataglyphis hispanica. The sequence continues at coordinate 4,151,911 of NC_065962.1, read as the reverse complement.
GCGTTTTGCGGAGCTACCCGTGATTCTCTTACTTTCTCACTCTCTTTATAAGTCACCTAGGGTCGTCCGCATTTTGCGGAGCTACCCGTGATTCTCTTTACTCTCACTCATTCTCTTTATCCATCACTAAGGGTCGTCCGCGTTTTGCGGAGCTACCCGTGATTCTCTTACTTTCTCACTCTCTTTATAAGTCACCTAGGGTCGTCCGCATTTTGCGGAGCTACCCGTGATTCTCTTACTCTCTCACTCATTCTCCTTATCCATCACTATGGGTCGTTCGCATTTTGCGGAGCTACCCGTGATTCTCTCTTTCTCTCTCTGACTCTCTCACTCTCTTTATCAGTCACCAAGGGTCGTCCGCGTTTTGCGGAGCTACCCGTGACTCTCTTATTATTCAGTTACCAAGGGTCGTCCGCGTTTTGCGGAGCTACCCGTGACTCTCTTATTATCTCTCTCTTATTATTTAGTTACCAAGGGTCGTCCGCGTTTTGCGGAGCTACCCGTGACTCTCTATTTATCTCTCTCTTATTATTCAGTTACTAAGGGTCGTCCGCGTTTTGCGGAGTTACCCGTGACTCTCTTATTATCTCTCTTATTATTTAGTTACCAAGGGTCGTCCGCGTTTTGCGGAGCTACCCGTGACTCTTTATAATATCTCTCTCACTATTCAGTTATTCTGGGTCGTCCGCGTTTTGCGGAGCTACCCGTGACTCTCTCGCTCTCTCACTCTCTTTCTATTAACTACCAAGTTTGTTGCAAATCTCCAAGAATTATTGCGGATTTATTTTTTTGTTATATATATATATATATATATATATATATATATATATACCCCAAATCGTTTTTTATTTTATTTATTATTATACCCTCCTTCAGTGGAAGGAGCAAATAGGAAACGATCCTCCCGTGCGTCAGTGAAGCGGGCGCGTAACCGTCGAAATAGACGGCTTAGGAAGAGGTTGGCTCGGGCTCAGGCGGAAACTAGTACCTTAAGCAATGTTAGCATTAATCTCGACACAGACGTAGTCACTACCGACACTCCTCGCTCCCCAACCCCCGTTACTTCTCCTCCACCCTCTCTACCCATTCAAGATCGGAGTCGCCCACCCTCGATCATTATTTTAGGTGACTCCCTATTCTTCCCTCATCATTCCCCTCACCAACAAGACCCTCGAACTACGGGATACTGACAGCGAACCAGAGATAGTATCTACAGAGACCGAAGACTCGTCTCGGTCCGAACGGGAGCCGTCATCTCACTGGCCAGACTTTTCTGAGGATTACCTCTACTTCCGGACATTGGCCCAGTTCCCCCGATATACGACCCTCTTCCGGACGGAGCCATTTGCATCGGGCCCGGTCCGGTGGACCGCGAGGAATTCCTGACTGCACTGACCAAGGCCCCACCAGACACCGTAATCCCGTGGTTCGTCCTGGGGTCTCACTATCCTGTCGCTGTTCCCATAGAAGTCCTCTGGAGACAATTCCCCTGTATCCTAGAGGAGATCTCGTAACACACACACACACACACATATACACACAAAGCACATAAATATTAAATAATAGTTAATAAGCGATATATATATATATATATATATATATATATATTAAATGTTTAACAAGATAAACTTAATAATTTGTTTTCATTCTTTGCTCACTTATTTGCTCTAATTTTTCTTTTATTATGCAATAAATGCAAAATTTGATATGTAAACAATAATACTCTTTTTCTTTGCTTAATCCCTTTTCCTCTCTCATATCCCGAGATCGCACAAGGTCCCGTCCCGGGTAATAAGGATTTAGTTCCTTTACCGAAAAGGGGACCATCGAACGAACGGCCTACTGACCGAGTAAAAGCGACCCTTCCGGTCGTTGACCTGTCACAGGCCCAGGTCAATTCGTTCGACTCCGAGACACTCGTTGTCGAGCGTTTGTCTAGCGGAGTTAAGTAGGTTACGCCCTCCCGCTGACTCTGACTCTTAAGGGTCTGGACGAGAAACTATGATAGCGAACTATTCATAATCGCTTACCATCGAAGTTAGCCCAAATGACTCCCTACAAAAGGCAGTTTGACAAAAAGCCAAACATTCAGCATTTCAAATAATTCAAAATGCTATGTATATATTTATGCAAAAAACATCAGAAATTGGATCCAAAAACTATCTCAACGATATTAGTTGACTATGATAATAAATCAAAAACATACCGATGTTCTTATGCCGCCGAAGAAGTATAAGTATTCAAGATTGTTTGTAAAAATTTAGGAATTCGGATTCCGCCCAAAGACTTTTATTAGTCCTTAATATAATTAACATTCACTTTTAAATAAAAATTTTGAGTATTTATTTTTAGTTTATTTAATCACAATATCGCACATTAATTCGCGTCCTGTATTTCGCATTAGCGAAAAAAAATTGAAAAATCTTGGCACGTGTCTGAAGTCAAGTTTTTATCGCGAGACTCACTTCCCGATTTCTCTTGACTTACATTTTCCAATTATTTAAATTTATTATAACATAACTTTATCCAATTACCTGATATATACTGGCACTACTTCTCTGCCACTACTAACTGCTCTATAATATTTTTGATATTGCTCGCCGCTCGTTAGCGGTAGATCTTATTGTTTCTCTTTAGTCTCATCGGAGGGGATTATTTAGCGACATGATCATGTAATATGTAAACTTGGTAATATGTAAAATTTGTAAACTTGTATAATATGTAAAATATTTACATTATATCATATATCGTTGTATTCGTTTCAAATAGCGTTACAACTTTTTTTTATGTCAAAATATTCATATTATTATAAAAAAAATATGCACTCCTTTCCATCCTTAACATATAGCTTTTGAAAGCAACCACTATGTTCACAATAAAATTCAGTTTGAACCAATTGATATATATTTGTTATATCTGTCTGATATATATTTGTTGGTATATCTCTTTTAATTTAAAAAATAAAAGTGATAGTACCTGTATGTACCTGTGGTTATTGTTGCTCGATCGCTAAAGTTGAATCCGTAAGTATTTAAAACATTCGTTATTTTCAAAGAAAGAATTTATATATATATAGATTACTAATGAAAAAGACTTCCATATGTAACATAAAAATCATGCAGTTTTTTTCTCGAATTAAATTCGGTGTAAATGTTATTATATGTTATTATATATATGTTTATTTATATTATAATGTAATAGTTTGAGTTCACGAGAATTCGCGACATTATTTCTGAATTGCCCGACTCCTTCAAGATAAATAAATAAATTACAGTTAAAATCGACAAGAAATCCTCGACGCTCAATACAGAAAACGAAAGGCAAATGAGGAAAAGCCAAAACAGCTAGCTCTTTTTTAAAATATTTGAAAGGAGAGTAAAAATCGATCTTATCATATGTCTATGAAAGCAACAACGTAGAGACAGATGTTCGTATAGTAATTGAAATCGAACAGTCTAATGAAGATATATCAATATTTGGAAGTCGAGAGATTCAAATGTCGGCAATAAATAAAACATCAAAAAGTCACGAAAGTCATCAGGATTGTCAAGAGACAATTACTGTACAAAATAAAGTTGAACTGAAACCCTTTAGTTTAAATGACATAAGCTCGTAGTCAATATTTTTAGAAATCGCATTAGTTACAAAATTGGTTTTGAAAAGCCTAATTCAAAATAAAGAAGGACCTTTCGCTGCAGCAACGACAAGTGTTACAAAGACCAATTGCATTATTAAAAATACGTTTCATCCTAATTGTTTGAGGTCGCACATAATATAATTTAACATAATATAATTAACAAAAATAAAAATAAAAGATAATATAATTTAACATAAATTATTTTAAGCTAGATAGATTGCGACATGGGCAAAATTCATAATATCATACTTTTAAGGGCGAAAAACAGCAACAGCTATATGAATGTTATTATCAAAGTTTTTATGTTGCTAACGGAGTCATGTCGCAAACAAGTAGCGAAAACAACTTTAACCCTTTTGCTACGAGCGTCGCCTATAGACGACATCCGCGCGACGATCTGTGTGTACGAGCGCTGCCTATAGACGACATCCGCGTGATACCACTTGACCATGAAACCCGCGATGTTTTTATTTTTACGCATACTGCACATCGATCACACTTGTCTCATTCTCTGGTTTGTTCGCATTTGTTTTAAACAAGTGAAATATAAACATGCATTGTTTGGGAGCAATCGGAGCAAGAATCACGCTCCAGTCTCCTTCAAGCTGTCAGTGGCTAATATTCAACCGTCTTGAATTAATCCGAGTAAAGGTATATTTTGAACGCGAAATATATATATTTGAAAATATATATATTCTGTACGTCGAATCAAGTTTCTTCTGTATTCTATTCGAGAGTGAAGTGTTTGTATTGTACAAAAGTACAACGTAACAAGAAATCTTCTTTAAATCATTAGAAGAAATTGAATAGTAGCTGTTAAGTTTTCAAGGTTTGCAACATTTATTTGAAAATTTTACTTGGGGCTTTATTTAGTTTGTTTTATAAAATCTTTTTGTATTTCCCTTATTAGAATGTCACAGAGAAACTCGAAAAGAATTCCATCCTCTAATGGCTTAACTGATTCAGACAGTGATTCAGATAATGAAAATCAAATTAATGTAATACGACACAGAAATAGAAGAGCTATATGTAGTACTTCTGAATTAGAAGCTGAACAGATTGAAATCCATGACAATAACTCTGAAGTATGGACGTCAAAAACATTCGTCCCCAAAATATATAAGTTTGCGGTAGCGGATTCAGGAATTAAAAGAAATATTAATAGATCCGCAAAAATCTTAGACTTTTTTCAATTTTTACTTTCTGAAGAGTAAAGTTGATTGCAAGGGAAACTAATCGATATTGGTCTCGAAAGAGTAATAGTAACGTAAATATGTCAGATGGAACAGGACTAGCCGAATTATATTGTTTTTTTGCTGTGTCATTATTGATGACACGCAACAAGAAATTATCATTAGCAGAGTACTGGAGTAAAGATAAACTTCTGCGTAGCGATATCTTTAGAGAAGTAATGACGAGAGACCGTTATTTCAAATTACTACAAATGCTACATTTCACCGATGTTGGTCGTACTAATGATCGTTTGTACAAAATACGAAACGTCATTGAAATATTACGAAAAGCATTTAATGAATCATTTCAGCCTTATCAACGGCTATGCATTGACGAAAGTCTGCTTTTGTATAAAGGGCGTCTTTCTTTTAAGCAATACATACCATCAAAGAGAAGCAGATTTGGTATAAAATCGTTTATTTTGAGCGACTGTGAGACAGGGTTCATGCAAGATTTAATAATTTATGCCGGATCATCTACCATGGTGGATACTGAAAATCTAGATATTGGAAAATCTGGAGCAATAGTGGAAACCCTTATGAAGCCGCATCTAGGAAAGGGCCATACCCTTTATGTAGATAACTGGTATGCGAGTCCCGCTTTATTTAAGTTTTTACATAATAATGGCACAAACGCGTGTGGGACCGTAATAAAAAGAAGAAAAGGAATGCCCAAAATTGACAAACGATTAAAAAAGGGGGAGGCAACATTTAGATCATCCGATAACTTATTAGTCTTAAAATGGATGGATAAGAAAGAAGTGTATATGCTTTCTACAATACAGCAGAATTTAAAACGGTAATCAGGCATGGAGGAGAAAAAGTTATCCAGAAACCTGTATGCGTGATAGACTACAACAATTCAATAGGTGCAGTGAATAAAGCGGATATGGTCATAAGCACTGTGAACTCGTCACGGAAATCTTTGAAATGGTACCGGAAATTTTTCTTCCATTTGGTGAACATTTGAGTCTGGAACACTTATTGTCTGTACAAGCATAAGATGAAACGACCGATATCTATAGCAAGATTTCAATTGCAACTAATTAGGGAGATACTGGGAAAGTACCATGAAAGTATAAGTCATCCACATCGGGGAACAATCATCCATTGAGATTAATAGAATGACATTTTCCGTCGATTTATAAATCGGTAGGAAAAAAACCAAGAAGAAGGTGTGTCGTTTGCCATGCGAACGACAAAAGACGCGAAACTGTGTATGAATGTAAAAACTGTAATGTGGGATTGTGTGTCGACCCTTGCTTTAAAATTTATCACTGTGAATTATATTATTGAGAATTTTAATTTGTTATTGGAAAGTGTTTGTTGTTTGTTATTGTAAAGTGTAATTTTTAAATATATTTTTATTGATAATAATTGCAAAATCTCCAAATATGTTGTTATATAACACTTAAAGAATCGTACGATCTAGAGAATGATAAGGCTGCACCGAAAGATGTAAGTCCGAACACCAGTTTATCTAAGCGCAACATGCACACTTTTCGGCGCAGTGCTCCGTTCAGTGCCGCTACTCCGGCGGCTCGTTCAACGGTTCCCCGTTCACTCCGACGGAGCACACTGCCGTAGCGAAAGGGTTAACGGTTGAGCGATCGATATACAGCAACCGACACGCGCGGATCAATGACATATAGACATATACAGTGACGTGTGATGCCAGGCCACTGGCGCTCGCGCGATTTTTAATCTTGCCCTGGAATTTACACAAATTTGCACATGGCGACCGATGAAATCCTGCGACAGAAATTCAAACCGAAATTATTGGCAGTGAGCAACGAGAAAATCGTTGCTCAAAAAATATAAAAAAACCTGCTCGCAAAGAGCGGGCGTACTCGCTTAGCACGTGCAGAGTTTCAGTTACGTTACACCGCTTATTTTGACAAACCGCTTTTCTCTTATACTGCTCACAACAAACCGCTATTTTTTTGTTACACCGCTTGCTTGATAAACCACTATTTTATTTGTTACATTATGATAATCCCTATCTTTCTGGAAAACCGCTTATTTTCGATTATTTCAAGACCTTTTGTTAATTGTGCATAGTGTTTCGTCATCCGTTGTTAAAGTGTGAAATTAATTACTATTGTTGTCATCTGACTTAATTGTTTATTTAATTATTAAACACTAAAAGTAAACATGAGTGCTTATTTATTGTTATGTTTAGTCCGACCGCAAAATCCTATCGTCTCATCGCGCTAAAAATCGCGTCGTTCTCGAACATTAATGTTGTTATGTTTCCTTGCAATCTTTCTAAAGGCAGACATCTTATGTTGCTGCAATCTTACAATAATAATTTGCAACAGATTTGCAATTTTTCAATGAAATTATTCTACAGTATATCTGCAACTTTTTTGTGCTGTATGGGGTATGTGCATACATGATGTTCGATGCTCACCGCATTGTAAATATTTTGTATTATTAAAATTTGTTTTATTATAAGTAGTTAATTAGTAGCCTTCTTATTATTGCTTGTAATTATTATATTATTATTATATTATTATCTCTTGGAATTTATTTATGGTATTATATTATTATCCTTTGGAATTCATTAGTCGGCCTGCTTTGCCGATAAAATCAGTCATCTCACAGTGACTCACGCGAAACATCGGTAAATTGCGATCAATTACCATGATCTATATTTCGTGACTCACTAATCGGTGCTGCCTAACCAATTAGTTATTCTGCCTAACTAACCTAACCGCCCACTTGATGGCACTTTTATTAAGAGAAGAAAAATTACTCGTTCGAGGCCCGCATTCCAGATTTGAACACACACACACACACACACACACACACACACACACACACACACACACACGCACGCACGCACACACGCACGCACGCACGCACGCACGCACGCACGCACGCACGCACGCACGCACACGCGCGCACTCCCTTCTATATTTAAACATTTCTACATTTAAACCCTTATACATTTAAAAAAATATATATACAAAGTGCATATATATAGATTGTATTATTATAATTAATATATTATAAACATAAATTATTATAATTGTTGGTTATATTAAGGGTGTCCGGAGTCAATCTCATCACCTTATGCAGGTAGAGTAGGTAAAACTGAGAAGAAAAGTTCTTTATCATTTTGCAATTTTTGCAATAATTATCGAGAAATTAATTTTAAAAAATTGGCCAATGCGCGCAATTATTCACATAAACTTTCAAATGATTGTAATTCTGTTAGGAAGTATTTATGGGCATATGTTCATAAAACAATTTCAACTCTAAATGATTTCAATAATGTCCTTAATGCATGGACCTTGAGTCATGGGACACCATGTACATTGGATATACTATTATACATGTGTTACATTCTCTTCGTTGTTTGTAACACTTATCTTCTATATAACATATGTGATTCACTCAAGTTCGATATATTCGTATTACAAAGTGTTTTTCTAATGTAGTATATTTAATTGTCAGTATTTACAGTTTCTATTACAGTCTATATATACTCTCTCTATCTCGAAGGTTCATTATATAATATTTATATTTTGATAACACGGATGTCTCACTCTTGTTCTATATTATTTTTATTACATTTTTAATTTAATATATATCATTTATTTTATAATTGCGCCGAAGATAGTCCAAAAAAACGACAAAACAAACGCGTTTTATGATTTTGCTTATCATCATTTAGTGTTAGTTAAAATGTCAATATAATTCGAGTGTAATAAAATATATATGCACAAATTACTGCTTTAACTTTTAACTTTGCCTTTTCCCTTTTTATGATATATTAGAAAGAATCTTTGATAAATGTTTGGATTAACTTATACCTCACCAATTGTTATTTACATTTTTACATATATTGTAGAGGGTACATTGCTAAATAACACACACTATGAATTTTGTGAATTGTTCTCTTCTGGTTTCAGAGATATGGGATTTTAAAATATCATAATTTTTACATTTACTTGTATCATCTTTTTGTTATATCTTATTTGAGTGTTTATATTTTTTTGTTCATATTTGCATCATTTTCAGTTTTCTCCGCTAAGAATTTCTTTTGTTTACATTTAGTTGTCCTTATACTTCCAGTACGCTTTTAAAATCGTACGCTTGTTCAGTTTCGCTAAAAATTTCGAAACAAGTGTAGCAATAAAAAACTTTACAAATTTTCCATTCATACAACAATTGTGGAGTAGATTTTGCTTCGCGTTGTAAAGTCTATATGTATAAAGATGGTTTCCCCCTCCTCTCCCCCTTTGAGGAGGGTTCCACTTCCGATAAATATATTATCTAACACCAAATTTTAATTTTAAATCAGGAAGAGGTTTAGGTTAGATGATATCTTCTGGAAATGGAGCCCCCTCCCACAGGAGAGCAGCCCATTGCATCCACGCATACACTTTCCTATCCATTCATAAAAAACAAGAATTATGGGATGAATCTCGCTTCGCGTTGTAAAATATATGCAAAATGAAAAAGGCTCTGTCTTTGTGAATGTAAACACACACTTTTCCGTGTCTACTCTATACAAATACAACGTAACAAAAAAACTTCATTTTTCCTTATTTTAAAATAAAAAAGCACTGTGAAACTTTAAAATCATATATGGATCACTTTTGCAACTAGAAGAGAGCACCACAAAATTCAAAGTGTGTGTTGCTTAGGAATAACCATCTACCCTAATAAACCCTCTACAATATATGTAAAAATGAAAATAATCCGTAAAGTATAAGTTAATCCAAAAATAAATTTAAACATTTACCGAGTTTTTATCAGTTTATTTTGATTGCATATATAATGTATATTTTAATGTTTTGTGGGATGTGAAATAATTTTACATAGATTATGAAATATCTCATACAATATGTACTTTTCGATTATCTTATTTCAATATCTTTATACGCAAAATAATGAGTTGAATCAATTGGTGCAAAAAAATGCATAAATGTTTTTGAAAAAAAAAATATGTAGCTGCTTATTGCAAATTTATATTTTGTCTTAAAAATGTTATGCGTTCTACGAAAGGGTCATGTTTAAAAAAGAAACTGCAAATATTAGATATAGATATTACATATCTATAGGTAACGTGTCGTTATCTATTTATCATGCATATGCAGGAATAAATACCAATATGTTTTTATGAGTACATAAGTGTGTTGAGTAAGTTTGAGTAAAACTGCATAAAAGGTAACACACTTCCAATTTTACCGCCACTTAAATATGTTGTACGGGAGATTTAGATAATTCGAAAAATAAAAAATTAAAGTTTGGGTTAGGTTACATCTTCCGAAAGTGGAGCCTTTCCGTAGAGGGGAGGAGAGAGGCAGAATCCACTGTATTTACGCATACTTTACAATGCGAAGCGAATTCTGCCCACAATTGTTATGTGGATGGGAAAGTGTATGCGTGGACGCAGTTCTGTTCTCCTATGTGGGGATTCTATTTCCGGAAAATATAACCTAATTTAATCCAAATTTTAGTTTTAAATCAGAAATAGGAGAGACTCTGCCCCTATAAATGTAAACAAAAAAAACTTTTTTCACATATGCTCTATATGAATACAACGTAAACAAACTTTATTTTTTCTTATTTTATAATAAAAAGAGCAATAGAATTGTGAAACTTTAATTTGTTATATTTCCTAAAGCAATGCCGTCCCCACAAATTTCTTGCGGGAAATTACACAGAAGAATCTCCCCTACATATATTTAAGTGGCGATAAAATCGGAGATATGTTATTTATTATGTAGTTTTATGTAGTAAATTTGCAAGCTTATGTATGAATACTAATTATGTTGTAGACTTCCGTTTCCGATGTCGAGTAAGGTGCTTCGAGGTGGATTGACATGTGTGTTTTGGTAGCTTCTGGGTGACAAAGTGAGGAGTGGAAGAGGTGTGAGTGTGATAATGTGGAAGCGTGGATGTGGAGAGTTGAAGGGTGAAGCGGGGAGCACACACTTTTGCATAAGCGCATAACAATAAACATAAGGAAATTGATTGGTTCATTTTCTTATGCATACATTTGTGGACCAATCAATTTCTTTATGTTTATGGTTATGCGCTTATGCAAAAGTGTGTGCTCCCCGCTTGAGAGTGGAGGAAGGTGTAAGGCTAAATTTAGGGTCATAAAGGGAGGTGTAGGATAGTGGCGGTTAGGCCATAGAGCATAGAAAACGGAGAGCGGTTAGTGGATAGGGCCGGTTAGTGGATAGAGGAGTCTTCGTAGAGGGCGCGGGAGAACAAGATGACCAGATCCATGGACGGCGAGTCGCAAATCATCGAACTCAAGACGAGGTCGAGTCAGGCAGAAAGATCACTTTATCGTTCAGAATCAAAGATCGAGACAGATCGGCAAGAGTCTCGATCAGCTCAGGTCAAGGATCAGATCATCATAACAATCGGCGAGATCCGGCATCAAATCAAAATCAGCATCCGGATCAAATCACACGTCGATCGGCAGATCCATCTCATGATCGGCACTCCGTCGGCAATCAGTCGGCAAATCAGTCATCGAAAATCATCGAGTCAGTCCGTCAGCATCAAATCAGCGCGCTATCTCCGTCGAAATCCACTCGCGTTTCGTCAATCGGCGTAATCAATCAGAATCAAAATCGAAATCGCGTCAATCAGAATCTCGAAAGCATCGCGTCGATCGCATCGGATCGCGCGTCGATCCACTTTCATCCGGCGCTTTGCGTCGAAAGATCGTTCATCGGCATCAGTCAGATCGATCAGAATCAAGGCAGTTCGTCCGAGATTCGGTCGACTCGGCATCGATCATCGTCGGCGAAATCTCGAGATCGAATCAGCTCCGAAACGTCAAGAGAACAAGATCGTCCACTTCTCCATAAAGGATCACTCCGGAAACATCCATCGGCGTCGAGATCATAAGTAAATCATCCGCTTCTGCGATCTCTGCATCGGATCATCAAAGATCCTGAGATTCGTCGAGAAGATCAAACTCGGAAGCAAATCGGAAAAGGGATCTGGTCAAGATCGAGTCGAAAATCGAAGGAAATCAAAAGGATCATCGATAGCGGTCCGTCGGAGAGCATCGGTGTCGAATAAAAGGATTGGACGCTTCGATCGTCGGATCATCGTCAGGTGGAAAGGCAATGCCATAATGGTCGGGAAGATTTACATTTCCGTGGCTAGAGTGAAGATATCCGCTGGTACAGAGATAGACAGGAAGAGCGTCCGGATCAAAATCTCCGGAAAAGATTATTAAATGGATCGTGCAGGTCGTCATCGTTACGAAAGAGAATCAAGACAGTCGTTTCAGTCAATGCTCGATGTAAAGGGACAAATGAGGATCAGATCACAGTCAAAGTCGAGTCGAAGATAAATCGACATCGTCGGATCCGCGTCAGGTCTGGACAAATCATCATCGTCGTTCGAAACCGGATCAGTTCGGGCAAATCAGAACATCAAAGATCCGGTCAAAATCAGAGCATCAAAAAAAATCACCGCAAGCATCAGAAAAGTCGGACTCAGAGAGTCGGTTCCGGGCATCGTCAGGCGGTCGGACGAAGTCCGGTATCCGGATACGTCGAGATCGATCGAGGAGAGGATGGAAGGAAGCAAATGGTGATAGATCAGATGAATCAAGGTTCGGGATCGGATGAAGAAGCAAGGTGTGATAAGAGTCGGTCGAGTGAAGATGCATCGGAGGGAGAATGTGGAGGAATGGATATAGAAAATATGAAATAAGGTTTTGGAAGGGAGAGGGATGGATAGATGAATGGAATGTGGGAGTGATTGTGCCGATATTAAAGAAGAGGGCGGGGGAGAGGGTGGTAGAGCATAGGAGAGTGTCGCTGACTCCGACGCTGTATAAGGTGTACGCCTCGGTGCTGGCAGGTAGATTGAGCAATGAGGTGGAGAAAAAAGGATTGGTACCGAAGAATCAGACGGGTTTCAGGAAGGGGTTAGGGACAATGGATAACATATTTGTGCTGAATTATTTAGTGAATAGGCAGTTGAGCAAGAAAAAAGGAAAATTAGTAGCGTTCTTCATAGATCTTAAAGCAGCTTTTGATTCGGTGGATAGGAGGAAATTGGTGGAAGCGATGAGAGAGGGGGGGGGGGGAGGGAAGGGTTGATCAGAAGGAGCGAGGATATTTTGAGGAAAACTAGAAATAGGATGAGGAGGGGAGAGGATTTGGGAATAGAATTTTGGACAGGAAGGGGAGTAAGGCAGGGATGTCCATTGAACCCTCACTTATTCAATTCGGTAACGGCGAATATGGAAGAGGTAATGAGTAGAGGAGGATGGGAAGGGGTTAAGTCAGGGGGGATGAAGATTTATACTTTGGCATATGCGGACGATGTGGTTTTAATTGCGGAGGAGGAGGATGGAATGAGGAGTATGATTGGAAGGTTAGAGGGCTACCTGGAAAAGAAGGGGTTAGAGTTAAATGTAGGGAAGTCGAAAATATTAAGGTTTGGGAAAGGAGGAGGGAGAGAAAGGAATGTACTGGGGGTGGAAAGGGAAGGTGATAGAGGAGGTAAAATAATTCTCTTATTTGGGTTATGTAATGCAGAGGAATGGAGGACAGGAAGCAGTACAGATAAGAGATAGGTTAAGAAAGGGTGCTGCTGTAATGGGTCAGGGTTTGGGGAATGGGAAAAAGGAAATTTAAGAACGATTGGGGAAGAAGATGGCTCTTCGATAAACTGGTGTGGACGGTGATGGGATATGGGGTGAAAATTTGGGGATGGAGAGAGAGGCAGGAGTTGGACATGGAAGGCATGTAAGATGGATGTTAGAAGTCGAATGGGGAACATCGGGTTATAGGTAAAGGAAGAATTGAGAGAGAGAGTCGAAGACCGGAGAAGGACGTCAGGATCGAAAGGTGAGGAAGTAGAGAGTTGGATCGCGAGAAGGTCTGGAGAGGTTGAAGAAGAAGCGAGATATGAAAGTAAGCGAAGTCGGTTCTCGAAGAACAAAGGATATGGTGGATCGAAGACAAAGTCGAAGGAGTCGATCGGCAATATGTACGATAGATGCGCGATCAGAGATGGATAAGAGTCAGATCAGATCAGTCGGCATGAAAGAATCGGAATCGAAGGATCGATAGGAAATCGACGCAGGATAAAGCGATCAGAAGGCTGGAATCCGTGGATGCAGGAGAAATGGCAGGAGTGGTCAGGAAGAATTGAGAGATCGGAAGGATGAGAATGGATAGAGAGGATAATGAAGAGAATCAGTGAGATGGAGTAAGAAGGCAGTCAGAGAAAGTCAGAGAGAGAGAGAGAGAGAGAGAGAGAGAGAGTGGGAGGGAGAGAGAAGACTGATGTGGATGTGTGAATGAGAGATGTGAATGGACTGGAAACATCATATGAGCCGGAAACGGAGGTCCCAAGCTAAAGTAGGGCGAATAGCATGTGTGCGTGTATAGGTAATTTAGAGATAGATAAAGATTAAGTAGGATAAGTTAAAATTAAGTTAGTTGTAAGATAGTGTTAAGATAGATGTAAGAGATTGTAACCTTAAGGGGATTCAATAAATTTATACTATACTATACTATACTAATTATGTTGTATGCTGCAATATACAATAGATTCAGTAATTGGATTGTTATGTATAATAATGGACACCGACACATTTGCGTATTTTTGTGTATAGTAATGCTAGTGCTGTTGCGGCGATAATTTCGAATGCTTATAATTCAGGAACCAAAAATGGCTTATGTATATCATATTAATAAAACCTCGACGTTAGCTACAAGAATATGCAATAAAAAATATAAGTTTCCATTTAAGATCTTTAAGTTAATTATTATTTTATTTTGAGCGCACCACCAAAGGTATAAGTAAAATGACTAAATACATCTCTTAGTATCAAACAACTATTAGTTGAACTTTTTTTGTAAATATATTGTATTTGGGAAATTCAGAAATACATTTTCCGCATCTTGTATATAAATGTATGTATTGTTTAGCTAAAAACGTGTGCGATATTATAAATATGTAATGTAAATAAAATTAACTTTATGTTATATAATTTCTTCCCTCTCCCCCGCCCCCCCCTGTGTGGAGTTGCTATTTCCCCATCGAGCGCCTTTCCAGGTGGCGGATTGGGAAAAGTCTTTCAGATTTGGATGATATCGAAGAAATAAAATACTGGGAGTGGACCAAAATTAGCGCTGGATAGTAACAGCGGGCTATTCAGCCACTATCGCCGGCCATGAGACAAATAGCAAAAGGCGCTATGGTAACCAATAGTACTGTTTCTGAACAGCGGTGTGGAAAGCAACAGAAAACCACCACACTAATCTCCCAAGAAAATCCATGAATGAAGATTATAAAGTTATAAAGATGTCCAGTCTGGCAACCCGACTGACAATCGGTGCTGGCCCAGTTCCGGGCTGGGCGGTATGAAATAGACAGAGCATGTGGCAAAGAGAAATCAGATTCCAATGCGAAATCGGCGACTGAAATGAATAATGTAAGAGAGCGAACCTTCTGGAGATGCAACAGATTAGCGTGAAACGTGCAGGGCTTGGTGTGGCGCCCTGACAAACTGCAAATAATAGAGAAAGAGATGGAAAGCTGCGGCATTACTATGGGATGGCGAAAACGCACTGGAAGGGCAAAGGACATTTTACTAGCAGATCCGGAAACAATATATACTTCTCTGGACATCACAACGAAAGTAAGAATGGCATGGCAATAATTGTTCCTTTGAGGTTGCGAAACTCCGTATGTGGATATAACGCCATAAATGACAAAATCATTCATGTCAAATTCCGGAGCGTCCCCAACTATGCTAAACTTTATCCAATTTACGCGCCAATGACCGCAGCGGAGGAGCAGGAGATCGATGAGTTTTATGGCAAGCTAGAGGAGGTGCTTTACCGAGCCGAAAAATTGTGTTAGTTTTTATTAGGGGGACTTTAATGCTAAAATCGACACAACAAAAGCAGATCATCATCTGAGGCAAGTAGTAGGAAATTTCGGATTGGGAGAAAGAAATAAGAGAGGAAAGAGACTCATGAATTTCTGCTTGCAGCAAACTCTTTATAATGAATACATACTTTCATTAACATCCTCAGAGGTTATATACTTGGAGATCGCCTGGGAACCGCTAAAAAAATCAAATTTCCTCCTTGTGAATACAATATAGAGAATCGATAATAAATGCCAAAACATATCCAGAGGCGGATTGCGGTAGTGATCATCAATTATTAGCAATGAACTTTAGGCTTAGACTTAAGAAAAGGGATAAGCGTACCTTCAGATCAGCCAAATTGACAGAAGGAATTAAAGCTGTTTGAGGACTGCATAGAAGACGCCTTTCCCACACTTGGCACTCCGGATTTTGAAAATGAGACAACATGGAACACTGTAAAATCTGCAATATAACAAACAGCTACTCAATGTCATCAGCCAAATTGTGATATCCAGAAATCATGGATCACCAAGGTCACATGGAGAGTGATCGAACAGAGGAAGGCATGAAAAAGTATCCCTAGCGAATGGACCTATATAAATATGGCTATCCAATGAGGTTCAACGGCGATATTGCAAGGATAATAAAGAAAATTGCATAACTGATGTCTGTATGGGAATTGAGAGACACGAATACCGGAATAAAACGAGGGATCTCTTTCGTAAGATTAAGCTCCTGGTAAACGAATTTAAACCAAAGAACTAGTTGATAGACAACGATGGCCGTATTGAATTTGAACTAGAAAAGATGGAAACCCGGGAAAACTATTGCTTTGTACTGTATAAAAAAGAATCAATACAAGATGGAGATGTAGGTATAGAGCTCGTGGACGCAGAACTTGAACCTGACATGTCATCGGAGATGGAGGAGGCAATCCGTGCCTTAAAGAAAAACAAAGAACCGGAATACTGTGACGGAATAAAGGGGGAAATGTTGGAAAAAATGGGTGACAAAGGAATTGGCGTACTGACAATGCTTTGCAACAAAATGTGGAAAACTGGTAAATGGCCAGTTGACTGGGCGATGTCTATCTTCGTCCCAATTTATAAAAAGGGCCCGACTATGCAATGCAGCAATTATCGCATAATATCCTTGATCTTGCATTCTAGTAAAATTCTTCTAAGAATTCTCCACGACGTATTCAACCCTATCTGGACAGACAGATTCCACAGGAGCAAGCGGGTTTTGTTCAGGGTAAGGGTACAAGAAATTCTCAATTTGCATCAACTGGTTGAAAAGGGAAGAGAGTTTGGAATCCCCATAGTCGTGTGCTTCCTGGATTATCAGTAGGTGTTTGATTGTGTGGACTGGATGCTGTTGTGAAAAATCCTGATCGAGATGAATCCCAAAACATCTGATTTTCCTAATCAAAAATCTATATGAGGCAAACTTGACAAGTGTGCATATTGATTCAGATGACTCCTCCTCTTTTAAAATTGAAAGAGGAGTGCGCCAAGGATGTATATTGTCACCAGGACTGTTTAATTTTTATGGAGAATACATAATAAGAAGAGCATTGGATAGATGGAAGGGAGGAATAGCTATTGCGGGCAATAAAATATCGAACTTGATATACGGGCAGACGACATTGGTTACAGCATCGGAGCTGAAAATGATTGAATTGCTACATCGCGTGGAGAGGGAAAGCAATAAGCTGGACTCAAGATTAACAGACAGAAAACCAAGATTATGATAATCGACCGCTCAAATCTGTCACAGCGGACCGGTACTTTGGACAATCTGGAAACTGTCGAAGAGTTTGTGTATTTGAGCTCGCTCATTACAAGCAATGGCTCTTGTGAAGCTGAAATTAGAAGAAAAATCGCGATAGGCAACAGCGCTGGCAGTCGTTTGATCAGACTCTGGAAAAACAGATCCAGACAGCTAAGATGAGGCTTATGCGAATGCTTTTGTTTGCCGTGTTCATTTATGGTGCTGAGACGTGGACAATAAAAGCGGCGGAGAGAAGGAAGATCGACGCCTTTGAAATGTGGTGCTGGAGGTATCTGCTGCGAATATCATGGACTGTCCACAGGACAAATGATTCCATTCTCCGTTTGAAGATCAGGACCAGGTTCTCACGATTTGCCTGAGGAGAACCTTGCAATTCTTTCGACACATCGTACAACGAGGAAAGGACAGCTTAGAGCGGTTAATTGTCTGAAAATGTGGAAGGTCGAAAAGAAAAGGGTCGCTCGCTTATATGCTGGATCAGATTCAAAAAATCATGACAAAGCGTTTTCAGACAAACCTGAGAATGGCAGAAGATCCAGTGGAAGGAAATAATGAAGCGCCTGGGTTTCGATCACGACCCTCAAACATGAGGAATCGACTAGAGAATGCTATGTAATTGATTTTTATTTTTTATAGCTAGCGGTATGAATGTAATGATAAAAAAATAGTAAAATATAGAAATCATTATTTTACATACACATGCGCGCTCACGCACACATATACACACACGCGCGCGCACGTACATTAACACGCATAAGTGCACATAACAGATTTCATATGATAGAATATAAACTTATTTTTTCATATTTTAAAACATTAAAATTTTTTAAATGTTTTGGGATGAAACAATTTTTTAAATCTTTTGGGATGAAACAAAAACAGATGTTTTTATCTTATTTAATTTTCGCGAACTTTTAGTCTGTTGACTTTGTAAAATTTTTTGTACTTACAACACTTCTGGATGCACCAAAAAAATATCCTGGATATGATGATAATGATGATTTAGAACTGTCTTTATAGGCAAGGATTGCTAATTGATATATTTCTTTTTCTGCACATTCTCCAAGTCCTCGTACGTGTATCCAATAATAACCCGAAGTTTGATTTGCATTTAAAATAACATCAACACGTTCACCTACACATAATGTTAAATAATAAATATATTCGAATTCGTGCATAATATAAGAAGTATTACAGTGGAACCTTGTAGCTCATCTAAAAATAGAAGAAGCATCCTTTTACATGTTAGGTCACTCTATCCAAACGCAAATCTGTGAGCACAATGTCATTTTCCGGCGATATAGTTAAAAAGACACATTCGCAAATCTTACATGCTATTGATGAATTTGGAAAGTGTAGAGATAACTCCGTATTCCATTCATTATAGCAATCCAGAGTTTATCGTATAGTACATTATTATGGGATTCCACTGTCACATATATTTAAAAAATTTGTTCCACATTTGTATACATTAAAAGTGTAGAATTATATTAATCTCCTATCCACATAATTTATACATTTTATATAAACTATATCTTTTTTATGTTAATAATAACAAAAGAACAGAAGAAAAGAAGTGTTAGTATAACAGCCGTTAGTCTCGAAGATGGTCTCTGGAGTGGGTGAGTCCCAATCACCACAAAGCACGTCCTCAGGTTGTGGATAGAAAAACGGCCTCTTTGTCTCAGTTAGGAATAGAGGTTAGTTGGGAATAAACCGAATAATCTGTCGTGGAGTATCGATTGAAAATGACTATCCTGTTTGGGGATTGGGCATAGATTTGATAAGTTCACACGTAAAACGAATTTACTAAGAAACAAATTAAAGCTCGTCATTCTTTCGAGGTAAAATTTCAGTCTGGAGGTAAACTAGTTCCCCATTCTGATCTCCGGGTGGAGACTGTTTCGGGGAACTCATGCCGCATGAAATCGAAAAGCGGGGGAAAAATCAAAGTAGGAACATGGAACGTGAGAACTCTGGGCAGACCTAGGAAGTATTTTAATCGATGATAGGAGAGATTGAGGAGTATGAGGGTGAAGATCGTCGCATTGCAAGAGTCGAGATGGGCCGGGTTCGCTTAGCATGGGCTCGTATACGTTTTACTATGAGAGCCAGAGATTCATAGTTTTGGCATTAATTTCATGATTAGTAAGAGAATCCTGTCCGCGGTAAAAAACATTAAATTCATAAACGAAAGATTGGAATTATTCGTGGTGCAGGGTAGATGGTACAGGATCGCGATAATCAATGTTGTTCATGCGTCGCGGAAAATATAAATGATGAAAATAAAAACGGGTTCTATGAGGAGCTTGAACACCTCATGGACTAATTTCCGTACGATTATATATAATATAAAAATAGTCGGGCGATTTTAACGCCAAAATCGGTAGAGAATATTTTTAGACCAACGGTAGGACATGAAAGTTTGCACGAGGAAAGTAACAATAACAGAATAAAAATAATTAACTTTGCGGCAAAAATCTCTTCGTCGAAATCACGTATTTTAAAATATTCATAAACAAACTTGGATTTTCCCGGATGAAAATACGCGTAATCAAATAGATTATGCTTTTGCGGATAAACGACGCCATACACCATACTCAATGTTAGGTCTTTTAGGAGAGCGGATTGCGACTCGGATCATTTCTTTTTGTAATTGCTAAAATTAGAGAACGACTTTCAACAAACAAAATTAACGGGTAGCCGATGGGAACTAAACGAACAAAATATTACCGAGGGAGAAGACGGGATAAAATACGCAATCAAAGTAACGAATAAATTCGTAGCCTTAGAGGAAATAGATGATAACGCGATTAACAGTGGGAAAACATACATGACACGATAGTTAAATCAGCGGAAGCCACGGGAGGTTTTTGTAAAAGAAACAGAAACAAGCAATGGTTTGACGAAGAATGCGTAAAAATTGCTACACTACGAATCGAAGCACGCATCGCATGGCTAACCTATAATACAGAGGAAACTCGAGAGCAGTTTCTTAATAATAGGCAAGCAGCTCCCATTATGTTTAAAAATAAGAAGCATCAATACTTAAAACATAAAATCGAAGAAATAGATGAAAATTGCCAAAACAGTAACGTCCGCAATATGTATACATGAGGATAGAAGGTTTAGAAAGGAATTCCAAGCTAGGACGGAATGGTGAAAGATAAGAATGATAACTTAATTAGAGATCGAATTATTAATGTAGAAAAATTATTTTGATCGGTTATAAAATGTTGAATCTCAGAATTACCGGAAAATAGAAAGTCTTGAGATTCACACGGCTGAATTCATGATTAACGAACCAACGATTGTAGAAGTAAAAAGCGCTATTAAAACTAAAAAATCATAAAGAACCGGGTATTGATCTGATTCCGGCAAAACTAATTAAATAGGGGGAAGTAGATTATTAAAAGAAATTTATTAATGTAATTTGGAACCAAAAAGTATTGCCGGAATAATGGAAAGATTTAATTGTTATTCCAATTTTCAAAAAGGGGAACAAAATGAAGTGTAATTATTATCGGAGCATCTCACTTGTACCAGCTTGTTATAAAGTTTTGTCAAATATTCTATTGATGAAGCTGGCACCATAGATGAAATAATTGGGAATGCAGATGAATCATCAATCATGGGAATCATCAATCGGTTTTCGAAGATAGACTACGGATCAAGTCTTTACTATTTGGCAAATTTTGGAGAAGAAATGGGAATTTGATTCCGGTACATAAACTCTACATTGATTTTAAAAAAGCGTATAATTTGATAAAACGGGAGAGAATGTTTGAAATTTTAATTCGTTTGGGGATACCTAAAATATTGGTTAGTTCAAGTTTAAAAGATACAAAAAGTAAAGTAAAAATTAGTTCAAATGTCAGAGATTTTTAATATCCATAGCGATTTGAAACAGGGGATGCATTGTCATCTCTTTCGTTTAACCTAGTATTGAAATATGCCATTAGAGAAATGTAGATGAGTGAAGGTGGTTTGCAGTTGAACGGTATAACTCAATTATTAACATACGCGGACGATATAATTTTTCTGGGGATAATAGTGAAACAATAATCAATAACACAAAAACTCTATTAGATAAAACAAAAGAATTCAAGTTGCAGAGAAATAATTATTAACGTCGTGAAATCGCGTAGATTAAGATGGGCAGAACACGCATATGGGGAATGATCGAATCGCATATAGAATACTTATTGATAAATCTAGTGGTAAAAGATCTTTGGATAGAGACTTAGATGGAAGGATAATATTAAAATGGCTCTTAATGAGATGGGGTACGAGGGTCGCAAATGGAGGGATCTTGTTCCGGATTGGTAATATTAGTATTTGCGACAATAAACTTTTGAGTTCCTAATAATAATAAATAATAACAAATAAATAATAATAACAAAAGAAATGATTAAAAAAATATATAAAATGTTAACATATGATATTACTATTTATGCACTAGTCATGCACTTGTAATGTTCAATTGCATTATTTTTTACATCAAATCATACATCTTTATTGCATAATCTGAGTTGTATTAATTTTTTTAATGTATTCTAAGTAAAACTGACGTTTAGAAAAGGCAGTTCCGATGACCTTGATCTTGATATATGTTGTCACCTCCATGACCTTTAAAAGATTTTAGCCGTCACTTGTTTTTTATGAAAAAGTTATTAACAAAAATGTTTAAAAAATATAGCAATTATTTACTTTTAGAGGAGCACTTTAGAACGACTTTGACCTTGACGTATGTTCAAGATCATGACTCTGAATAACATTTAAAAGAATTTTAGCCATCGGCCATTCTTCTTTAAAAAATTGTTAACAAAAAGAGTTGACAATACAAACGTGCATTTAACTCTATAATTTGAATTTTACCTAGCGTAAATGCCGCTTTATCTGCATATTTATATAATTTAAATAAATGATTGAGCTAATGGGAGATGGGTTCCGCCGAATTATTAACAAAGTAATGAAGTTTGTTTACGTTATATTTGTGTAGAGCACATGTGGAAAAATGTAGTAAATATGTATGAAACGGGCAGTTTCACGGATGACTTTGACCTTGATACATATTGTCAAAATCATCGTCTTAAGTGACCCTTAAGTTTACCTTTAAATAAATGGCGGTCGCAATCCGTTAAAAAATTATTAACAAAAAAGATTATTAAAGTTAACTTCAAAGACCTTAGAAAAAGTAAAAAAAAATAATTTTTCATTTATTGCTACTGCACGCAAAGCGAAGTTCAATGCAAAAAATAAACCTATGTGTCTAATTTTTTTATGGAGCCCCCCTCCCAACCAGGCAGGAAAGACCGAACTTACTGCCTCCACGCATATATTTTTTAATGGAAAGTGAGATTCCACATAGGTTTAAAACTTTTCACTTATGCATATTTATCAAAAAATTATATAAGACTGCATTTATCAATACAAAGATTTGAATTGAATCTCGATTTGCGTGGAAAATTATAAATTCATGTAAAAATCCTTGCTTTGCGTGGAAAATTGTAAATCTATGTGGAATTTCACTTTGCATTAAAAAGTATACGATTGAATACAACACAACTCAATACAATACGATCGAATATAGCATTCGCACATGTGACAAGAAGTCAACACAGCAATAGTGTTCATAATATAGAGAAGGGGGAGATTCAGGGAGAATATAAACAGTCCCAAGGAGAAAATCAATTACCGCTATTTAATCGAAGAAAAAGATGTTCCATATTATTAAAAAGAAAGTGCAGTTGAATGCAGACAATATTTTTTTAGTCGCACCATAAGGATACCTCTTTCCCTCATAAATCCACTTACATAAGTACTTCTATTAAGTTTGTACACATTAAAATTGTAGAGAACATATTTTTCTTGCTGTTCAATTTTAACGTGTGATGTTCCTTATGTATGTTGTTCATTGTTATTCATTACTTATTCATTTTTTTAATTTTATTTAATTGATTAACTTTTATTCTCTATTTGTTCTTTTCTTTATATTTAATTATATTTAATTATATATATATATATATATGCATACATACACATACATATATATACGTATATATACACATACATATATATACATACATATATATGGTGTGACGTTGCTGTCCCGCGCGCATCCACCGGAACTTTCCCCGATCGCTGAGCGCGGGATACGCTCCTGCGCCAATCGAAAATCGCGAGAGCCGTACCGAAATCTCCAGAGGGGCGTTATCTGTTGGGATTATTTCGTTATTTTTAAATGCATTTATTATTCTCTTATTACTATATGATACGGTAACTTCATCGGGGGAGCGAGGAGGCGGCCAAGAAGATAACAATTCAAGACAGCTCGGAAGACGAGGGCGACCTTCAGGAGGACATGAGACGGAAGGAAATAATTAACAGCCGAATTCTGAAGCGTGTGGCGAGGAGCGCGAGAGGACGAGGGGATCCTCGCGCCTGGACGCAGGACCGTGCGGAGACGTGTCCCCGAAGGACCCAGAAAAAGCTCCGCCGCCGCGAGAGGAAAAGAGGTCGTCGGGAGTCGCCAGTGCGTTCCTCGAATTCGAGATCCAGACAGGATCCGCCAAGGTCCCCTCAGAAGGGCCCTGTGACAATTATTGATCGCGAGCGGAGGTGTGTGCGCCCCCGGTACGATCATGAGCGTGCCACTCGGCGGCTGCCTCGCGTTATCGCGCGATTGATCGATAACATGCACCCCGATTGCGCATGCCCGAATGGCCCACGTTATTGATTCTAGATCGCGACGATCCTGGGTCAGACTGGCACGGACGTTTGCGTTAGACGTGGATGTTACGACAGCGATCTTAGCCAAACGAGTGTGTGCGAGCGAGGAGAGATCCCGACCGAGAGCGAGGAGAATGAGAGTGGTTGCTGCAGAATCCCGAGGGGACGAAGAGAAACCGCCGAGCCCTGGATGCGCAGGAAGAGAGCATAGTTGCCGGTGAAGTTATGCCGCTACCTAATAGCTCCGCGCGATCGCGATCAGAATCATTTCGTTCTGCCATCGTGGTCTCAATTTGGTGTTATTTTGGCGTTTGAGCCCCACCCGGAATTTTGGTGTTTATTGCGTCGTCCTTCGCGTAATTGCGACAGCGACACGGCCCCATCAGCAAGCGATCCGAACACCGAAACGTCTTAGGTATTGGTTTCGCGGATTCAATCATTATTGCGCGTTTAATACCGCATGTATCGTCTCTCTGGAGATAACGGATCGGAAATACGACGTAACACAGTAGTCCCGAAATTTCTCGCCCGTCTAGCGTCTAAGTCATGTATGCGTGAGTAGTCAATCGCCGAGTGTGAGTGTGTCTCGCGATTATGTATCTCTTTTGTTAGCCGTCGAGAGTGAGTGTGTTTCGTGCAGATATATTTCTGTTTATTATTTTTTTCGCCGAATTATATGCGTTGGAATGGATGAGCGATAGAGTGATTTTGCGGTTGGTACGTAATACAGAGCGTTGCGAACTATATTTGTGCGGTGCATGCTTCGGGGTGCCTTGGATGCATATGGTTGGCGTACGGCATGTTAAGATAGATAGCGAAATATTATCGATCCAAAAGGGGTTCGACGATTGACTCTGTATAATTGTGGGCATAGGCTCACTCGATCTTGATTTTACGGCGTCCTATTTTCCGCGACACTAAGCTATCTCTAGTATTCAATCTCGCTTCCGCGAATTTGTCATCGCCGAATAACCGCGCGAATTCACCGACTCTTTATGATATATCCATCTGGATACGATTCTTCCAAAGTAATAAATCTAATATTTTCTTGTTACCTCACGATTTTACTCTCATTTTACGTGTATATTTGTCGTTGTTTTTAACGTCTCAATCTCTCATTCGCTCAACGTACGCCCTGCCCCTCTACCGTTAGGTGAGCTAGTCCGCCCGCGACGAAATCTACTTCTTTCTTTTGCGTCTTTTTCGCGCCTATCTCGCGTATTTAACGAATTGATACGTGCAAGATCATATCTGGCGCCCAATTAAAATTCTCGCTAAGGTTTTGTCACGGCACACGCGGAACACCTTTCCTTCCCGGCGTGTAATTATATCTCGATTCTCTTTTGTCCACGATCCTTTTCCCGCATCTTCCGACGAATCTTACTCCCGTTCGTCAGCGCCACCGAATATCAGCGCGACGGAGAAAACTCGACGCGCGCAGCATTTGATGGCTCGCGGAGGGAAAAGCCGTCGCAATACATATATATATATATATATATATATATATATATATATATATATATAATATTTTATATATATATAAGATATATTATATATATGTATACATAAATATGTATATATAAAAATATGGACACAAATGGCCAAATGGCATTTCTCTTAAAAAATACATAGAAGAGTAAACGTTAATGTAAGCAATATTCAAATGGTGTTCAAATGCAATAAACACATATGTATATTTTACTATCACACGCTCAGCTATGTTTGGATATATATGCCAGACGATAAAGCAGTAAAGATATATTGTAATATTCTCATTTGAATATATGGAACACAATCCAAAAATTCCGTCTTCTATGCATGTTTGAATTTAATAATTTAATACTGTCGGTAATAGCGGAACTACAAATACCGGTATTATCGGCAATTGTAGTTACTTTTAGATGAGTGTGCTAACCCGTCGGAGTTAGCCTGCCGTTTTGGAATCGCCTTAAATTGAATTTTTCAAGAAAAATTTTTTTATTTGCAATATATCAATAATATATAATTTTAAGAAACAAAACAATGTATTCTTTTTTTAAAACACAAAACAAGAAAGATAAAAATTTTTTTTTAAATTCACTGATAATAACACGTTAAAATTGAAACATCAAGTTTTAAAATGTTTTTTTAATTTTTTGTCTATCATGATTTTTTGTCAAGTTTTAGTGATTTGAAAATGGTTCAATTTTCAGGGTATGAAAAGAGTTTTTTTCTATTTTGAGTAGTATGTTTTTATCTTTCAGCATTAACTTTTATTTATTTAATTATTTACTTTTTCCAGTTTTTTGACTCGTGTCTACAGTACGTTTCTTTTTCATTTTTCTTTTATTTATGTTCTTCACCTCTTGGTGTGTTGCTTCATGATAAATTTTTTTTCAGCAACGATTTGTCGTAAATTTTTTCCTTTTTGAAATGTGTCTAGTAATATAGGAAAATATCTAATATCTAATATTACTAAACATTATTTTGAAGAATGTTGGATAATTTCTTTTATGTGAAACTGTATTACATGAAGCGTTAGCTATGTGGGATGTGTGGTTCTTTCGTGAAATTCAATGTTACGTCTAGATTTAAGCAAGGATGAGTCAATGGAAAAACTAACACCTATCTTTTATTATCCTGAAAGTCAAATATGTCGTGGCGTAAGAATTGGGTCTCGAACTTGCAGGTCTCAAAACCATGACGCTATTAGGCTGATTATTCAGATATTTGTTCAGTGATCTCTTTCCGGTAAGAAAATTTAATCTTTTTTACGCGGGATGGGACCAAGGATGATCTTCGGCCTGGGAATGAGAGTGGATTAATAAAGGCTTGATTTAATTTTAATTAATAAAATACAATTTTATTCATATTTAAAATAAATGAAATTAATATACACGAGCTTATCGTAAAACGATAACATTAAGAGTTGTCTTGGTATGTATGAGTCCGTGTGGATATTTATTTCTTCACGGACGTGCAGAGGATATCAGTTAGAGGGAAGATTCTATCTTTAAAAATTAAATAATTAACTGATGATTATAATATAAAAGTATATATTTAATTACAAGATAAGAAAAATAAAATCAAAACTTATAAATGTATAAATAAATAAGTATATATTATTTTATTTTATTATATATTAAGAACGGTTGAAAGTATAAAATTGATCGCTCGCATATGTGTTAGGTTAAGATTAAGATTTAAAATTTTTCTAAGACTTATTCGAAGACTAATCAAAACGAGTTAATGATTAAATTTTTGATATTTAAAAAAATGAAACATTTTGCGAAAATCTAAGGATTGTTTTGAATTAAATAAAAAACAAGACAAAAAAGAGGAAAGATAGAAAGATAGAATTGCTCAATTAGACTTACTTTTTTAAATAGTGATTCGGAAGAGGTAGGGTAGCGAATTTGTGCGGTGTTTTTTGCTCTGTGTCTCATGTCAGTTCAATTTGTGTTTGCAGATGGGTTGCTCTGGAGATGATGCTAAGTGAGGACATTAGTCGCACAACATACTCATGTATCAGGATGTAAAAGCACAGAGTAATATTGTTTGAAATCTAAGATTGCAGAATAAGTGTTCTCCAGTCTTACGAATTCTCTTTTTATAATTCTCTTTTCGGAAATGTATTTTAATTCTAGGAGTAGAGATCTTCCAAAACTCCAATAAATTGAAATTGCCCAAAAATGGAAATCCTTCAACTTTAATGTAAATTAAAAATTGTGCTAATGTTCTGATTAGGCGTTTCTATTATTTTAGGTGTTTCTTTTATTTTTCTTATTTTTATCCGTGGTAGTTGTCAATTGGTGAGCCCGATATCGGTTTGAAGATTCCTTACACGTGATCAAATTAGAAAAAATGTTAAATATTTTCTTATAAATATTTTTATATTGATGCAGTGCTATGTTTATTGAATATTTAATTAAGAAACTTTTATTATTATTAATGCAACTAGATTTAATGCTTATTAGATTTTGTTAGAAAAATTATTATCATTATTGATGCAGCTATGTTTGTTAAGTATTTCGTTAGAAGAATTTTATTATCTTGTTAGTATCTCTTTATTCTTTCGACAGAAAATTCTACTATAAGGAATATATACTGATTTTTTATTTATCTCAAAGTGACTAGCGTGGTTTTATCACCGATCTTCTTACATCGTTTTATCACCGATCTTCTTACATCTTTTTCACGGTTACTCACAGATATAGTTATGGCCTATTAAATGATTCATTTTTATCATTAATTTATTAAGATTATTATTAAGATTATTGTTGCAACTTTGCAGAAAGAAGCACTCATGAAATTGCCAGAACATAACACCAGTATTAGCACTCAACATATGCTTGCTATATGGGCACACTTTAACTGCTTTCGGTTATGCTTTCGGTTATAACTTTTGCGAAAAAATTTTGTCTGTTTTACTGACAAAATGAGAATATTAAATCATAATTAAATTAATATGTGAATAATTGTGAATAATTAAAAGAATAATTAAAATATGTTAATAATTGTGAATATGTGAATAATTAAATTATAATTAAATAAGTTAAATAATTAAATAAATTAAAAAAAACTTTTTGTTGATTATACAGATTGATAAATCCTTTTTCACGATTAAAGTACACATAATAACAAAATTGAAAAATAATGATTTCATGTAAAAAAATGGAGAAAAGTTAAAAAATTACAGTTACAACTCAGATATACAACATTATTTTTCGGATAATTCGGACAAATCCGAATTATGGACATAAAATTCGAGCACGAAAGGCTGCGCTCAAGAGTGCCCTTAATATCGTTTCTTATAAAAATAGTTGTATTGACTTGTGCTAAATTAGTACAATTTAAATATGCAATATTGTCTTTATAATTACAAAGTCTGAATATAGAATCCGAGCGCTCAAGAGTAGCAAATCTTAATATTGTTATTTTGAGAAAATTATAATTCTACTGACTTGTGCCAGATTAGAATAACTCAGATATGCAATTTGGATAAATGATACAAACGTTATATGCTATTTGAATAACTGATGCGAACGTAAACATCAGTTGCATGTAGTATTCAAAACTATTTTTTATCATAACGTCTTTTCTTATTATTTTTTTAAAGTAATAATTAACATGATTTAACATATTGTTAAATTATAGCACACCTTAGCACAATTTAGCACAATTAATAAAATCTAAAAAATTAAATGTGGGGACTGAGATAAAAAAATCGTTTTTCTTCTTTTTTATAATATAGTTTTAATATTCGAACACAATGTAGCACAATTTTCGAAATTAGTTAATTCTAAAAGTAGAAGGATAGCTTCGAACAGATAACATAAAAAGATCTTGGAACATAGGAATTTCACATAAATAATTTTTAATTTTTATTTAGATTAAATTTCTCAATTAAAAGAATACGAATTAATATCTGCATATATATATATATATATATATATATATATATATATATATATAATACACTATTTATATACATATATGTCAAATAGATTACCTGTAGCCATAGTAATTGCATTTATCCCTTGTACAGGCTTCACATTTTCACCATCTGTAGCTATTATTTGCAGAGAATGGTTTTCAATTTTTACTTCAATCAAACAAACTGTACTACATGCATTAATCATGCGAAATCTATATCTTTTGCCTTTTTCAACCATAAACATTGAAAGTGCAACGTTTGTGCTTACTCCAGATGAAGGATTCTACAGAAGTAAATTTTAAATACATTAAGAAAAGCTGAAGTATATATGTTGATAATGTCAATTTAAAAACTAGCAGTTTTTTTGAGAATTATAAAGTATTTACTCAAATACATAAAGTACTTTATTTGCATATAAAATTTCTTGAGCGTCTCTTCAAAATGAGATTTTCACCCGCTTATTTGATGTTATAAAGTATTCTAGAAACATTTAAATAATAATAAAGTGTTTTGTAAGAACATAAAAAAAAACATTTTTGAGAAATTTAAAAATATCAAATAAATTATAAATATTACGATTACACAAAGCTAATCTAGATGAGGAAACTGGCAAACAAAAGCCGAGGCGGTCATTAATGCATAAACTTTTTCTTGTTTAATTTTATTGACAAATATGCAATAAGCATACGTCCGAGTTAGTGCAGTTTGTACCATCGAGGGAACGTTGTCGACTAGCTTGCACAAACTTGGGTTTAATGCGTTATTCTTTAGTGTCACTCGTTACTAAATTTCAATTTTAATTTTTGATTGTAGCATTTAGTATTGCGCATGTTAAGATTTAAAAGTAAATTTGATGTTTATACATTGTTAGGCATGCTGAAGATGCACCAAAAAATGACCAAAAACATACATATTTTAATGAAATTAAACGACAAAAGTTTATGCACTAATAATCGCGCCCTTATACATATATGAGTTTCTTAACTTAGAGGTATTAGTATTCTGAGCCTATTGCTGTTATTAAAGTATAATCTATCTTTCACTTTCTGTTTTGTAAGAAAACTACTTTGGTTTGCTTATATGATGATAAAATAAAAGAAACATGAAATGAAATTGATTAATAAAATTTATATCATATTGCATATAAAAATTGTAATCGAATTAATATTGTATTTAGAGATTGATACTTATTTAAAAACAAAGTCGGCAAAAATTAAAATTATAAACTGATAATTAAATTTTATATATATTTTAATTTTTAATTATAATATCAATTAATTTATTAACTTCCACTCATATGTTAAGAGACATACGGCAATTACACGTAATATAAACACAAGATAAAAAATTAATCTAGATTGTTTCACTATACACCTAAAAAATGAAAATTAATCATTCGGGAAGTGATTGGATACATAAAACCAAGAAAAAAAGTTAGTATGAACAAGTCCGAAAATATGATGTTTTTAAATTATCGCTATTTTTATGTTGAAATTCCAAATTGCTTTGTTAAAATTGGAAGAAGAGATGATTTTGTGTTTATTTATTGCTTTGTATTTATTTATTTAATTTATATTTTATTTGTATTTTTTAATATGGTTTTTTTTAACTTGGGTAGTGCTAAAGCAGCTTACAACTTTTATTTGACAGTGAAATTTGAATATTGATTATTGAAACTGTGAATATCTTATTTGTTTATGTATATATATATATATATATATATATATATATATATATATATATATATTGTTACGTCTGCCCTTGTATATTTCGTCTCTGTGTGTCGTCTATGGCAGTTTTCTATACCATCTCTAGAAGATGATTCCCTAACGCGTGGCTAAAGGAGCTGTTTTGGAAACAACAGCCATCTTGTGTTTAGAGCCGCCATCTTTTTCTCGCGACGGATTTGATTCCGCGTGGACGTGTTCGCTATTTATTTAAAGCAATATTGTCAGTTCTGTATTTTGTATTGTTGCATTAAAGTTCTTTTCGTTTCTTATAATAAGTATTGTATTATAATTATTTATAACGCGGAGTGTGAGTGCTGGTTATGTCGTGCGCGATTCGATTTATTTCGATTTCGATCCGCGGACATTTTGGGGGCTCGTCCGGGATCGATCTGGACAACACTATATTTGGAAAGAGCGCACAACAGGCCATGATTACATCGGAGCAGCAACAAGATCTTACATCTGGAGTCATGACACGGAAAAGATTCCAAGCTGCGACTCTGCTTCGAACTTTGGATCCGGAAGCTACAACATTGGGGCCGTCATTAGAGGCGATCATTCTTCAATCTGCGTTGCGGGAGATCCGGCAGCTGCGAGAGGAACGATTGCAGCAGCGAGCAGATTATAAGGTGCAGTTGCAACAGCGTGAAGAAATACTTCACAGAATAGAGAACAAGATATGACAGCGGTAAAACATCGATAATTCAAATCAAACCAGCTGAATCATTCTTATAATAGAGATAATAGAGAGAAAAGAACATACTGAGCGCGGAAATTTTAATAACGGAAGTAATAATTTACGTAACGATGAGCGCGGAAATTTAAATTTTAATGTGGTTATAAATTAAAGCCCGATAACTATGACGGAAGTGTTGCGAAAATTTTTCACCCAATTTCACCTGATAGCTCAAGCGAACGAGTGGTTCGATTCAGTGAAAACGGTCGTTTTGGCGTCATGCTTAAGGGGAAAAGCGCATTCCGTATTGGACGGAATTTTTTAAATCAAAGATTTAAAGTTTGATGAGCTAAAATCGAAGTTGGAATTGCGTTTTGGGGAAAGACAACTCTATAGTGTTATGCGCAGTTCACCAATAGAAAACAAAAAGATTTTGAAAATTTAGCGACATTAGGTGCGGATTTAGAACATCTATTTCAATTAGTTTATCTCAAGTGTTCGCAGGAAGTAAGAAATAAAATCGCTTGTGCGCAATTTGTCTTGTCCGCAAACTGCTCTATCAGATTTTATGAGAAGAACTCTACAGTTAGAAGGTGTCACTTCCTTAAAAATGGCTATTCGAAGAGCAATGGCAGTGAGAATGATTCAAAAAAGTAATTTTAAAAGGAAGAAAGATTTTAATAGTAATAGTAATAATTACTATAAAAATTATTATAAAGGAGAGAAATTTAATGATTTTAATTATAATAAGAAAAATTTTGATTACAAAAATAAAGACAAAAAGAATGATGGAAGTTCTGGAAAGAAATTTGATAATAAAAATGTTAAGAGATTGTCAAATAAATGTTGGCAGTGTGGGAATACTAGCCATTTTTGAGCAGAATGCCCTTCTTTTAAAGACAAAAGAAACTAAGTTTAGTCAAACTGACGCAAGTTCAGCGGATAGACAAAAAGACCCGATAGAATTAAAAAATAATTCTTCTAGTTGTAGAAATTTTTATGTTAAAAATAGAAAAAGATTATTTAATTTTGAAGGCTATATTTATAAACAAGTTTGTACTATTAAAATTGATACGGGCTTGGATATATCTTTAATTAATAGCAATTTAGTTAGAATGCCTAAGCAGCAAATTCCTCTTGATCATTTTTTTCGAATTACATATCCAACTGTGGAAGAAGTTCCTGTAATATTTAAAGTAATTATTATGATTATATATAGAATAGAAAAATATTGTGAAGATCTTCCGGTTTTTGTAGCTGAAATGGCAGATAATTATGTACTAGGGACTGATTTCCTTTCAAAAGTAAATTTAGAAAATGTTTTTGGGTCGATATTTGAAAATCCTGTTTTAGGTAATAAAGAAAGAATGTTTGTTCACGCATAGAAAATTATAGAAACAAGATTTCTCAATTTTTTGTCGAGCTTTTTGAAAGAGAAATAGAAGGATTTACGCAGAAAGATATTTTTGTTCTTTTTCTAATAGATTTCCAATATGTATTTTCGGAGGAGATTGTGGCTGGCAATTGTAACGTTGTAGAAAATATCATTAATGTAAATGATTCAAATTCTATTAAACTGGCTCCTCATCGAAGATATGAGAAGAAGTTATTGAAGAGTCGCAAAGTCCGTCTCACTTTGCCGTTAGAAAAAAGGATGGATCAATTCTGCCTTGATTATAGGAAATTAAATGCGAAAACAGTAAAAGATTCGTATCCAATACCTCAAATTGATGACATTTTTCATCAATTAGATGGAAACTCATAATTCTCTTCTTTGGAACTTAAGAGCGGGTATTGGCAAATGAAAATTCGTCAAGAAGATAAAGAGGAGACAGCATTTTCAATTGGAAATGGTTTGTGGCAGTTCACTTTCATGCCTTCTGGACTGTGTAATGCTCTCGCCAGTTTTGAGCAATTAATGAAAAAAATCTTATGGGGATTATTAATATTTGTATATTATTATATTTATTGTATCTTAAACTGTAATATTTATTTGGTATATTTAGATAATGTTGTTATTTTTGATAAAAGTCTCAAAGATATACTCGATCGTTTAAGACAAATCTTAAGCATTACGTTCTATTAATTTAAAATTGAATTCAAAGAAATGTTCTTTCTTTAAGAGAGATATAATATTTAGGTCATGCAGTTTCTCAGCAAGGTGTTACAACGGAAACGGCGCACTTGGACACAATACAATTGGACACGGTACAAATGGACACAAGATATTGCACACGGTTTAATTGAACACAGTGCATTTGGACACAGTAGTTTTTGGACACGTAAGAAGGTACATATCGTTTACTTGAACACCACTCATTTGGACACTGTTTATTTGGATACCGTTTATTTGCCCACCGTTCGTTTGGAGACCGTTATTTGCCCACCGTTCGTTTGGACACCGTTATTTGCCCACCGTTCGTTTGGACACCATTTATTTGACACACACAATGTAGCATGTATTTTGTAAGTTGTTAAGGTATTCACCTTGTCTACCGGCGGAGTGGGTGCGGAAGGGGAGCCAAAGGCGCGCGCGCGCGCGCGCGCGCGTGTGTGTGTGTGTGTGTGTGCGCGCGTGCATACGAACGATGTCCAAACGAACGATGGGCAAATAAACGGTATGCAAATGAACGGCATCCAAACGAACGGTGGGCAAATGAACGGTGTCCAAATGAACGATAGGCAAATGAACGGCACCCAAACAAACTGTGGGCAAATAACGGTATCCAAACAAACGGTGTTCAAATAAACGGTGTCCAAATGAACAGTGTCCAAGTGAGCGGTGTCCAAGTAAACTATGCGTATTTTCTTATGTGTCCAAAGCTACTGTATCCAAAATTACTGTGTCCAAATGCACGATACCTAATTAAACCGTGTGCAAAATCTCATGTTCATTTGACGTGTCGATTTGGACCAATTGTACTGTGTCCAAGTGTAGTCCACTCGTTACTGACCCTGAAAAGATTTCCACTGTTAAGAATTGGCCGATTCCTCGTACCAAAAAACAGTTTCTTAATTTCTTAGGTTTTTGTTCCAACAGGAAATTCGTGATGGTATTTTCGCTGATAACGAAGCCATTGTTCACACTAATTGAAAATTTGACAAAATTTGTGTGGACTGAACAATGCGAGTCAGCTTTTGTAGAATTGAAGAAACGTTTAGTGTCTTCTCTTATTTTATCTTTTCCAAAATATAAGGAATTTCCAATTCCATTCCAATTTATTCTTGATACTAACGCGTCTAATCATGGGATCGGTGCGGTATTGTCTCAGGATCAAGATGAAGTAAAAAATCTGAGAGGAATTATTGTTGTTACGCGTCAGGTATTGTTAGCCATTGCAGATTCATTGAAATTATTTTGTCATTATTAATACGGATGTAAGTTTGTAATTAGATCTGATCATATTTCTTTACGTTAATTGATGTTAGTTTAGGAATTTGAAAGGGCAATTGGCGTGTTGGCAAGAGCGGATTCAGCAGTATAATTTTGAAAGTCTTTATTGGAAAAGGAAACTTCACGGTAACGCCGATGGTTTTTCGAGGCATCTTTATGAAGAGACCAATTGCAATTATTACAACAAATTAGATTCGAAAAGAGAAGAATTAGTAGGCAGGATGATTTTTAGGGAAAATGATCTTGAAAATTGAAAAAAAAATCAATTAGAGGATTCAATATTGGTGAAGATTTTTAGTAGAAAGGAAGAAGGTCAGTGTACTTCCTGACAGGAAATCGTTTCGGAAAATTCTTCCCCTAAAATTTATTGATCACAGTGGGATTCTTTGGAATTGAGAAATGGTTCTATATAGGAAATGGGAATCCTCAAATTTACAAACTTGTGTTTTTCAGATGGTAATTCCACAGAAGAGGATTAAAGAAATCCTAGAAAAAGCTCACAATTCTCCTTCAGGTGGGCCATTTTAGAATAAACAAGACTTTAGAGAAAATTCAAAATAGATTTTATTAAGCCACTTGTAAGCAAGATCTTGAAGATCTTAATGTAAAATTGTAAAATTTATATAGCTTGTAAAATTTGTATAGACAAAAAAGAAACTTCTGATAAGGAAAGATTTGAGATGCAAATTTATAATGCTGGAATTCCTTTTGAAAGAGAGCAAATGGATATTTTAGATCCATTCCCTACATCTTTTTCAAGAAATAGATATTTGTTGGTTCTTTCAGATTGTTTCACTAAATAGGTAGGACCGTTTCCGTTGAAAAATATTAAGGCAAAAACTATTGCAGAGATTTTTGTAAGTTAGATAATTTCGAGATGTGGTTGTACTTTTAGAAGTACATACAGATTAAGGGAGAAATTTTGATTCGTAGATATTTCGAGAATTGTCACATTTCTTAGGAATTAAGAAGACAAGAACAACTCCGTTTTATTCTCAATCGAATGGTGTAGTCGAATGCCAGCATCAGACAATTATTAATTATTTAGCAAAATTTGTTGCAGAAAATCAACGGGATTGGGATAAATAGATAGGTATGAGTTTATTAGCGTATAGGTCTGCTAGGCATGAGACTATGGGGATCTTTTCTGCTGAGTTGTGGTCGATATTTAAAATTACCTTTGGATCTTCTTCGCGGTAGTCCTCCAGAAAGTAAAGTAAATTTGTCGGAAGGGAATTACGTTTCAAAATTGAGGAAAATTGAATGAAATTTATGATAGACAACGTTTAAATATGAAGTCTTTGAGGGCAAAGGCTTTCTATGAAGGCTCATCAGATACATTTTGAACCAGGACAGCTGGTGTAATTGTACAATCCTCGAAGAATTATAGAAAGAACTCCCAAATTATAAAGTAATTGGGAAGGCTCCTATGAGGTAGTTAAAAAATTAAATGACGTCGTATATTGTGTTCGGAAATCCAGGAAGCATAAAAATAAAATTGTCCATTTAAATAGGCTGACCTCTCATCATGAGAGACATATTTAGATATTTGTCATTTTAAAATTGAATACTGAAGTTGTTCTTCAACAGAATAGATTAATTTACATCCGAAACTCGATTTGTATTTAATTTATTTCTTGTTATTTGTTTAATGTTTTTTTTATTTCTTAAGGAGTTCAATAGAGAAGATGCGGAGTTTGGGTCGAAATATGACTTTATTTTTGAAGATTGCCTCACCCGCGGTTTCTGAGCCGTGGTTTTCTCGTCGAATCTAGGGCGAATGCTAAGGCGGAGACTTGGGGAATTCTCTTAGGAGAATATCAGGTCCATGGTAGATACTTCCCGCCCTCTCTTGTCCGAAGATTTCCTCCTTTATGAAGCGGCAGCAAGGATATTACTGCAAGCCAGACGAGGAGCAGCGGATAAATTTTAGAGTAAGAAGATTTATCGGAGTCGATTGGGACCTGGATATTGGTCCTCGGTAATCTGTAGCGGTAGCTCAGCAGGAAACCAATTTGGTGCCCTGGAATCGACACTGGATGACTCTTTTACAAAGACGAAGAGGGTTCGACAGTATTCTGCAGATTCCTAGCAGACATGTGATTGGGGCCTGCAAATATGCTATTCGGTAACCTGCAGTGACAGCTCAGGATAGAGCAGGAAACCATTGGGATATCCTAGAATCTACGCTTTGGAAAAAGAGGATAACTGTGAACCTATGAGCTTGTCTATTTTTAATTGTCGGGACAACAATCTTGAAGAAGGGGTCCGTCCCTGTATATTTCGTCTTTGCGTGTCGTCTATGGCAGTTTGCTGTACCGTCTTTAAGAGATGATTCTATAACACGTCACTAAGGGGGTTGTTTCGAAAACAACAGCCATCTTGTGTTAGAGCCGCCATCTTAGTCTCGTGACGGATTTGATTCCGGGTGGACGTGTTCGCTATTTATTTAAAGCAATATTATAGTTTTGTATTCTGCATTGTGCATTAAAGTTCCTTTCGTTTCTAATAAGTGTTGTTACTTATAACACGGAGTGTGAGTGCGGGTTGTGTCGTGCACGATTCAATTTATCTCGATTTCGATCCGCGAACGCAACAATATATATATATATATATATATATATATATATATATATATATATATATAATTTGAGTATTGATTATTGAAACTGTGAATATCTTATTTGTTTATATACAGAGTGTTCCTAAACTGGCGACAAATATTTTAATCATATTTTTTTTGTAACATTTTAAGATGAAAATTCTAATACGAAAATATCGAGGCTACAGAAATTTTCAAATAGGAAAAGTTTAAAGATCACGAATGACAGAGCTGGAATTTTGCGCGCTCAGGGATGGCAAAATGGACAATGGTAAAGGTGCTTCCATGAACCAAATGCCTTTGACAATAATAAAAAGTTATTGTAAAAATATTTAAGATTTTCAATAAGAATTTATTTCTGTTGTCTGTAATGAATCATAAGAACAGTTTAAAATCTTTTTATTCAATAATTTAATGTACCGATATTGATATACGTCAACTGCCTCCACAATGAAATTAGTCAAGACAACTAAATATGACAGTTGACACATATCAGTATATTGGCTATTTAAAAACTACTGTAGCCTCGATATTTTCGTCTTAAAATGTTACACAGAATTTGTGATTAAAATATTTGTCGCCAGTTTAGGATCATTCTGTATATGTATATGGTTAAATTTGGAAAAATTTGTCATTTGTTATTAATTCAGTAAAAATTCTTGAAAAATTTTGAAAAAAAGTTTGAGTAATAGTTTTTTCTTTTAAATAGAAATAAAATTTTTTTATATTTTTAAAGTACTCTTCAAGCTGTTAAACTTTTTTCAATAATTTTTTTCTATCTTTTATAATTTTGATAATATTTGATCTCAAAAAATAACATCGTTTCTTTTCAAAGAAGTGTTTCACCTTTTAAATGTGAAAATCCGCACATATTAAAGAAATATACGTTCCTTAGATTTTTTTGACAACATATTTGAAGGAGAATCGATTCCGGACAGTTGTGACACATCCCTTGTAAGAAGTGTTGCATTTAATCTCACGAGTATTACAGAATGTAATAAAACAATACTCTTAATAACATCACAAAAGTTTCCAAAATTAATTTTTTTGGTAAATATGTATAAAGGCAACCTCATGGATGACCTTGACCTTGATATATGTTGTCAACGTCATCATTCTGAGTGACCTTGACCTTGAAATAAGTGGCGGTCGCGATTCGTTAAAAAGTTATGCAAAGCGAAAAGCGAAGTTCAACACAAACTTGTGTTTAGTTTTTGAAAATGGAGCCTTCTGTTCCACAGAGGAGGGCATAGTGTCTAGTTTTTTAATAGTGGAATCCCTCCAGAGAAAGAGAGACGGAACATAATACCTCCATGCATATACTTTTTAATGCGAAATGGTTTCACATGGGTCTACAACTCTCCATGCAAAACGAGATTTTACATGGGTTTACAATTTTCTACGCAAAGCGAGGTTCATTTCAAACTTTTGTATGCTGTCTTATATAATTTGTTGGTAAATATGCATAAAATGGAAAACTATAAACCCATGTAAAACCTCACTTCGCATTAAAAATTACATGCGTGGAGGCAGTATGTTCCGATTCTCCTGCGGGGGAGCTTCATTGACAAAAAACTAAACACATAAGTTTGCGATGAACCTCGCTTTACGTGCAATAACAATAAATAACAAAAAACTGTTTGTTTACTTTTTCTTTTTTTGAAGTTAACTTTATTAATCTTTTTCGTTAATAATTTTTTAACGGATTTCAAGAATCATCTTTAGTGACCTTGAAATAAATGATGGTCGCGATAACTTTAACAATATATATCAAGGTCAAGATTCGTGAGGGTGCTCTTTACGCATATTTATTATTTTTTTGTTGACATTTTATATCTTCTTAATTATTAAAATTACAATTTTCTGTTAAAAATTACATTTTTAACATTTAAATCTTTTTACACGGTTTTTTAATCATATCTATTTCATTATAATGTTACATCATGTTAAGTATTTTCGCAGTTTATAATATAATTGATTAAATAAAAGAATACGTGCAAGCGAGTATGTATTTTATTGTGTCAAAATATTCAATTTGTTATGAAAAAATTATGTATACCTCTCTGTTCATTAGCATCGATAGCTTTTGATAATAATCACTATACTCACAATAAAATTCATTTAATTAGATATTTATTTGTTATGATTTATCTCTTTTAGTTTAAATTTAAAAAATAAAAAAGGTGACCATTTTTGATGGAACATTCTGTATAAAAAGAAAAATTTTATAGATGTAGAAGTGAAAAGTAAAAATAAAAAATCACAGACATTAAGTTGATTTTTAAACTAACTATTAACACGAGTTTACGAAAAATGAAATATTTACAGAGAGATATTAGAAGAATTAGTTCGCATTAGTGTATAATGAGGCATCGTTGAAGCACGAACATTGTCTAGTATTATGTACTTTAATTTTTAAAAGAAGCATTTGCATAAATATGTGAATCCAAATATTGGAAAGATTTGAAGACCAAAATTTATAAGTTTTTAAAATAAATTAAAAAATAAAATTTATAAATAATTAAATATATTTAAAATTAGAAAAAGTCTTTTGCTTTTTCTAATCATGTTTTGCTAAGCATATCATTTTGGGTAAATAAAAGGCATAAAAGGTTACACTTCACCAATTTTATTGCCACTTAAATATGTTGTAGAGGAGGATCTTCTGAGTAATTCTCCGCAAGAAAAAAGTGGGGGACAGGACAGAAAAGGGGGGATGTTTAGAAGATATAATAAATTGAAATTTCACAATTTTAATGCTTTCTTTGAAGTATTATAAAATAAAATTAGGAATAGTGATATTTGTGTCCATTGTATTGCTTGCAGAGGACGTAGGAAATGTTTTTGTTTACGTTTACGAGATACATACAAGGTCATAGATATTTTATCCTTCCCCTTACACCCTCGCCCGAAAAAAATTCTACCCGAAGCTACAATTTGGGTATATAACATAATCCAAACCAAATTTTTAAATCAGAAATAGGTTTGGGTTAGGTTATATCTTTCGGAAATGGAGCCCTCCCGTAAGGAGGGGAGCGGAACCCATTGCATTCACACATATACTTTATACGTGAAGCAAAATTCCACATGGGATTACAATTTTCCATGCAAAATAAGGTTCAACCGAATCTATGAGTTCCGCCCCCTTCCTCCCTACGAGGAGGGCTTTCACTTCCGGAAAATATAACCTAACTCAAACCTATTTCTGATTTAAAACAAAAATTAGTTTGGATTACGTTTTATAACTCAAATTGTAGCTTCGGGGTAAAATTTTTTCGGGGTGGGGATGCAGGGGAAGGGCCTCCCCCCGTTCATGCGTAAAAGTCGTAAACCTTTTTCAATAAAAAAGTAATATTATTACAACATATTACACAATCTTTAATGTCAAACTTCAATTTGTCATATCTTCTAAACGAATGCTTCCTCCACTTTTTTCTTGCGGTAAATTACTCAGAAAAACCTCCCTTACAACGTACTTAAGTGACAATAAAATTGGTGAGGTATAACCTTTTATACATATTTACCTCATTTTGTATATCACAATGTTCTGCATGACGTTCTAAGTTTTTTCTTCAATTTGTACAATAAAAAGATTCGAGTGCAGTTTCGAAAAGAGCTTACCTCTGATTTTGATAAAACTGTGAAAAGCTTCTTTTCAGTTCTTCTTTGTAATGGAAGCCTTTTAAGAGGATTTTTGTAACATGCACATTTGTGACGATCTTATCAATTTCAATAGTGTTGAAATATATGAAAGATAAATTTTTAGATTGTTCCGGAGCAAAAAATAAAGGTTACTCTTAATTTTTAAGATGTAATTATTAGAAATTTGAGTTTTAATATATTGTTTAAATATTAAATTATAAAAATTTGTAGGATTCAGCATTCCCTTCTGTTTATATTTTGCTCATGCATCAAAGATGATATGATTTGTTTATATTTTATATTTTAAATATGATTTGTTTATATTTTTTAATAGTTATTTGTGATTGTCTATTTTTTCATTTGTGCTCAGTATATGTACTGTAATACTGTAAGTTCGGTTAGGTAGGTTAGATTTTTTTGGACTGGGAATGGCAAAGCCTCTTTCCTATCAATACATATATTGTTTTTATATATATATCAGCAAATTATATAATTGCATATATTGTTTTTATATATATATCAGCAAATTATATAATTGCATACTAATTGGAATGTCATATGTAGCAATATATACAATTATTATACTTTTTAAAATTTTTTCTTTAAAAAAAAAAATGATTTTCTTATAGGAATCGTCAAAATTTCCTTTAGAGGCTTCTAATTTAAAAGGAAGCTTTTTACAGAGTTTAAGTAGAATCGCAGGTAAGCCCTTTTCGAAACTTTATTTGAGAATTTTCAATATGTACATTAAAAATGTACATGATCAGAAAATTACGTTTTCTTCATATTAGACTTATTTTGTTAAAAATTTTTAATAAACAAGCGATAGTTAAAATTTTCTGAAAAAACATTGTCCTTGATACTTAGGATCGCGTCCTTGATAATGTATATCAAGATCATTGAAATCAGTGTGATCCTTAGACTGTATAATTATCAATATTTTTTTCTAATAATTTTTTATTAATACTAACTTTTTACGAAATGAGTCAACTAAATAACTATTATGATATAGTTTGATTTTCGGCAGCTTCAAATTTAAATTATTTAAATGAGAGAGAGAAATATGTTAATTCTATAAAGTCAAGCTTACAAAAAAATATAAATCTTCGAAGAAAGATATAAAATCATAAATTATCATTCTTTTGCACTAACTACAAGCCGTCAAACTTCAAGAGGAATATCTCTATAAATTGAAGTAGCTTTCAAGAAAGTAAAACTTCATGGATCATTTTCTATGATTAACAAAATTGTGATGGCCTTTTATTTCATTAATATCCTTTTTATAATTTGTATTACGATACATAGTTTAATTGCTTTCCTACATTTTTAACAAATGTTTGTAATTAAGGGAAATTTTTAATTTAGCTATTTTATTTGATCGAGAAAATTTTTGAATCAGTCATTTACATCGCGCCATTTGTTACAATAGCTAAGCATTTAGAAAAATTAATGTTTAATTTTTTTAGAGTTTGTTCAACAATTCTAAAAATATTTACACCAGTTATATGCCATTATATGAAAATTTAAAAACTCCTTGATACATGAAAGATCGTTTTGTAACTATTTAAGGAGAGACACTCAATTAATTCAATTGATATATCGATTATTGATGCTTTTGTCTAGACACATTGAAAAATAGTGAAAAATGAGTACATTGCTAATAAATGTTTTAATTTTTCTATATGGAAAAAATTGAATATGGTTTATTTGCTGTTACTGTATATTTTATTCAATAAAATATTGTTAGTTTCTACAAATGTTATAATTATATTCTATAGTAATATGTATTATGCTCTTTAATAAACATGTAATTGTATGTGTCAATTAATTTTCATAATTATATAAGCTTATACAGTTACACAAGTTCGGATGTGAATAAATTTTTAAAATATTAACTTTCGAATTTTCGAACTGTTATCTTACAGAGTATCTAATAAGAGATTTTTCTTACCTTCCAATTTCCTCTACCATTTATTAAAAAATTTTGCGGAATTTGCCCCTTTGAATTTGTTTTATATCGACCAGGAAAACGTTCTAACGATAATTCGTGCATCCAGTCACTTATAACTATTACGTGTTCCGGAAGATCCATATCGTATAAATTATGAAAAGGATTTAATTGTGGCGGATCGCGTACGATAAAAGATCCATACTGTCCATCTATCATATGCACTGATATATGTGAATGATAGAAATGTGTACCTGAATTTTTTACCATAAATTGATATCTAGAAAAAATATTTCAAAAAACATATTAGAAAATATTTTTAAAATGCCTGAAAAAGAAATAAAAGTATTAAGAGCTTTAAAAATTTTGCAAAATTCATTATTATAATTCAAAAATTGTTACATGAAGAAAATTTTTGTTTCATTGATTAATATTACTCATGACATTACAAATAATTTAAATTATTTAAAGGTTTGGATACAGTACCGAAAACGATAAACCTCCGATTGCGCTAAAATTTTAATCAAAGCTTGTGCTTGATTTAAATATAAAGCGAGGGTTTTTTGCCGTTGAGGCTCCGTTCGTCCTCCATGTCTCCTCAAAGTTTCAAACATTTTTACTGTATATCTCCGAAAATATTGAGTTTAGAGAAAAAAGTTATAGACAAAAAATGAAGCACTTAAAAAATTCTACAAAAAAAGTTATATACATTTGTCATATAAACACATCACATAAATAATTATTTTAGAAGTTAA
This sequence comes from Cataglyphis hispanica, assembly GCF_021464435.1. NCBI lineage: Eukaryota > Metazoa > Arthropoda > Insecta > Hymenoptera > Formicidae > Cataglyphis > Cataglyphis hispanica. The sequence continues at coordinate 4,107,465 of NC_065962.1, read as the reverse complement.
GTGATAAAATAATAATTTTAACGCTATCGTATTAATAATGTATCAGACCTGATTCATAGAGAAATATAGAATAGAATAGAATAGAATAGCGTCTTTATTGCCCTCCAAAGGGGATTCAATATTATACAAATACACAATTACATTTATGCTTTTACATTTATCCATTTTTGTACATTTCTCAACCCCTCTCCTGCCTCGTTCTGGCCTGTATGGCTTACAAAAACTAATTACTCCCTCCCCTTCCTCGTTTTCCCGTCCTCCTCTCGTACTTCCCCCTCTCCTTATCGCTCCTCTCATATTCTCCCCCCCCTCACCTTCCTCTTCCTTCCTCTTCCAATCTCCAGATGTCTTTCTTTCATTCCTTCCACTCCTTCCTTCCTACTTCCTTCCATCCATTCCATTCCATCCTTCCATTCCATTCTCCTTTCTTTCCTTCCTCCTTCCTCCATCTCCATCTCCTTTCTTCCATTGTCCTTTTCCTCCACTTCCATTTCCATTTCCATTCTCTGTCCCTCTTCCTCTTCCATTTCCATTTCTCCTTCCTCCTTCCCTTTCTTATCCCTTCATTCTCTGTCCTCCATCCAGTCCATTGGTCATCCCTCCTTCCTCCGCGTCCTCTCCCCTCACTCCTCTCCATATCATATTTCTCTTTCTTCTGTCCTTTCTGTCCCGTTCCTCTCTTTCCCTTCTTTCTCTCACCAGCTTCCACCTTTTTTCCGAGCTTTTACTTTCATTCTCAGTCCTTCCTTTACTTTCTTCCTTCTCCTTTCCTCTTCCTTCTCGACTCCTCTTTCCCCCATCTTTCCATCCATCCTCCATCCACCTTCCCTGTCCACCTTCCTTCCCTTCCACTCTCCATTCCCTTCCATTCCTTTCCTTCTCTCCTTCCTTCCACTCTTCCATTCCTTCTTTCCCCGTTCTTCCTTTCCTTCTCTTCTTCCTTTCCCTTGTCTCTTCCTTCATCCATCCTTAACCTTCTCTTCTTCCTTCCACTTTCTTCCTCTTCTCTTTTCTTCTCTCTCTTCATCCATCATCCCTTCTCTCTTCCTCTTCCACCTCTCCTGTCTCTTTCCTTTCTTCCAGTCTCCTTCTTCCTGTCTCTCTTCTCACTTCTCCCTCCTTCCCTTCCGCTCTGTCCCTCAGTCTTCTCTCATTTCTCCTCTCCTCCATCTCTTCGCTATTCTCCATCTCTCGCATGGCTCTGGCTAACACTTCCTCCCTTTTGTTCGTGGTTCCCTTGCTCGCCCTTATTCCTTTTTCCTCTCACTGTTCTTGCTTTGTCTTCTCTCCTCCATTTTTTGATCTTCTTTTTCATCTCTCTCAACTCCTTTCTTATATCCCTCAGCTTCTTCACCAGATCCTCCGTCCACTTTCTCCTCTCCATCTCCTTCTCTGCCTGTCTCCTGCGCTCGCCTTCCCTCTCTCTCCTTTAACGTTCCATCTCACGCGTGCGGTAAGACGGGCGCGTGCTTGCCGGTGCGTGCTGGTAGGCGCGAGGCGCGCGCGGCAAGGCGGGCGTGTGTTGTCAACGCGTGCTTATAGGCGCGAAGTGCGCGATGATGCGGGCGTGTGTTGTCAACGCGTGCTTATAGGCGCGAAGTGCGCGATGATGCGGATGGCGGTGTTATTATCCCGTATCTTCGCGGGTGTCCTATGCGAGATGGTCTTCGATATCTCGCGGCGCGGTATTTACAGGTATGCGCGGAAGCGCGTACAATATGTTGCCAGATAGGGCGGTGGCCTGCAGTTGATGTAAGCGTCGATATCGGGGACGCGGCGCGTGTTCCCAGATAATGGTTCGTGGGATGCGTCGTGCACAGAGTTCGGACGGTCGGGTGTAAGGACCGTAAAGCTCGAGAATACTCGAGGAGAGCGGCGAACTCGTCCACTCTCGGTCTTTTACGGAGGTTTTGTGACAGGATTCGTCTCTGGAGCAGATAGTCGAGAAGTCTCGACGGAGGCTGCGAACACGTCAACCTCCGGTTTACTGTCTTTCGACGGTTGCGGAGCGGTTTCTGAATTTGTCTCGTGCGTACAGCTCGAGCGGATTCGGTTGCCGGTCTGGTGCAGATCTGTGATCTGTTGGGCTTTTTATACTGGCGTTTCGGAGCTGCACCCGCGTCGTTTACGTTCCTCTCGGGGTGGGGGAAACGGCGCGAGGTTTTTAACGCGGAGCGCTCGGCGTTCTTCGGAAACGCTCGGCGCTGTTCGGCGGTCGGTTATTTGTTTACCGTCGGTGCTGGTTGTTATTAAAAATAGGGCTCTAAGCGCCTCTGCCTTTGCCCGGCTGGTGTTTGCCGGGCGACAGACTTCCGACGAGCGACATGTCGGGAACGATGGGGTGATGCATCGTTACACTGTTACAATCTCTAACCACAACGTGCTACGTAGCCACATAGTATTACGCACTATTTCCTCGGTTTCGTATCTGTGCTTAGTTCCCATCGATTTCCACGCGCTTGATCCTTGTAATTCGCACCTCCCGCGCCATCTCTCGGCTTTCTCGTCTCAACATTATTTGTCCTTTTCCAATGCTGCGCCTTGTTTTGCTTCGTACGTCCTCTCCCTTGTTAACTTCTTTTCTCTACCTTCATTTCGCCTCTCTTTCTTTCCATATATCTCTCTCTCTTTCTCACTAACTCTTTCCGTCCTAACCTCCAACTGCCAATATATTCATGACTCCTTCTAAATTCTTCCTCTTCTGTCCATCTTACTTCCCTTCATTCTCATCTGAACTCCTCTCTCTGTTCTTCCTTTTCCTCCCTTCTAAACCTTTGTCTTCCTCCTTGATCCTGCGCCATGCATTTTCCCTCGAGCATATTAATGACCACCCTCCCTCCGTCACCCAGACATGGAACCCTCCCTCATAGAGAAATATATTAATAGATTTTCTTCAGTTGTAGATTCCCAAATCAATTTCTTCTCGTAAATCCCTGTGGAACCTCGCTTTGCATTAAAACGTATATACGTGGAAACAGTTCCGCCCTCCCTACGAGAAGGGCAGGAAGGGACTCCACTACCATTAAAATTAGACGCATTAGTTTGAATTGAACCTCACTTCGTGTGAAAATCCTATATGAAACTCTAATATGAAACCTCATTTCGCATTAAAAATTGTATGCGTGGAGGCAGTGTGTATTAGGACGATAACGTTAAAATTACTATTTTATCGCGTAAATCCTAAAATAATAGGTTTATATGAAACATGTAATAATCTTTTCTGTTCAATTTTTTAATAGCTTCAGTTTTTGTTTGAAATTTTTTTTTCTAAAATTAATATTTTCGAAGATATACAGCAAAAATGTTTGGAATTTTGAGAGAGCATAGGAGGCAAACGGGGCCTCATCAACAAAAAATCCTCAAGGTGCTTTATACTCGAGACAAGTTTTTCTTAAAATTTAGCGCAATTAGAAGTTTATCGTTTTCGAAACTGTATCCAAAGTTGTTTTACAATAATGCAAAACAAGAAGAAAAATAAAGTCAAAAATAAAGTGATTAATGGATATTAAGAGTGTAATAATTGAAATAGTGTAAAAAAGAAAAGTATTTTTTTTTTTCTAATCGATGTCATGTTGCAAAGTTAGATGATATTAGCGAAACCGAGCAAATGCCTTACACTTGAGTGATGCGGTGCATTATCTATTAACATATGTGTTACTGTAAATATATTGTTGGTAAATAATTATGGAAGCATTGAAGAAATATTTAGAGATTTTGACTGACAATGTTTTCAATAACGAAATTAGTAATTATAAGTGCGAAAGCGCATTTGTGTATAATGTTTATTTATATTTTATATATAAATAAAATTATTGCACAATTAATATTTTTAGGTTAACTTACAAATGGCTAAGCAATATTAATGTAGCAAAATAAAGCTTGTGGGAATTCTACCAAAAATAACTATAAAACATTGAAATACATATTTTTATTAATTGATTTTATATAGAATTGTTACGTCCTGCTGACTCCACAATTCTTTCTTTCCGCGAAGTTGTGGCAACAATCGTCGATTGGTGATAAACCATCTCAATCTTTCTAAAATAAATGTCATTCGGTAAATACGAACGTCTTGTGTTATCAAGCGACGCGGTAGCGTCGCGACGCCAATTTAATAAAAAAAAACGCCAATTATAAAAGAAATCTGTTTGGTTTGTCAAGAATTTTACCTATGTACAAGGACCGCGGCGCTACCAAGTAGCTTATCCGGAGTTTTATGTCTATAATACTTTCGATTAAAATATCTCAGGAACTAGAGCCGTAATCAAAAATCTAATTGCCCTTTTATCATATAATGTGAATGCAAGCTTTCGATTGCGATCAGTTTGAATAAGATTGGTGCTGTCAAAACTGAGAAAAGATATTCGTATATAGCAAACGTGAGACTTTTTTTTCCCGGATAAATTTCAGACTCACATACATATGCTCACACGCAAAGCGATTTTGTCCATCAAGGGGCATTCACACTATTCACGTTTGATTATTCTTTTGTGTACACTCTTTTATATATGATAAATGAGAGAGAGAGAGAGAGAGAGAGAGAGAGAGAGAGAGAGAGAGAGAGAGAGCGGGAGAAGGAGAGAGAGAGAGAGAGAGAGAGAGAGAGAGAGAGAGAGAGCGGGAGAGAGACAAAGAGCGAGAGAGAGAGAGAGAGAAAGAGAGCGGGAGAGAGAGAAAGAGAAAGAGAGCGGAAGAGAGAGAGAGAGAGAGTGTGTGTTTAGAATTTCTCTATTTTGCAAAGTATGTCTTACAAGATGTATAATTTGAAAGACAATTTTTCGTAAACTCTATGTCGCATAAAACACTTATACCGAGACAAAGTATAAAAATTTGACGTGCCCAGATTGCATTAAAATATACTACTAAAAAAAGTAAGTAACACTTTTTATATCCCAAAAATTGAGCTATTTTCAAATTGTTTTTTCAAACTCGACGAAAAATCATCGTACACAAAAAAGCATTTTAAAGCTTGAAGTTTCAACTTTAACGCGCTATCGATGGTTTTAAAAAATTTTTTTTCTTCCTTGTTCTTGTACTTTAAAAAAGAATACATTGTTTTGTTTTTTAAAATTACGTATTTTTGATACTTTGCAACTCGATAAAAAAATTCAGATTCAAAAGACTTTTATTTGTAGTAAAATGCAAATCGGAAATATTTCAAGCAGCAATGGAACAAATATTCAAAGATATATGTTAATCCTTTTCAAGATGACATACTGATTTATGGAAAAAATAATAAAGAATATGTACAATGCCCCAATGAAACGCTACAATGAGTAAAGCAACATAAAAACTAAATATAAACAAAAGTATGAATGAACTCAAGTTTTTGGGTCATGTAATTAGCGATAACAAAGTAAAACCGGATCCTGAGAAGATCAGAGCAATAATGAAAATAATGAAAATGCAGACACATTCACATCAAAGAAAGAATTACAATGTATGCTTGGAATGACAAACTATTTAACTAAGTTTATTGATTAGTACTCAATGATAATTTATGAAGTCCATTAAGGAAAAAAGCTTGGTTGTGATCACCAACTCAACAAAAGCATTTGAAAAGTTAAAAGCTGCCATAATAAACGCAACAACTTTAAGTATGTACAAACCGAATAAACTACTATACATGTGCAAACAGATGCCTGCAACTTAAGAGTAGGCGGATGTTTACTACAAGATGATATATCTATAGCGTACAGCGCACACCTCAGCGGCTTTAATAGTTACATGACAAAGATATGTACCTATAGAAGAAAAGCTTTTAGCAGTAGCCCATTATCTAGAGTTCTTCAAATATTATACATTATATATTATATAGTCAGTTACAGTACAAACAGATCGCAAATCACTTATAGGATTTATGGACACATCTTGATAAGTTGTTTCCATGATTTAAAATTAAAAACTGAGTTATGATTTAACGTTAATATACAAACAAAGTATGCAGATACATCAAGGGCACCGCTTGATACAAGGAAAATTTGTATGACAGTCAAGCCAAGAGAAAGAATATTAAGTTTATTTAATGATATGCTTACAACAATTACAAAAGGCTACAGAAGAAGATGCAGCAATACAAGTTAAACAAATATATATAAAAGGGATGGCCCCAAGAAGAGATACCAAAAATATTAAAGCCGTAAAACATACAAGTAAATTGAGTGTTCAAGAGGATATAATATGATGAGGTCGCAGGCTAATTATTCTTAAAGCATTGCAAGGTTTGATGCTTAAAGAATTACAAAATGTACATCATGAACTTACAGCTACATCAGTCAAAGTTCGTAAAACAATATACTGACCAGGAATATCAAAAATAATAACGAATATGATTTAGTCATGCAAAGTTTATGCCAATGATCAAAACAAAAATTGGCAGCACAAATGCAACCAAAAGAACAGTCAACCATGCAGTGAGAACAAATTGCTATAGATATATAGAAGTCAAATAATAAAGATTATATGTTAGTACATTTGTTAATATATCTGTTAGTTGACTACTATACCAACATGGCAGCAGTTAAAAAATTAGTTTCTTCTAATGCAATGTTAATCATTAAATACATTAAAGACATATTTTATATTATACGAATTGCCAATAATATTGATTTCTGATAATGGTCCATCTTTTTCGCATTAAGAAAATTTCAAGGGTTTCTAAGCAACTCTTCTAGGAAAATCTAACAGTCCGTATTATCCAATGCCTAATGGATTGACAGAAAGGATAATTCAAACAATTAAAATTTTAATGAACAAATCCTCAATTACATCTGTTTAAGATGAGTGATACCCGTTTGACCACGTTGATATTGACCACAGTCCCGATTGATCACGCTGAGATTGACCACGTTGCGATTAATCTGGATTGAACCACGCTTTGCGTGGAAAATTTTAAACCCATATAAAACCTCGCTTCACGTGGAAAGTTTTAAACCCATGTTGAACTTTACTTCGCATTAAAAAGTGTATGCGTGAAAACAATGTTTCCCTTCCCCCTCCCCTACGGGCTCCACTGCCATTAAAATTAGACACATAGGTTTGCCTAGAACCTCGCTTTCCGTGGAAAGTTTTAAACTCATGTAGAACATCTTCTCACTTCGCATTAAAAAGTCTATAGTAAATATCAACATGGTCAATTGGAATTGTGATCCATCGAGACCGTGAACAATCGGGACGGTGGTCAATCGAGACCGTGATCAATATCAACATGGACATTCGCAACGTGGTCAATCTCAAAGTAGCTAATTAGGACCATGGTCAATATTAACATGGTCAAAACCGTGATTGTGGGACACTTCCGTTAAAGATATTGCGCTCTCATACAATGCAATTTCTATTTCACATGGGTAGAATCCAACAAATAAATTTTATGGTCATCCCATTCGCAGTTTTATATCAGCATATTTATATCAACCAGTGAAAAGCACAATCAACTAAAAAAGCAAAGCAACACAGGATTAAGGCAACCAATAATTTTTCATCCAAATCAACGTATATGAATAGAAAGTAAGATACATCCAAAAAAGTGACTATCAAGCATAATAGTTCAAAAATCAAGACATCCCCGCACTTATGTGGTGTAAAAGGAAGACAAAGCAATGCTAAGGCGCAAAACAACACATAAAGCCACGGAAGAAAGGGTGAAAAGTCCTGAAGAGCTTTATCAGTCTAAAGGATCAAGCCAACAAGAAAAATAAATAAAGCAACAGAGAGAGCATAAACACTCAATCCTCTTAAAGAGTTAAGAACGAAGATAATGACAAAAAAAGCCAAGTCGTTTAGATAACTATGTACTTTAAGCCGTAAAGGCATGTTATAAATATGTGTAATTAACATTTAAACATGGTTTGAGAATTAATTAACATACTTAGCAACAGTGCTAAGCGTCGTAATATATGTATAGCAACATATGATTTGCACATCTCCTATTTATTCTTGTAAAGCATATAGATTAATAAACATCTTATTATATAGTAATAAGCATTTAATCATCGTCTTTATTAATATAACATCAGTGCTGAATGATGTCAACCTCCCTCTATTTCTTAATAAAAATAAAATAAAAAAGACTCTATGTACGAGGAAGCGTATGTTAGTGATTGTACAATTGAACACTGATCGCTAATATGCACATTCTATCTCCACGTTTTGTACCTTTCTCTAGCATTACTTCCTAATCTTTCTTTTTTCACTAACTTTCTTATCCAAATATTTCTGTTTTAAAGGGATTTTTATTATCAATTGAATCTTGCCTTGTCTTTCACTTTCTCATTCATTTTCTCTTTGCGATTTTTTGTGAATCTTTTTTAATGAAAATGTTTGCACGACAGAAATGATCTGTTGCTTCATATTTCATCCCAACAATTTAATAATAAAAATAAACAATAAAAAAGAATGAATTTAATAATAAAATAATTAGTAAATTTTCGGAAAACCCACCTATATGAAATAATGGATAAGAATATCCAATCCCTATTTACCTTTTAAACACAAATATGAAATTTTTAAATGGCGCTTTTATATGATTAAAAAAAATATGCGATTTTAAAGTTTTATAGTTTTAATGTTTTTTCTGTTATAAAATAAGGAAAAATAAAGATTGTTTACGTTGTATTTGTGTAAAGCAACCTGAAAAAAATGTTTACTTTTCCAAGAACAAAACTTCTTGGGTTTTTCCACACAAAACGAGGTTCAACGCAAATCTATGTGTCTAGTTTTTGAATAATAGAACCTTCCTGCAGGGGGAACATACTGCCTCTACGCATATATTTTCTAATGCGAAGTGAGGATTCCACATGGGTTTACAACTTTCCACGCAAATCAAAGTTCAATTCAAATCTTTGTATTGATAAGTGCTGTCTTATATAATTTTTTGGTTAATATGCATAAAGTGCAAAATTGTAAACCTACATGGAATCTCACTTTGCATTAAAAAATTTATGCACGGAGGCAGTGCGTTCCGCCCCCCCCCCTCCCCCTCCCTAGCGAGAGGGTTTCACTACCAAAAAACTAAACACAGCTTTGAAACCTCGCTTTGCGTGGAGTAACAATTGATTCTGAAGTGTATTAACAGTAATACAAAGACAATTAAATTTAAGCAAAAGAAATTCTTAACAGAAATGTACTGTAGTGACGCAAATGTAAACAAAAAAATATAAACACGCAAGTAAGACATAATAAAAAGATGATATAAGTGAATGCGAAAATTATGATACATCAAAATCGCATGTCTTTGGAACTAGAAGAGAGCGCTATTTTTAAGTTTCATATTCATGTTCAGAAGGCAAAAATATGTAGGAATTGTGTATTCTTATCCATTATTTCATATAAGTGAGTTTTCCGAAGGTTTACAAATAATTCATGATTGATATTAATTTGTACATCTTTTTGACATGCGAAAAATATATTATTTATATATGATACAACTTATGTAATGACTTAATGTAACTTAACCATGTACTTTAACCACTTTGACACATGTGCTTCATGTTTTAAGATCAATATTTTATAAATTTTATATATTACAATTATTTCATACAATTCAAGCAATTAATTATAATAAATTGTAAGCCAAATTTAAAAATCAAACTTTTAATAACATTGTATACAAAATTCTATTAATATTAATAATAAAATTAATGCTTGGAGACATTTCTTTATTATATTAGTGTGGCATATATTATTCATGAATGCGCAAACTTTCAGATCAGTTTAACCATCTGATTGGTCAACTTTAAATACTTATCACTTTTTAATATAATCTCAACATTTTGGTATTAGAATTTTTGTTTCGATAGAATCACATAAGAGTCTGTTATTAATGGTGTCACGAAAAGTCTGCGAAAAAACATTTAAAATTAACATTGAATTATATTTATTATGTACCTGAAGGTATTAGATGACAAAATTGGACATTGCGTCAAAAATGGTACACCGTCAAAATATTGAAACCCATTTTGAAAAATTCCATGCCAATGTATACTCGCTTCAAGACCTTCGGCTTCATTTTGTAAGTCAATGATAACATAATCATTTTTGCAAACCTTGAAAAACAAGTTTATATTTATATAAATTATAATCAATGCATATTTTAATTGATAAATTCTCCAATTTCTTAATATACACTATTCAAAAAAAATAGAGAACACTTTTCATGTCCTAAAAATTGGGCTATTTTCAAACCGTTGAAACCCGAAGAGAAATCATCGTAGAAAAAATTAAAAAAGCATTTTGAAGCTTGACGTTTTAACTTTAATAGGCTATCAGTAGTTTTTTTTTTAAGTTTTGATCTTCCTTGTTTGATGCTTTAAAAAAAGAACACAATGTTTTTGTTTTTTAAAATTATGTATTTTTGACATTCTGCAGCTCGATAACAAAATTTCTTTCGAGAAATTCAACTCTGCGCTATTTCCATTCGTCGACGATAGGATGACGCTATCAATCTTGAACGAAGGAAATATCTGGCCGGAGCCTTTTGCCGCAGGGTTGAAGACAAAGGGATAAGAGGATTGAAGGTTCTAGTGTGACGGATATAAACAATCAAGATGGCAGATTAGCCAATAATCGTAGGGATTTAAGTCTATTGTAACGTCGTAGTGGTTAAAATTACGTAAAATATTCAACAACCAAGATGGCCACATCGAGATTTCCTTTTATTCTTTGTTTGTATACTCCTCGATCGAAAATGTACTTTGTGCTACGTCCAGATATTTTCTTCGTCCAAGATATTAATTTCTTTTGAGTAAAGTCATTAGATTGACAAAGCGCCGCAATTTTAATTGTAATATTAATTTGGAGCGAAAATGGCGTCGAATAGTGTAGATAGTGCATACTAGGTAGCATGCATATAAAGTGTGGACTATCTGATGCCATTTTCACTTCAATCTAAGATTATAAACAAAATTGCGGTTTGTCAATCTAGTGATTTTACTTTTGGGATTAGCAATTGCGAGCGCTCAAAATAATGACTCGCGATGCTACTTGAATCGATTTATCGGCGTGCCACCGAACTCTATCACGGTATAATTATCTGAACAATTACATTAAGATTTTATTTTAATTCTTTATAAGAATTCAATCTGCCAACTATTAAAAAATAATGTATTGATATATATATATATATATATATATATATATATATATATATATATAATACATTTAAATAATAATATTTGTACAATGTTTTGTATCATCTATTTTTTTCAATGAATAATTGTATATTAACTGTTTATTTTATCAATAACTTTTCTATAAACTTTTTCGGATTCTAAAGTTATTTATTATTAATACGTTTTATAATTTAAAATAGAACTTTTTGATATAAATCCAGTTAACACACACACAAAACAAATTTTATATAAGCAATTTAAAAAAAAAATTATAATACAAAGATATGATTTTTACCATGATATATCAAGATATTTAAAATTGATAATTATTTACATTAACGGACACTTCGCCGACGATCTTGACCTTGACATATGTTGTCAAGGACATGATCCTGAATAATTTTTCCTTATAAATTAATTGGCGGTCTCTTATACTTTCTGAGATATTTAAAGTTAAAGTTTGAATTAAAACGAAAACGATTTGGTTTATACAACGTAACCCAAACCAAATTTTTTGTTTACATTGACAATAGACACTTTGTCGATCTTGTACTTTACAATGTATTTCAAGTGTCTATATTATTCAGTAAGGTCATTTAGTCGCAATATTTTACTTACGTAATCAACATGCGTCTTTACGAATTTCTTAGCAACATCAATGATGAGAAAAAATTAATTGATTATTTAATCAGTGTTATATTTGAAAAGATAAATTGTCCGCGATGTAATTCTTCTATTTCATTAAGTCGTAATATCAATTGTCTTATTTTTCATTGTCATTCTGTGCATTATAAAAGGACATCGAAAAAGAAACGTTTGAAAATATGGTGCAACTTTAAAATAAGCGCATTACATGGAACATGGTTTTCACAAAGTCGTCTCAATATTCAAACAGTATGTCGTTTCATTGCTTATTTTCTAATAATTCAGCCTCCATGGCAAATGTTTTTGGAGAATGAATTAGAAATATCATCAAAAACAGCTGTAGATTGGGTAAATTTTTGTCGCGAAGTGTGTTCTATAATTTCATCATATATTAAAAACATCATTTATATCAAAATATATGTCAAAACATCAAAGCTATTTTAATATAAATTATTTTTTATTTTTATTTTATAGCTTTGTGTTTAATAGGTTGACATAAGTAGTGAACAAATAGGTGGAGAAGACAAAATTGTAGAAATTGACGAAGTAAAAATTGGTAAAAGAAAATATAATAAAGGTCGTCTAATTTCTGGACAATGGATATTTGGAGGTTGTGAACGTGATACTAAAAAATTTTTTATCGAACCAGTTTCCGAACGTTCTGCTGAGACATTATTATTGGTTATTAAAAAATGGATAAAACCAAGTACAAAAATAATATCTGATTGTTGGAAACCATACGATTGTCTAAATAATGAGGGATATTTACATGAAAAAGTGAATCACAAATATAATTTTGTTGATCCTGATAATAATGTTCATACACAACACATTGAACGAGCATGGCGAGATACACGTAATAATATTCTTTGATTTGGAATACGTAAAGAACATTATATAAGTTACATAGCAGAATTTATAGAAATTAAGAGAAAGTTTACATTTTGCGAGCGTATTGATGCATATTTCGATATTATGTCTAAATGATATCCGCTATCACAATAATATAACTTAAAATATATTATTATAGTTAAAAAATTATTCGTTTTAATATTTGTCTTCCTTATTTTTACATTTACAAATTATCAAAAATAGGGGGTGTACTTCCGAATGACCCCGTTCCCGATTAACCTGAAACTTTACAAATAAGTTGTTTTCTATATAAAAAATAAAGTGCACGTGGTTTCAACTTTGAAAAATAAAAAAATTTGATAAATGCATAAAAGGTTACCGATAGGTAACCTTTCAAAGGCACCTTACCGATGTCTTTGACTTTGACATATGTTTTCAAGGACATAATTCTGAGTAACTTTTTCTTCTAATTTAACCGTCGCTCGTTGCTTATTAAAAAGTTATTAACAAAAAAAGTTTGAAATATACCAAAGTACATGCATGAAAGCACGCGTGCGCACACACACACACACACACACACGGGGGTGGAGGGGGGAGGGGCAAGTGGTGGACTTTGCTTTACAATGTATGTAATTTACAATGTAGCATGTACTTTGTAAGTTGTAAAGCGAGATCCACTTTGTCTACTCCCCTGGGAGGCCGAAGACTTCACTTGCACCCCCCCGGATGCGCGTGCGTGCGTGCGTGCGTGTGTGTGTGGTGCGCGCGCGCGCGCGTGCGTGCTTCCTGTCCATGCATGTACTTTGGTATATTTCAAACTTTTTTGGAAAGTGGAAAAATCCAAGAAGCTTCGTCCCCGAAAATGTAAACAAATACTTTTTCTACATCTGCTCTACACAAATACAACGCAAACAAACTTTATTTTTCCATATTTTATAACAGAAAATACATTAAATCTGTGAAATTTTAAAATCGCATATTTCTGGAACAAGAAGAGAACGTCACAAAATTTAAAATGTGTGTTACTTAAGAATGTATCTTTTACAATATATATAAAAAATGAAAACGATCCGTGAGGTGTAAATTAATCCAAACATTTACTCATTTTTGTTTCAAATCAAACTTTAACATTAAATATCTCGGTAACTATAAGAGACTGCCGATTAATTTATAAGGAAAAGTTACTCAGGGTCATGTCCTTGACAACATATGTCAAAGTCAAAGTCATTGGCGAAGTGTCTGTTAATATAAATAATTACCTTAAAATTATTTTACATAATAATTAAATTTATTTTTAAAAAATATTTAAAATTTTTTAATTTTTTAATAGAGGAAATGTTTATTAACATGTTAACTAGCATGGATATGCTGTAATTACCCGTCATAAATTAATGTTACTACAATAGATGTAACAAATTGGTATATCATGCAATATTTTAAAAAAGAATATTTTGAAAAAAGTATTCCTGAGGCGTGTTAGACTAGTAGAAAATAAATATCTAGCTAGTTAAGAGATTAAATAGTACTACATCATACTTTGAATTTTAACATTAAAAAAAATATTGTATTTATAATAAGGAATTTTGTTAAAAAAATTATTAAATGAAAAATATTATTAAAAGATATTTAAATACAAAAGATATCTCTAATATGACAATTAATATTATTAAATCTTTACAAAAATTATACGTTATGTTAATGTACATATTTTATGTAATGTAAATATTATGTTCAAATATGTTACCTACTTGAATACTTGGACCTGGGATCATACGATTGATAGAAAATATTGTTTTTTCAAATCCATCACCTATAACACATTCACATGATGAAGTAATTCCCGAATTATTCACTGGTTGTTCACAATAGTCACACGCACTGAAATAAATAAATTCCAAAAAATAAAAGTTTTTATCAAGAAGTGGTGTTTCGCATCAAGTTGACGTGTAGAAAAAGGGAGGCATTCCCTGTATTTATATGCGCGAATCAGCTAATTAAGAGTACCTCAGAGTATCGAACTTTAATAACAGTTAAACCGATTAAATTCTTAATAGTCTTAGACGATAACTTGGATAAATTATATAAGAAAAACGTCTTTATTTTTTTTTGTCTGTATCGTAAACGAAAGTATCAGGTTGTTGCAGATAAAATAACTGTTTTTGAATTTAAACTTTCATTTGACACACTTGATATACACATCTTGTAAATCGAAAAAATCTCCATCCACTTCAACATACTTCTCTCAATATGGTACAAGAACATTAATGTCTTTTCCATAAAAATCAAAAGAGCAAGATTCAAGAAATTTATTGAACGCACTTTTAACCTCACTTTCCGTTTGGAATACTTTTTCACTTAAAAAGCCATTCAAGTTTCAAGAAAATGGTAATCTGTCGGAAAAAAATTAGGAGAATAAAGAAATTAAGAGAGAACTTCGCATTTAAACTCTGCTATTTTTTTGCGTCTGTTTTATGCAGTTGCAACATGCATGCATTATCATGAAGCAATAACCGCGTCTATAATACTGATTGCGTGAATAATGCCGGCTGTTTAATACATTTTCTTATCACTACGTCAATTTTTTGATAGTATTGTCAGCATTTATAGTTTCATTCTTTTTTGAAAATGAAAAATGCACAATACTTTAGCAAACCACCATACAGGCATCATAATCTTATGCGAATGAAGACTCACCAAAGTTAAGCGGGGAGCACACACTTTTGCATAAGCGCATAACCATAAACATAAAGAAATTGATTGGTCCACAAATATATGCATAAGGAAATGAACCAATCAATTTCCTTATGCTTATAATTATGCGCTTATGCAAAAGTGCTCCCCGCTTTAGTCCTCCCACTTTGATTATTATGAATTTTTTTTTATTAATCGTTTGGTAGTTCATTGGTAGTGTTTGGTACAGAATTCAAAGCATTTGGTAATTTCCCATTTTTTTACAAAAACATAAACAAATTTTTAATCTTTTTTTATCCTCTCACTTTAACTATTATGGATGTTTTCCTTACCAATCGTTCAGTCGTTGATTGCTAATGTTTGGTAGCGCATTCAAAATGTTTGGTAATTGCCATAATTATTTTTTTTAATTGTTAACAAATTTTTAATCTTTTCTTAGCCCTTCACTTTCTCCCTCCTTATTGTTGAGGATTGACCAATCAAAGTAAAGTAGTTTAACGGTCGATAGTGCATGCTTCGCATGCGCATTGCATGAAATACGCGAATTGTGGGAGCGAGAGATTGATATACGTCTGCACCGTAATGTTTTTACCAGCTTTCACTAGCAATATATTATAATATATCTACCGGAAAGTTCTGTCCGATAATGTCATCTCAAGTTTCAATTTTTCGCCTCCAAAGATGAGTCATTCTACAGAAATGGAATTCACAAATTATCATCACGCTGGGAAGAGATCATTAGTAACTATGGAAATTATATTGTTCAGTAAATATTAATAAATGTATTATTTTCTTTTTTCAAAAACGGAGAGACCTTTCCGGTAAACCTAATAGTAATGGCGTTTTCGAAGACAATGCAATGACGTCATTATTTGCATGTCTCTGCCAATAAAAGACATAGATTCATGATCCGAGTTGAGTTAACCCGTCCATCCGAAAACGCCATAATATTATATGGATTAATTACAGTCAATTATTCCAATTCCAGAATATTCTTAGAATAATCGATTATGATTTGTCAATTTGCTTACAACTAACGACTAACAACATTATAGGCCGGGCTTAATAAATTGCCTGTAAGATTTATTATGTAATAGCAGATACTCTGTTAAATCGCTATCTTTCCTCTTTTGTATTAAGTTCGCTTAAGAATAAATTATACTTTTCGTAGAGTTCTATAAAGGCTGTATTACACTACGGGTTGCAGTTGGAATTATGGTTGACAGTTGCACAATCGACCGTTAAGCTGCTTCACTCTGATTGATCCTCAATAATAAAGAGAGAGAGAGAGTAGAGAGCTAAGAAAAGATTAAAAATTTGTTAACAATTGAAAAAAGAAAACGGGCAATTACCAAACATTTTGAATGTACTACCAAATATTAGCAATTAACATTGAATAATTGATAAAAAAGAATCCATAATAGTTAAAGTGGGGGGAGGAGCTAAAAAAAGTTAAAAATTTGTTTATGTTTTTGTAAAAAAACGAGAAATTATCAAATGTTTTGAATGCGGAATCCAAACACTACCAATGAACTACCAAATAATTGGTAAAAAAAAAATCATAATTCAATCCAAGTGAAGAGGGCTAACTTTGGTGAGGTCTCAGTTTTGATATATGTTTGTGTTCAACGTATGGTGGGTCGATCACTTTCTTCCCGAAAGGCAGTATTCATATTTTGCCTTGCTTCGGCCGCATTATGACCAAGATTAAATTATAAGAATAATAAGAATATTATTCATATTTCCTTACTTTCCATTAAAGAAACAGCGACTTTCAATGACATAAACATTGTGATACAAGTAAAGTTTTGTATGCAAATTTTCGTGTGAAACATGTACGTTTCAAATATTACATATAGAGCGACATCTGCATGAAAAAAGCTGAACTATAATGGCGAGAAGTTTTAATTATAAAAAACGGCCATTTTATCTGCAACAATTTAATAATATGACGCAAAATCAAAATGTGAAAATGTTTATTTAAAAAATGTCACATCACATTACTGTCGCGTTTCACATATTAGATCAATTCAGAGTATACTGCACGAATCGTGACATATCAGCAACGAAATGCACCGGCAGCAGCACGACAAAACATTGAACAATGCATTTTAAGTAAAATTATCTACACTAATCGGCACCGATTTGAAAGTTGCGTCAACATGTACCGACGCTAGCCGACATTTTCGCAAAGAATGTTTTGATGGTGCGTATAACATATCGATGCTTGTCTGCAGTAAATAAATAAAAAACAATGTTCGAACAACAAATTATTTAAATTATTATCAGTTATTTATCACGATCTTTCCGCTTCCCACATGGAACTCATCCATTGGGTGTCCATATATCTCCATAGCTCTGTGCAACATCTATCTCCACAGTGGATATTGTATAAATTTCTTATAAAAATTTATATTATCTTCACAATAGATATCCATCTATAAATCCATCATGCATGTCCATTAGACATTTGTTATAGATGCGTAATAGATTTATACTAACAAAATAAAATTTAATTTTTATTTAAGCATTATTTAAAATTCTTAACTAATATTTTGGGAGAATGCTTAAAATTTGGTAATATTATAATATATTCTTTTTTTATTTATAAATAATTCAAATTTTTATAAAAAATTTTTATTAAACTTTAAAACATAATTAATAAAATTTTAATACTAAAGGTAATGAATTTTTTTAATATTAAAATTTTTTATACAATCCATGATAAGTAATACCATTAATTTATTATTAATTATGAATAAAATTCTTAATTTATAAATGAAAATTAAAGATAACTGAAATATATAATTGGTTTGTGTTTTATAAAATCAAAAATATATTTTTTAGTTTATTTTGCCCATAAACAGATAAATATGAATAAATAAAATATATCCAATTGCTTAAATAATTATATTAAAAACAACTATAAGTGTGGGATTGTTAATCAGAGAGGAATGCTTGCTGGCTTGCCAGTGGGTACCGAGGAAATAATATTCGCAGTGGACCAAAACTAACACTTAACCAGACAATGGATAAAACATTTTCGGCAAATATCCCAGGTGGTAATCCGGGCACTGACCCGCATCCACCCTCTATAGAGGCAGGTCTCACGTATTTTGGGAAGGGGGGCAACCATTGTTTGCAAAAGACACATCTGCTAGCTCAGAAGTCTTAACCAGAAATCATGCTTCATCAATCAGCATGATATCAACCGAGACAGAGACAACTCTAACTTAAAACCACAGTAGCATACACAAGACCAAGAAGTGAAAATCAATCCACATATCAAACGTAGCATAAAAAGAGACTAAGGAGCAGTTCTGATGATCTTTTTATTAGAATCACGAAACAAACTAAAATTAAGAACTATTAGCTAAGTAACACTATCCCAACTTCGAACAGGTTTGATGTTCTGGACAACGAGAACGATAATACAGCTACCCCACAAAAACTAAACCATCCCCGATATTTGTGGATGGGAAATAAAGATATTGCAGGAAAAGCAAGTTAAGATACAACCAATGACATCGGAGATATATACAGAGATAGTCAAAGAACTGCGGCTGAAAGAAACTTAGTTTCATATCTATAAACCTAAATAGGATAGAAGCTTTAAAGTAGTTTTAAAAAATATGTATCCCTCAATTGAATCTTTAGAAATCAAGAATGCAATCAAAAAATTGGGTCATATGGTAGTAAATATATGGAATATTAAACAAAGAATAAAAAAAAACCTTTACCTATGTTCAACGTAGAACTGAAATCAAATACTAACAACGTTATATACAATATTAAGAATCTCCTACATTGTCGAATACTCTTTGAACCTCCTAGACTTCGAGATTCCGCAGTGCGCAAAATGCCAGTGTTATGGATACAGTAAAAAATTCTGTTATCATAAAGCTAAGTGTGTCAAATACGCCAAAGATCACTTAACAGCTAATTGCCCAAGAAAATCAGAACAAGTCAAGTGTGTAATGTGTGAAATCACCCAGCTAATTATAAAGGATGCGAAGTACACAAACAGTTACAAAAAGCCAGATCGGACACTCAGAGCAAGAGTAACACAATGGCGAACATCACAAAAAACTCTAATAGAGGAAGCCAATACTAACCATGAAGCATTCAAGTCTGCCTCATATGCCCAAGTTGCGGACAACAACACTAACCACACACAATGCACAAATCAAATGCAAACAAGCAATATATCAACTGAAATCAACAGCGTTAACAATCGGGAGATAATGTCTATGTTCCAGGAACTAATGAAGCAAATGATATCTCTGTCAAATCTAGAGTCAAACTTCATTGGCAAAATGACATTATATTCAACATGTTAAGAAATGCATTGTGGAATGCCAATGGGCTAGCCCAACATCATCTTGAGTTGAACGCCTTCCTGGAAATGAATAACATAATACTAATCTCGGAAACACACTTTACCAAACAAAAACTTCTTCTCTATGACCAAATATTAATTCCATCAAGCGATGCACCCAGATAACACTGCCCATGGTGGATCTGCTATTTTAATAAGAAACAATATTAGGCATTATGCAATTACCTACATAAAAAAAAAAACACATCCAAGCAACCAACATTATAGTCGAAGACTGGACTAGTCCTATCGCTTTTTCAGCTGTTTATTATCCACTGAAATTCAACAATAAGAAAGAACACTGCAAGCATTTATTTGAAAAACTTGGGTCCCGCTTCATTGTTGGAGGAGATTTAAATGCTAAATTTATACAATGAGGATCTCGACTGACCACTTCTAAAAATCGGGAATTGCTTCATGCAATAGGTTCAATAAATCTTAATGTCATATTGACTGGACAGCCTATTTATTGGCCTACTAATACGAGCAGAGTTCCTGATCTCATCTATTTTGCTATTATAAAGGAAATATTTCAGCAATATATTGAGTGCAAATCGAGTTTAGATTTTTGTTCGGATCACACATCTGTTTTTATTACTCTAAAGCCAGGCTAAGAATAATGACAATATATGCAGATTGCATAACACGAGCACAAACTGGAAATATTTTCGGGAGGAAGTAGCAGCAACTCTTAACACAAAACTATTCCTAAAAAGTTTAGATGATTTAAGGATAGCGGTAAAATACTTTAATGATTACAACAAACTGCCTGGAAAGCCACTCCAAAATCTACTAGCAATGATAACACATGTAAGTACCCATCAAATATTAGAGACAAAGTAGTCCTAAAAAGAAAAGTAAGGAAACTATGTGTACTACTAGTGTACAAAATGTCTGAAGATTAAAAAGCAATTAAATCATCTTGCTAAAGAAGTAAAAAGTATGTTAGCAGACTTGAGAAATAGAAGCGTTCAAAACTACCTTAAGTTTTTGGATGCAACAAAAGCAACTGATTACTCATTGTTGAAAGCAACAAAAAACTTAAACAGCTGCAAACCATGTCACCATCTATATATAAACTGGATGAAAATTAGGCTTGGAATGATATGGAAAAAGCTGAGATTTTTGCTAAACACCTAGCAAACGTCTTCATGCCCAATTCCAGTTGCGATTCCTCTGTTCTTAACAATAATAGTTGTGAAATCAATGATGCGATCAATGATTGCCAACAAGACTTTCTTAAAATGTACTAAAATTGAAGTAGCCAACGCTATTAAGGGTCGACCCAAAAAAAGCGCCTGGATATGACTTCGTTATAGGATGTACACTCAGAGAGTTACCTGAAGTTGATGTAATCTACCTGACCCAATCATACAATAGCATAATGAGGATTGGCTGTGTTCCATCCAAGTGGAAAGTAGCTCAGGTAACAATGATACAAAAACCAGGCAAATACGCAGAAGAAGTTGCATCATATAGGCCAATCAGCTACTTCTGGTATCATTTAAAGTGATGGAAAGATTGCTGCTCAATAAACTTGGAGAAATTATTGAAGACAAGCAGCTAATTCCAAACCATCAAATTTTTTGGCTTCCATAAACACAGCACTTTGGATCATGTGCATAGATTGGTTGATGTAATACACAGCTCCTTCGAAGCAATGAAGTATAGTTCTACAGTCTTTCTGGATGTTTCCCAAGCTTTCGACAGAGTCTAGAACGAAGGTCTGCTATACAAAATCAAACAGAACTTTCAATTCAATTATAAAATTCTCAAATCCTACCTGAAAGATCAATACTTCTTTGTTAAGTATGGCAACGACGTAACAAAATTACATCCAATCAATGCTGGAGTACCGTACTCGGACTGACACACATATCTGTTATACACAGCCGATTTGCCAATTGCTGGAATAACTCTGAGTACTTTCGCTGATGACACTACGGTCCTTGTGTCTCACCCTTGTGTCTTATAACCCGGCAGTAGCGTCATACTTCAGGATAGTCTCAATGCCATGGAAGAGTGGCTAAATAGATGGAGAATTAAGGTAAATGAGACCAAGTCAGTGCACGTGACCTTTACCTTAAAACGTGCAACTTGCCTTCCTGTCACAATAAATGGAGTGCAGATCCAGCAGACAAATGAAGCCAAATATCGACAAGTACACCTGGATAGAAGATTGACTTGGAAGAAACACATTACAACCAAGCAAATAATTAGAAATGAATCTAAGGAAAATGTATTGGCTCTTAGGCCGTAAATCACAGCTTAAGATGGAAAATAAAATACTATTATATAAATGTATAATAAAACCGGTGTGGACTTATGGACTGCCACTATGGAGCAGAGCGTTCTGCGCATCACATGTACATGGTTCGCGCTTGTGTGCGTAGAAAAACCCGGCCCGTCTAATAATACTGACCTCTAACCGATGTACCTAATAGGGTCAATGGACACACAGCAAACTGTTTTTACTATTGCTTAATTTATTACTGAATATCCTGGCGATAGATTGTAATGTTATATGGAGCTTTAAAAAAAAACTAATGATTTATCCGTACTGTTTTTAACTTTGCAAAATATATTTTTTATATTTGATACTGTTACGACCTGTATCGTTACTAAAGCCTCGCGGACCGTCCGCAAAAGAGGCCGGCGCTTGGCGCCCCATAAATTTCACATATCTGCACCGTTGCGGGACAGCGAGTGAGCCGCCCACCGTATGAGCCGCCGCTGGGCGATGCGATCCCCCACTAGGGCGGTGCGAGCCTAAGTAAGGAAAGCCGGCTCGACATGGCTAGCGGCACCATTCCCTGGTCCCGATCCTCGGGACACTCGAAGCCTCAGAGCGCTCTCTGAGTTTCCAGTTGACCGATCCTTATACCGTTCCTTCTAACCTGGTCTAGGAGACGAGTGCTCTCGTCTCCGGCCGAGTGCTCTCCCTTACACCAACCACCTCCGGTCGGAGACGAGTGCTTTCGTACCCTGTCGAGTGCTCTCGACGACCGGCGCTGTCCGTGACGAAGAGTGCTCTCTTCGTCGCTTTCTCGCGACACCATCAACTTCGACCGCGCGACAATCTCTCGGTGATCCGCAACTGAGAGCCTTTAGGCTCAATCCATTGTACGCATCGCGTCCGTGCTTATTTTGTTTGTACCGCGCCTAATCAGTAAGATTGGCTCGTGCCCGCTGGTGACGCCAGGAACAGCATCTCTCCAACGCCTAGTCCTTCTCAGGATAAGTCGCAAAGCATGCCAACTGACCCTTAATCCTTTTCAGGACGGGCCGCTGAGAAGTGCGCATCCTCGGCACCAGACATCGCGTCCTGGCACGATCTCGCGTTATCTCATATCCGGACCAGATTAGACAACTCCGATGCGATAAATTGCGAGTAGCCGATTCCGTTAGTACCAGCCGATTTTGTTTCTCTCGTTACAGGTCGATCCCGTCTCCTCCCATTGTATTCGCGAGTACTGTTTATTAGCCGATTTTGTTGTAACATATATTCACGCAAATAAATCATTGTTATTGGTTGACCAGACCAAATGTATGATTTGCGAGCCAGAGTCTCTTCCTTCTCCCGAATCCTGGAACCGACAAGCCGATCCGTGGCGTCGGGAAAGGTAGATCGTTACAATACAATTAAAATGCACACAAAGATGGGAAAATAATATAAATTCAACAATTTATAATAATAATAGTTTAAATTAAATTTTAGATTAAATAATAGTTTAATTGTTAATTTTTGTGGAAAAAGCTGTAATAAATCTATAATAAATTTATGTAAATTCTATAAATCTCTAGTTATAAAATTGAAGCAGTCACTTTAAATTGTAAAATGGTACATTTCACGGAGATTAATAAACCTCCCAACGACATGAAAATGTTTGTCCAAACTCATTTCAGAAATCTTGCGCATAGCGTTGTATTAATATTTATATAACATGCCACAAATAATATTATTTTTATTATTTATACAAGAAATTTTTACAAAAAATATTATATTAATAAAAATCAATTAAACACTATTGGTTTTCAATAACTTTTAATCGTTTTTTCAACAACAATTGAATAGTTCAAACTTTTTTCTTTTTCTTTAATATATATGGAATCTCACAAAAAATCCATAAAATCAAATGAAATGAGTACTTTATTAGCGTATTTATAAAAGTATAATAAGATATATAGGGTGTAACTAAATAAACGCATATTAACAATACTATCAGATACAAAACAACAATCCAAATCGAAAAGTTATGAACCATTTTTTGATCTGAGCTTTCTTTTCGTTGTTATACGATGTTAAAGTTAACTAAATCAGCGGCTGTCTACAACGGAAAACAAAAAAGGGATGACGGTGATCAGAGTAGCGAAACGGCTTTCTGTTGTATAGGCGCTGATTAGCTAACTTTAACATCATATAACAACGAAAAAAAAGCTCAGATCAAAAAATGGTTCAGGTCTTTTCATTTTGGATTGTTGTTCTGTATCTGATGGTATTGTCCATGTGCGTTTGTTTAGTTACACCCTGTAATATATATATATATATATATATATATATATATATATATATATATAGACCATGCGTGTACACCTCTTTCCTTTCAAAAACTAAGCATTTTAGAGAAAAATGTTTTGAACAAAAATTGTATGATTTTGAGGGGAACATAAGATGATGTCATTTGGATGGCAGCGTTAAGGTCAAGTCAAGGACACCTTTAATTTCTTAAATGTAATCTCTTACTTTTTATTGCATATTCTTATAGCTTATGTCAAGAGCTTTCCAAAACAATATAATAAAGTATTTTTTCATTAAGAATTTTTTGAGTTATTTTGTATTTTAATCTGACATATTTTAGTATAAAATATAAAATATCTCGAAAATTATTTAGTGTTTAATAATTGTATCATAATACTTTTATATATAGAATAATAAGATATATATATATATATATATATATATATATATATATATGTATGTATGTATGTATGTATATATATGTTACGTCCTGACGATTCTACAATTTTTTCCTTTCACGAAGTTGCGGCAATCATCTATTGGTGATAAAAATAAATCGTTTAATAAACAGATCTTGCGCCATGCATTTTTTAAACTCTTAGTCACTTGTCAATAACTGTATATCTATGAGTAACCGTGAGAAAGGCGCATAAAAATTGATGATGAAATCACGCCGATTTCCTTGAATAAATAAAAATTGATAAATATCCTTTGCAGTAGAATTTTTCGGCGGAAGAATAAAACAATACCGAAAAGATAATAAATTTTTTTTAACGAAATGCATTAGATGAATAACGATAAAAACGATCTAAACGAAATATTTAACAAATAGAGCCGAAAAGAGAGTCATTAGTGAAGGACGAATGAATAATGTCTTTATTGCCACCCAAAGGAGATTCAATATTATACATTTATACATTTACAGTCTTCTTACTCTCTCCTGCTCCGATCTGACCCAAACGGCCTTACAAAATTTATTTCTCCCTTCCCCTTCCTTGTTTCCTCGCCCTCTTCTCGATTCTCTCTCCTCCCCTTATCACTCCTCTCTCATATCTCTTCCTTCATGTATTACCTAGCCTTCTCTCTTCTCCCATCATACTTTCTTTTCTTCATCCCACTTCCATTCTTTCCTGTCAATCTATAATCCCCTGTTATCCACCAGAGTATTCCTTTCTTTTCATTTTTTCTCCCTCGCTTTTTTCCCCAATCTCCATCTTAATTTCCTCTCTTCCATTAGATCCTCGTCAATCCCAATCCCCCATCTTCTCCTGATTTCGATCTTCTTCTCTAACAACTTCTCTCTGTCCTCTTCCTCTTTCATTTCCACCAGTAGGATCTTCTTTCCTCCTTCCTCTTCCCTCTCCTATCCACTTTCCTTCCTATCCATTCCTTCATCCTATTCCTTCCTTCCTTCTCTCCACTCCTCTTCATATCATGTTCCTTCTTCTCCTGTCCCTTCTTTCTCGCTCTTCTTTTTCTCTTCTCTCCTTTATCAGCTTCCACTCCTTCTCTAAACCTTCGCTGCCACCTCCTTCTCTTCTTTTTCTTTCTTCCTCTTCTTTCTGTTCTGCTTCTTTCCTTACTCCTTTTTCTTCTCTTCTTTTCTTATCTGTACTTCGTTCTTTCCTCCTGCTCGCCTTCTCTTCATATCTTCTCTTCTGTATCTCTTTTCACACCTCTATCCCCTCGTCACTTAATCTTCCCTCTTCTCTCTTCTCCTTCCGCATCCTATAATTCCCTTCTCTCTCTCTTTCCCCCCTCCTCCCTCTCTCTCTCTCTCTCCCCTCTCTCTCTCTCTCTCATTTCTTTCTCCTAACCGTCGAACTTCTTTAACTCCTTCTGCTTTCCACAATCTTCCATCCATCCTATTCCTTTCATTCACCTTTAATCCTCTCTTTATGCTCTTCCTTCTCCTCTCCTCCAATCCTTTATCTTCCCTCTTGCTCCGATTATCCATGCCATAATTATTGTTATGATGCTTACTCTTTCCGTTACCCATGAGGGACTCTCTTACAAGTCATTAGTGTTCGAAGTCTTATTCGTGTTCAAACTTTCGTTTCAAACTTATTTTGTGATTTATCTATTCACGACATTGTGAAAATGAAGTGTCTTCGCCTGGGCGACGTCATCTCACCCACCAGAAACCACTAACACCACTACTAATCAAAAGTCTCAACAAATTCTCTTTACGCGATTTAGATATTTATTCCTATTTTCTTCATCGGTATAAATAAAAAAGATATCCTTGTTGCATTTTGGCCAAAGAGTTCCGTCTGCGAGTTAAGTGCGATTATCGGGTCATTTGCAAAATTAGGAAGACTAGGTTGGCTAGGGCGCATCAGTCAGGAAACCTTCGAAACAGTACATTGTTATGTTTTTTTCTATAACGCTCAATAAAAGAGTTATGATTAGGCCGATTTACACGATTTCTTTCTTTATTTTATTATAACCAGATCATTGTAATAAACGATCAGAGTTTTTTATTAACGCGCCAAACCGTCAGGTTTATTAAAATAGTCTGGTTATAATAAAATAAAGAAAACTGTGTAAAGAATGTAAAATAATTATTGAAATAGAGATGATAAAAGGATTTAAAGGATGATATCCAGGTTCATAACAGGAGGAATCTTCAAGGTTCGGGAGCTTATTGCAGCATTCTTGGATCGCCCTTTCAAACTCGTTCGATTCTGCGGGCTCAGGAGTAGAAGAAGGAGAATCATTAATGAAGATCACTGTAGAAACTGATGACAGTAATCGCGGGAAGAAAGACGCGGAAGATTCGGGAGAGAGAGAGAGAGAAAGAAGTAACTGAAAATTAATAGAATGTATGTTGAGTCTATCGTAAAAATTATTAATAGTTTTAATTATTTTATGTGCCGCGGCTAAGTTATGGACAATTTCAGTGATATAACAATGTACTGTTTCGAAGGTTTCCTGACTGATGCGC
Organism: Cataglyphis hispanica; assembly: GCF_021464435.1. Lineage (NCBI taxonomy): Eukaryota > Metazoa > Arthropoda > Insecta > Hymenoptera > Formicidae > Cataglyphis > Cataglyphis hispanica. The sequence goes on along the minus strand of NC_065962.1, from coordinate 4,080,325 downwards.
CCTAGCCAACCTAGTCTTCCTAATTTTGCAAATGACCCGATAATCGCACTTAACTCGCAGACGGAACTCTTTGGCCAAAATGCAACAAGGATATCTTTTTTATTTATACCGATGAAGAAAATAGGAATAAATATCTAAATCGCGTAAAGAGAATTTGTTGAGACTTTTGATTAGTAGTGGTGTTAGTGGTTTCTGGTGGGTGAGATGACGTCGCCCAGGCGAAGACACTTCATTTTCACAATGTCGTGAATAGATAAATCACAAAATAAGTTTGAAACGAAAGTTTGAATAAATAATACACAGGAACCAAGTAAACTAAGTAAACTTGAATAAATAATACACAGGAACCAAGTAAACTAAGTAAACTCAAACAATGTGTCTCCAAATCATCCATCACAATATCTGCTAAAATAGGTGATAACGGAGACCTCATAGGACTGCCAAAGATCTGTTCATAAAACTTTCCGTTAAAAGAAAAACTAGTCGAATCGAGAATTACTTCCACTGCATATAAAAATTGGGGCAAATTAAATTTTGTGTTTAGAGCAATGTCATTTCAACGTTTTTCGATAGCGCGCAAAACTAACTCTTTAGGAATATTAGTAAATAATGCAGTAACATCAAGTGATATCATTATTTCGTCATCATTAATAAGTTTCTCTTTCATATCAGCAGCAAATGACCAGTCGTCTTTTATATGAGATTTTGGTTGCAAATTTGAATTATGTAAAATATCATGTATGTACTTCGATATATTATACAACGGTATAAGTATGTTTGGAATATCAGTATTCTCAACATAGTGATTGACACAATGTCAGTTTGACATTTCGATTTTTCTCTTTCTACTCTTTAATTATAACGTAGGTACATAATTCTATTTATTTCATTTGTAACATGACTATCATTATTTATACATATTTATATATAGTATTGTTATTTTAGTTTCACTTGATAAGGACCAAAACCATATGGTCGAAACGTTGTGATAAAACAATCAAACAATAAATTGCCAATTTGGTCGTATAAACACTTGTCTATTAATTTATCTACTGGCGACATTTTAAAATTAAACATAAGAATTAATTATTTTATTTTTATTTATTTATTAATCATTTATTTATTTGTTTATTATTTATTTATTTATTGGCGATAATATCCTATACTATTATGTTAAAGTTACTCATTTCTTACGTTATTTGCGCTGAAGAGGGTCTCAAAAATGACCGAAAGCAAATTTAATCGTTTTTTAAATCAATAAATTTCAGTTGAGCTCTACATACTGCGTTGGCTCCATATTGCCTTCTCTTTACGGTTTTTGTTTATTAATATTTCACTAATCATTTTTGTTGTCAGCAAAAATAATAAAAAACGAACGAAGCAAGAAAAATTAATTGAAAATATAAGTTTTGTGAGATTTTTTTTTTTAATTCAACCAAATACAATTCATTCAAAATACACCGATATTATTGGAAAAAAGTTGCGAAAAAAATGAAATAAAATTTGAAAAAATATAAAATAAAGTTTGCGTTGCAGCATTTTAAAATACTAAAACTTGTCGTCATATTTCGTAATTTGTAAGTCTTTGAACAATATCTAATACTCTCCTTCAAGTTTTATTTTTTTTATTTTTTTTTTAATATTGGATGTATTCATTTTTAAATTCTCTTTTTTATTCTTCGCCTTTGTCTAAAAGTAAAATTATAAGAGCCAATTTATTATCATTAGATAATCTATTCATTGTAAATGCTAAACATCAATCGTCAATTAATAAATGATTGTCGAAGCAGTCTGAACATACACATAAATATAACAACATACACGTAATTTATAGTGCCGATATTAATGCGTGGCGTTGCTGATAAGTTACTATGCCATATAGTCTGAATCGAAATATAGGAAAATTCAATGTGCGAATGGCGTGCATTTTCGTAATCGCACAGTGCTGTTCGTAGCCTCCACGCACGAACTTAGGCTACACGTACTTGCGATGACGTAGCTATGTTTGTGTTAATAAACTGTGATGTTACATATTATCCACAAGTTACCAGCATATTATCCACATGTCAGACATTCTTATGCAGTACCTCACATAGCAAATCGATGAAGGCAAATCTATGAGTGAAAAATGACATTATAACAGTCTAAAAGGGTGCCTTCAACAACGCTCTCATGAAGTCGTTTGCAGGGAAGCAACGCTGTGGTGTGTACCAGACAAGCAACGGTCTCTCGGTTAATCCCCGGAAGAGTTGATTATATTTACTCGCAGATACAAGCTGGGCACTGGAGACTTCCGTTTCCGGTGTCGGGTAGTATGCTTAGAGGTGGATTGACGTCTGCGTTTTGCAAGCTATTGAGAAATAAAGTGAGGAGTGGAAGAGGAGTGAGCGTGATAGTGTGGAAGCGTGAGTGTGAGAGAGTGTGGAGAGGTGAAAGGTGAAAGTGGAGGCAAAGTGTAAGGGCAAATAAAAGGGTGTAAAGGGAGGTGTGGGGCAGTGATCGTTAGGCCATAGAATATAGACAGCGGAGAGCGTAGAGCGGGTTAGTGCAAGGTGTCGAGAGTCTGCACAGAGGGCGCGGGAAAACAAGATGGCGCAGTTCGCCTTGAAGGAAGGAAAGGAAAGAAGTGATAGCTACGGAAATGTGAGGAACTGATGAAAGAAAGAGAAATGGATGGAAGGGAGAAGAGGAGGAAGAGTAGGAAAATGGAGGAATAAAGATGAAATGGATGGATAGAGGAGAAGAGGAGTAAGAGAATGAAAAATGGAATGAGAATGAAGGAATGAAGGAAAGGAATGGAATGGAGGAATGGAAGGAAATAGGAAAGGAAATGGAAAGAAATGGAAGAAAGAAAGAGGAAGAGAAAGAAATGGAAGAAAGAGAGGAGGAAGGAGAAGATAGGAAGGAAATGGAGAGGGGGGAAGGAAGGAAGGAAGATGAAGGAATAGAGGAAGGAAGAGAAAGAGTGAAAGGAAAGAAAGGGAAGGAAGGAAGGAGAACATGGATGAGAAAGAGTGGAAGGAAGGAGGAGAAGGGTGGTGGAATGAGGAATGGAATGGATGGAAGTAGGTGGAAGGAAGGAAGGAAATGGAAGGATGGAATAGAAGGAAGTTGAAAGGAGAAAGAAAGAATGGAGGATTGGACGTGGAAGGAAGGAAGAATGGAGTTAGGAAGGGATAGCAAGGATGGAGGGAGGAAGGAAGGAAGGGAATGGATATGGAAAGATAAGAATAGATGAGAAATGGTGGAGATGGATGGAGGAAATGGAAGGATGAGAATGGAAAAGATGGTGGAAAGATGGAGGAAGGAAGGAATGGGGAAGGAAGTGGATGGATGGAAGGAAGTGGATGGAAGGATGGAATGGAATGGAAGGATGGAATGAGAAGGAGATGGAATAATGGAAGGAATGGAAGGAAGAGAAGGAAGGAAGTGGATGAGAGGAATGGAAGGAAAAGAGAGATGGATGAATGGAAGAAGAGATGGAGGATAGGAATGAATGAGTGGAGGAAAGGAAGAAGAATGAATATGGATTGGAGGAGACTTGAACGGAAATGGAGGAAGGAATAAGAATAGAGGAAGGAAGAGGAGGAGGATTGGGAAGAAGGTCGAAGAATAAAAGAATTAACAAGGAGGGAAAGAAGTTATTGAAATGGATAGAAAAAGTGGGGTGGACAATATTCAGTGGATGCACGACAGGAGATGTAGAGGGGGAATGGACGGAATGGGGAATGGACCAGGATGAAGATGGGATGGATGCAGGTAGGTGGAGGATACTGGATCGAATCAGATCATGGATAAGGAGGAAGAGAAGAGAAAGAAAGGAGGACGAGAAAATGGAGGATGGAAGGAAATGGAGGAAGATGGAAGGTAGATGGAAATGGAAGAGAGGTAAAGGAGGTGGATAGAAAGAAAGAAGGATAGAAGGAGATGGATAGAGTAGAGAAAGAAAAGAATGGAAGAGGATAGAGGAAGGAAGAAAGAAGGAAAGGGATAGGAAGATAGAGAAGGAAAGGAAGGAATGAAAGATGGAGAGGAAAGAAGGAAGAGAGGGAAAGTGAGGAAGAAGGAGAATGGAGGAGTGGAATGGAAGGAATGGAGGGGGATAGATAGATAATGGAGTGGATGGATGGATGGAGGATGGATGGACAGTGAGAGGAATGGAGGGATGAGATAAGGCAAGGATTGGAAGACAGAAGGATAATAGCGGTAGGTCTGGATGGAATCGGTGGAGGTGGAAATGGAGGGAGACTGGAGGAATGGAGATATGGAAGGTTTGGAGGGGAGAAGGATGGATAGATGAGTGGAGCGAGGGGGTGATTGTGCCGATATTAAAGAAGGGGGAGGGGGAAAGGGTGTAAGAGTATAGGAGAGTGTCGCTGACTTCGACGCTCTATAAGGTGTATGCTTCGGTGCTAGCAAGTAGATTAAGCGATAAGATGGAGAAGAAGGGTTTGGTATCACAGAATTAGACGGGTTTCAGGAAGGGGTTAGGGACAATGGACAACATTCATATTCATACTGAATTATTTGGTGAATAGACAGCTGGGGAGGAAGAAAGGAAAACTAGTGGCGTTTTTTAGACTTAAAAACAGCGTGTGACTCGGTAGATAGGAGCAAATTGATGGAAGCGATGATATTGGGGGTGAGGGAAGAAGGAGCGAGGATATTTTGAGGGAGACTAAAAACAGAGTGAGGAGGGGAGAGGATTTGGGAGCAGAATTTTGGAAGAGGAGTAAGGCAGGGGTGCCCATTGAGCCTTCATATATTCAATTTGGTAACGGCGGATATGGAGGAGGTAATGAGTAGAGGATGATAGGAAGGGGTTAAGTTAGGGGAGATGAAGATTTTACCTTGGCATACGCGGATGATATGATTTTGATTGCGGAGCAGGAGGATGGGATGAGGAGTATGATTGGAAGGTTAGAGGGCTATCTGGAAAAGAAGGAGTTGGAGTTAAATGTAGGAAAGTCGAAAATATTAAGGTTTAGGAAAGGAGGAGGGAGAGAAAGTAATGTAAGTTGGAGGTGAAAAGGGAAGATGATAGAGGAGGTAAAAGAATTCTCTTATTTGGGTTATGTAATGCAGAGCAATGGAGGACAGGAGGCACAGATAAGAAATAGGTTAAGGAAAGGTGCTGCTTAATGGGTCAGATTTGGGGAATGGGAAAAAGGAAATTTAAGAACGATTGGGGAAGAAGATTATGATTCTTCGATAAACTGGTGTGGACAGTGATGGGGTATGGGATGGAAATTTGAGAATGGAGAGAGAGGAAGGATTTGGAGAAACTACAGGAAAGGTATCTAAGATGGGTGTTAGGAGTGGAATGGGGAACGCCGGGCTACGGTAAGGGAGGAGTTGCAGAGGGAGAAGAGGTAGGGCAGGAAGAAGGGCGTAGAGGTTTGAGAAAAGGTTGGAGGAAGGGAGGAGGAGTGGAATTGCGAGAAGGTGTTCGGAAGAGTTGAGGGAGAGGAGTAAGAAGAAGAAGGATTTATCAAAGTGAGAAGAGGAAAGAGGTGAGTTCTTTGAAGACAGAGGTATGGCTATGGTGGAGGTAGAGGCGAAAAGGTCGGAAGGAGTGCTAGATTTCGGTTATTTTGTGAAAAAGGACATAGAGATGGATAAGAAGGAACGTTGGGAAAGGATAGAAGGGTCAAGATACAACAGGTGCTACAGAAAAATCAAGGGCAGTGGGATACCAGAGTACCTAAAGAGTGATTGGGGGAAAAGTAGATGGCAAAGAATGGCAAGGTACAGGTTGGGAAATGGAATGAGAGGGAACTGATACTGGCAGGATGACGAGAGTAAAAAAAATGTAGATTATGTGGAAGGGAGGAGGAAACATGGGAGCATGTTTGGAAAAGATGTGTAAATTGGGGATGGATAAGGGTTGGCAGGAAATGTTGGGAGAGGTATTGGGGGAAAAGGATGAGGGAGAGGGGTGATTAAGGGAATTAGAGAGATTAAGACATGGGAAAGAGAATGATGAGGGAGAAATGATCGGATTGGGAATCAGATAGAAGATGAGAGTCAAGAAGAGGAGGGATAGAGAGGAGACAGATGTAGAAAGATAGAAGTAGGGCAAATAGCATTGTGTGTGTGTGTAGGTAGATTAAAGATAGTTAGAGATTAAGTTAGAATTAAGTTAGATGTAAGTTAGAGTTAAGATAGTTGTAAGTATAGTATGTAAGAATTTGTAACCCCAAGGGGATTCAATAAATTTATATATCTATCTGCAAGCTGGGTACTGGGTGGTGAGACCCACCTTGAGAAGCATCAGGTTGACACTGGCCGAGTCAGTGAAATATCTTGGAATCTTCCTATACAGGAAGCTGACTATACGTGGAAGGAATACCTGGAGGATCGGTATAAGAATATAACCTTATTTCTGGCTGTGTAGAAGATCCTTTTGCCAGATCTGGACCCTTAGGCTGACGATCTACTGGATCTTTTCTGCCATTCTTAGATCTAAGCTGTTCATGCTGCAGTAGTACGGTCGCCTAGAGTACAGTTAGTGTGATGAGATGGCAATGCCACCTCGCCGTCGAACAGCTCCAGGGTGGACCGGAGGACCGTAGAGGCCATTGCTCTCCTACTGCCATAATGGCTGGAGGGGAGTAGGGGTGTCTCCTATAGGATAACGCAGGTGCTCACCAGGCATAGCTGCTTTGGTGAGTACCTGCACAAAATTGGAAAGGAGAGTACCACCTCCTGCCACCACTGTGAGGAAGAGAGAGACACGGCGCAGCACACGCTGGACAGTTGTCCAGCGTGGGATCGCGAGCGCCGTGTCCTCACCACAATAGTGGGTTTTGACCTCTCCCTTCCGGCAGTAGTCGCTACCATGCTGGAGGGAGAGGTCAAATGGAAGGCGGTGGCCTCCTTCTGTGAAACGGTCATGTCCCAAAAGTAGGCCGCCAAGAGAGAGAGAGAGAGACAGCGGAAGGCCGATCTCACCCCCGGCCAGCGGAGGCGGCGACCTCGGACCTCACCGTCGGTGTCGCCCTCGCTTCCTTCCCAAACGATGGGGTGGGATGATAGTAGGGAGGGTTCCACACTCTCCCCCATGCAGGAAGTCAGTTAGTAAGGCGGTGGGGCGGCCTCGGCCGTAGTAGGAGCTCCCCCATTCTTTGGGGGAGTAGAATGAGCTTTGTGGAGCGCGCGGAGTCGCATGGCGAGTCGCGCGCGATCCTCGGGACTGAGACGCCGGGGCGAGAATGGGTCCTCGCCACGAATCTCGCACCCTTCGCATTTCCCACTAAACGGAAAAGGAAGACAGGCTGTGGGATAGGTGGTGTCCCTCCCGCGGCCCCCAATTTGGTGCGACCTAGCTGGGAAACATAGCTAGTTTCCCGGCAATGCGGCGGCAGCCCAATTACACGGGTCGCTGCCGCAAAGTAGCATAGGCCCGGTGGGAGCGTGGAAGATTATGCCGCTGGAAATGCCCATGCTGCTCCCATCCCAAGGGCAAGGTCGGACACCCGAAGGAATTTTAGTGGGTATTCCCCCGGTCGTTATAGTACCGGGAGCAAATCCCACATAACTCCGCCTCAAACTCAACGAGGCGGGATATGCGTAAATGCATTTCCCCTCCGTCATTAAAAAAAAGAAAAAAGGGTACAGTTAGTGTAAAGGCAAAAATATTGCTGGAGCCTGAGAACTCTTATCCTAAGAGCGGGCTTCTTAAAGCTGTGAGGATCACTTCAATTGCGGCGATGGGAATGCTGCTTGTATCGAGCCGCTTTGCCATACGGTCGTTGCCACGGCTGCATCGGCGGCTTACCGCCTGAGATGCGAGGGAAATGGAGGGCCGGCACCAGGCACACTAAGCTTTTCAACGGGGTTCTTTCTCATCCTATTTTTAACTTGGGGCAGGACAAAATGCCAGTCATTTGCTTTGGAGGCGCCTTTCAAAGTGTGCTTTTCGGGGCGGGAAGATTGGCTTAGGCCACGGGGTCCGATGCTGAGAAATGAACTCATTTTATTTATGGATGGATGCAGAATCGGCTCGGGCGTTCAGGAGCGGGCGTTTATTATCGAGGGAGAAAGACTAATAAATCCATCCCACTCGGTAAATTTACCACGATCTTCCAGGCGGAGGTAGTGCCGATCTTTTGCTGTTCACAAGGACTTTTCACTAATGAAGAGAGACGCAGACGGGCAGATGCATCAGCATTTGCTTAGACAGCCGGCTCCCTTGGTGCTCCGATTATTACCTCCAAATTGGTTTGAAACTGCAAATGCATACTGAAAGAATTTACGAGAGCCAACGACGTTGCTCTCCACACGGAACATGACCAATGGACAACCATATAACCTCCATGGACCCATACGACATCTATTTCCAGTGGATATTGTATAGATTTTTAAGAAATCCATACTATCTCTAGAAATCCATACTATCTCCACGATAGATGCAATCTACAAATCTATCATAGATGTTCATTAGACATTTGTTACGGATGTATGATAGATTTATATATATACATATATTTCTAAGACAAAATTTAATTTTTATTTATGCGTTATTTAAAATTCTCTAAGGTTTTTGAGAGACTATTTAAAACTTAATAATATTATATATATATATATATATATATATATATATATATATATGCATATAAATTTATAGACAATACAAATTATATAAATTTTTACTAAACTTTAATAGTTAGTAAATTTTAATAATCAGCAAAATTTTTATAAAAGATTTTTTTGATATTAAAATTTTTTACAAAATCCATATTATATAATTCATCAATTTATTATTAAATAAAAAAATTCTTAATTTATATACAGGGTGTCCGATAATTCGCGGATTACCTTTTAAGAGAAGGTAGGTGTTATTCTGAATAGAAAAGTCCTGTATCATTTTGTGATTTTCTCAATATTTAAGAAAATATTAATTTTAAAAGATCAGCCAACGAAGTGCCGCGAAAAGCTCGCGGCGCGAAGATGCCTCCCACTGTCAAATGATACTTGGTCCGCGACGAAGCAATGGGAGGAGCGGTTTGCGAGCGTGCTTCGCTATGGCAACCGAAAGAATTACACACATAATGAAAAAATCACATACATAAAACGGAGCGCGCATTATGTGTGTATTTTTTTCGGTTGCCATAGCGAAGCATGCTCGCAAACTGCTCCTCCCATTGCTTCGCCGCGGACCGAGTATCAATTGACAGTGGGAGGCATCTTCGCGCCGCGAGCTTTTCGCGACACTTCGTTGGCTGATCTTTTAAAATTAATATTTTCTTAAATATTGAGAAAATCATAAAATGGTACAGGACTTTTCTATTCAGAATAACACCCTCTACCTTCCCTTAAAGAGTAATCCGCGAATTATCGGACACCCTGTATAGATTAAAAATAAAGATTTCTGAATGTAATTGGTTTATATTTTATAAAATCAAAAATATGTTTTTTAGTTGTTTTTTTACGCACAAAAATAGATAAATAGATAAATAAAATATAACTTGAGGTATTTGTGATAACATTTAGACTTTATATATTATGTTAACTGTTTATTTATAAAATCACAAGTATATAAGTATAAACATGTTAGGGTGTTTGATGACATCGATTGCTCTAACTTTTTCCGCATCAATTTTCATGCTCTCTTTCGAGAAAATATGGCTCAGATATTTGACTTCTGAAACTTTATACTGAATTTTATTTTGATTGAATTTTATTCCTAATTTTCGAGCCCTACTAAGTACCTGTTCTAATATTTTATCATGTTCTTTGTCTGTTTCTGCTGCAATGCAAATGTCATCAAAATATACAATGACACCATCAATATCTCCAAAGTTTTTATTGTTGTAACTTTCTGAAAATATTCTGGTGTCATGTTTACTCCAAAAGGTAATCTGTTAAACTTCCAGCTGCCGAAGATAATGCTAAATGTACACAGTTCACTTGATTTTTCATTCAGTTCAACGTGCCAAAATCCGTCTTTTAAATCTAAAACAGTGAAAATGTTCTTGTTACAAAGTTTTTCACTTATTTCTTAAACGGTTGAAATAAGAGTTTTATTTTATGGTTTTATTTAGCTCCTTCGGCAAAGTTTTAACGATTTGTCTGGTTTTTAAATAATGACTAGATTATTAATCCACCCTTTAGGATTAACTTCAGAGATTATCCTTTTTTCTTGTAACTCTAAAAGTTTATTTTTTAATTTCTCTTTAATTTTGAATGGCATTCTTTTGGGTAGAGTAACAACTGGTTTATAATTTGAGTCTACTTCTATATTACATTTTTCTTCGAACCTGCCTAATTCCTTCAAAAATATCTTCATTTTTTTGATAAATTCATCTTTTCTCGTGACTTCTTTGACTAGATCAACTCTATTGATTAGATTCAATTTAACACAAGCTGTTAATCCCAGAATTGGAGTTACTTTTTTATCAACTATTATAAATTCATCTTATATCTCTTTGCTTTTTACATTTTAGTTGCACTATGCCACGAGATTTAATTTTAAATCCCCCAAAAGTTTCTAATATAATATTTGTTGGTTTTACTTTGTATTGTTTGTTTACCTTCTTGAAAAAGTGATTTGACAAAATATTGACTTGCACGCCTGAATCTAGTTTGAAACAAACTTTAATGTTTTCTACAACGGTTTCAGTTCACGTTTTAATACTATTGATTTTCGCTGTGCATACCATCTCAACAAACAAATTGCTGCTTTCCAAATAAATGTTCTCAGATTTTTATATTTCCGACCTCTTGAACTCGGCATGCTGCATGCAAAGTTCTTCTTTTTACATTTATTGCACTCCTTCCCAAATCCTGGATACTATCGAGAACCATGCCATCTCAAACATCGTTGACATTTAAACTCAATTGATTCGTGGATTTATTCTTTCTTCTTTATTATGAGATCCTACTTTATTTTGCAGACTGTCAACTGTTTTTTCGTTGAAAGTCTTGTCTTGCAACTTTGAAATTTCCGATGCTCGACAATAATCTATAGCTTTTTGTATATCTAAGTCAGCTACGCGAACAAGTTTTCCTTGGATTCCTGCATCATTTGTACCCATCACTATTCTGTCTCTTATAATTTGATCATAAAGAACTCCAAATTCACATTTCACTTATTTCAATTCACAGTACACTTATTTTGTCTATTAAAAAGTGCTTAAATTGTTCTCCTTCCTTTTGATTTCTGTTATAAAATAGATACCTTTCATACACCACATTTTTCTTTGGCATACAATACGCTTCAAATGCATCAATTACATTTGCGCTTACTTCTGTTGTTCTGTTAGGGTAAATGTGTTGAAAAGCTCGACTGCTTCCTCTCCAATTAAATTTAGAAAGATTGCTACTTTCACCTCTTATTCTGCAGTTGAATTTCCCGAAGCTTTTATAAAAATTTCAAAAGTTTGTTTGAATCTTCGCCAATTTTCACTGATATTTCCTTCTAGGCTTAAACTTTCAGGTGGGTTGAAAATGATTCCGGTTAATTCCATTTTTGTTCTCTTTGTTCTCCCTCGCACATGGCAGCAAATTTATTTTTGATGTTAAAATATTTACTATAGGTTATTTGAGTTAATTGCACTTTCCCGACTGCGCCATGTTTGTGATAACATTTAGACATTATATATTATATTAACTGTTTATTTATAAAATAACAAATATATAAGTATAACACATGTTCAGTATTTTTCTCACTATTATATCAGCCTACTTTTTTTAGTGACTCCTCTAAGTCAACATCGTAATAATAAGGTTACTATCTAAGGGATTATCCAAGGGATATTACTAGGTCTCTATAGTCAATTATTACATAACTAAACACTTATAATATTATAATTATATTAAAAACAACTAAGATATTTTTGATTTTATGAAATAGATTTCTTGTGTATTTGATATAATTAATACGCACACAAAAATAAGAAAATAATTGAAATTTAACAATTTATAAATGATAGTTTAGTTTCTAATTTTTGTAGAAAAAACATCCATAGTAAATCTATATAACTTGTTATAAGATTGATGCAATCACTTTAAATTATACATAAAATGATAACATTCATTAAAGATTAACAAATCTACCATTAATCTCCCAACGTCATGAAAATGTACGTCCAAACTCATTTCATTAATATACCAGAAATCTTGCACGTAATGTTGTATTACTATTCATATAACATGTCACAAACCTTCTAATATTATTTTTATTAAGAAACTCTTACAAGAAAATAATACATTGACAAAAATTGATTAAACACTACACTTCAATCGTTCTTTTATCAATAATAAAATAGTTCAAACTTTTTTTTATGTATATGGAATCTCCATAACAAAATATCCATAAAATCAAATAAAATAAACTTTTTATTAGCGTATTTTTGATAATATAAGATATATATATATATATATATATATGTATATATATATATTTTTATTTTAAGTAGACCATGATTTAAACTTTTTCGAACATTTATATCTAAGGAATGTCTCCCTCACAGCATTGACTATTGCAATAAGATTATAGGGAGATTAAAAACTTACACATTTTAATGATCATATTACTGATATTTATCATTTACTTTACACTAAAATCTTTATAATATTGTTGGAAGATTAATGGAACCTTATTTTAATATTTCAGCAATCTTACGCGCAATTATTTCACTTTTCGTGTATGCTGAAAATATTACAAAATTATGAAAAATCGTTTAATATTAATAATTCAATTGATGTGCATGTTTTCATATATTTAAAATTATTATTTATTTAATGAGAAATGTTATTGCGCGTAACATTTCAAATACTTTACAAAAAAAAATTATCTACCGCTAGTTCGTTTATCGCTATGCGATGTACAATGCATCTATCTCCCATTTGATATTCAATGAAAATTATATAAAGCTTACAAAGAACAATTGGCAGAAGATTAAAAATGTAACTATTTCTATCAGTCTAATTTCTGATTCCTAATATAGGAAATTCAGATATAGAACTGATTGTTTTTTAGAAATCGGGCAAATAAACGTCCGGTAAAGTTAAAATTATCCTTTATTTTCTATTTAAGATGTAAAATTATATATATAATTATATTAATTATATTAATTATATTAATTATATATATATATATTTTTTTCCAAAAATACATTAATAAAGAACTAGTTTTCTTCGATTTTATGTATTTTTGTGAGATGCCATATACATATATTAAAGAAAAGAAAAACTATTCAATTCACTATTCTTTGAACTATTCAATTATTAGTGAAAAAATTATTGAAAGCTATTGAAAATCAATAGCTGTTTATCGATTTTTGCCAATATTTTTGGTAAGGATTCCTTGATAAAAATAATATTAGGAGATTTGTGGCATATTAATACAACGTTACGCGCAAAGTTTCTAGAATGGTAATGGAATAAGTTTGGACGATGAACATTTTCATATTGCTGAGAGATTAATGGCAGTTTTCTCCGTGGAATATTACCATCTTACAATTTAAAGTAATTATAAAGTAACATCTTATAGGGATACAGATCTGTTGTGATGGATTTATTCATCAGTGGTTCATAAAATATCTATGATTATATCATGTGACGTCCATGTGACATCAAAAATACGTCTAATGGATGTCGAATGAAAGGAATAAATGCGGATGTCTAGTAGATATCTAATAGTCTAGTAGATGTCTATAAGAGATTACATAGACGTCTAATAGAGATTTTGAATTTCCATGATGTATATCTACTGGACATCATTAGGGGTTGTTGTTCCGTGTGGATCTGATGTTTCGTGTGGTCTGGATGCCTGGACATTCTGGCATCAAGGGTAATGAGGTGACTGACCAGCTTGCTAGAGCTGGTGCAGAAACTACCTTGATAGGACCGGAGCCAGCGGTCGGTATCCCTTGCAGCCTAGGCAGGAGGGGGAGATTGCTGATTGCTAGAAATTTGGCCTTCTGGAGAGGCGTGGTCGAATGCAGAATGCTCTCCTTGGAGATTCTCCGAAAAAGGGCTTCGCCTATATCAAAGCGTTAAACAAACGAGAGGCCGGTGATTCGTATTCTCACAGGACACAGTACTCTCAACTACTACTTGCATAAATTGGACATCAGCATGGCCCAATTGCAGGAAATGTGACATACCGGAGGAAATTAGCTTCCATGTGCTATGTGACTGCCCGGTTTATGCCAGGGTTAGACTGGAACTGTTGAGATTTGCTTCGAAGGTCTCAGCAGATAGGAGACCTCTCGGTAAGACCTCTTAAAGCTTTCCTCCTCTTAAGACTCCTCTTAAGGCTCTCCTCCTCCTTTGGAGGAAAATAAGCATAAACTGAAGGGCCGCTTATCGAAGAGACACAATGGATTCGGTGCGTGCCGTAGCCAGAGCTTGATACCCTGAGGACCGCCCTCCACTCGCAATACAATACAATACAAACTTTAATTTGATTACTATAATGGAAAGAGAAAGCGACAAATAAAATTGAAATATTAAATATTAATATCTGCGAAAACAATAGTAGGAGCGAGTCCTTTTATTAATCTAAAGATTTGTTATAATAAATGTAAAGAGATAAATAATATTTTCAAAAATGAATATTTGCAACCAGAGCGCCCGATAAAGCTAAAGATTAATGTGGAATTGAAATTATAATTACATAATGTACAAACTTTTTGTTTTTCACTTATTGTTAAAAGACAATCATATACGGAAAAAGAGCAGTTAAATATTAAAACATTAGATGATCTGCAAGCAAAGGAAATTTTCAAATGTAGCAATTTTGAGTATGTTTTGTCTGTAATTTACCGAAGGAAAATTGTGAATATTCTATACATGGTTATGCATAAATAATAAAACTTTAAATAAATATATTGTGCAAGATAATTACTTAATTTCTGTAATTGAAGATCAATGTTCTTCATGAAATATTCTTGATTTTATTATATCCGAACTTAGATATTATATCCGAAAAATCTATATAAATCTATATAATACTTTGCATTTATTACATTATTTAATCAATTTAAGTTTATGAACATGTCTTTTAGATTAAAATTAAAACTAATCAGATTTCAGAATTTTGTTAACGAAATATTAGATTATTTAATTCGAACAGATGATGCATTAATATATGTACATTAATTTTTTTAATTACCATAGAATTATTGGAGCATTATTCGAACGTATTGAAAGTGTTTAAGTTAATGTTAGAAAGTAAGTTAAATTTACGAAGAGACAAGTATAAGTTTCGATTTACAAAAATCAAGCGACGCGGTAGCGTCACGACGCCAAGTTCATAAAAAAAACGCTAATTATAAAAAAAATCTGTCTGGCTTGTCAAGAGTTTTGCTTATGTACAAGGACCGCGGCGCTACCAAGTAACTTATCCGGAGTTTTATGTCTATAATATTTTCGATTAAAATATCTCAGGAACTACTAGAGTCGTAATAAAAAATCGAACTGCACTTTTATGATATAATGTGAATGCAAGCTTTCGATTGCGACCAGTTTAAATAAGATTGATGTTGTCAATCCTGAGAAATGATACTCGTATATAGCAAACGTGAGACTTTTTTCCCGGATAAGTTTCAGACTCATATACGTATGCTCGCACGCACTCACGCAAAGCGATTTTGTCCATTAAGGGGTACACTATTTACGTTTGATTATTCTTTTGTGTACACTTTTTTATATAAGATAAATGAGAGAGAGAGAGAGCAGGAGAGAGAGAGAGAGAGCGGGAGAGAGAGAGAGAGAGAGAGAGAGAGAGAGAGAGAGAGAGAGAGAGAGAGAGAGAGAGAGAGAGAGAGAGAGAGAGCGGAAGAGAGAGAGAGAGAGAGAGAGAGGGAGAGAGAGAGAGAGAGAGAGAGAGAGAGAGAGAGAGAGAGAGAGCAGGAGAGAGAAAGAGAAAGCGGGATAGGGAGCGAGGAAGGAAGGGTGCGATGGAGGGAGGAATGGAGGGAAGGAGGGAGGGAGAGAGAGTGAGAGAGAGGGGGAGAGAATGTTCATGTATACCCCACTATGCAGCATTGACATACCGCAAAATATATAAACAAAGTCATACGTCATCACTATGTTTTTTATATTTTGCTTTGTAAGTTTGTTTTATACGCGCGCCCCGACTTAGAGTTTACGAAAAATTTTCTTTCAAATTATATATCCTGTAAGATATGCTTTGTAAATCAAAAGAATTCTAATTGCACTTAACATTAACAATATGATTTGATATTATAGTATATAACATCTTTAATAAACTCTAAAGTAATGTAATTTGTGATATACTATTCAAAATTGAACTTATTTCGAAAATCATTCTGTTAATAAAAATTAAATGTGTTTTAATTTTAAGGAGAAAATCTGTCTAAAACACTTCTATAAAAATTGATTTTATGATATCTATTTCAAATTATAAATTTTTACAAACTGAATTACTTGTAAATACTTGGCTAGTTAATTATTGATTTCATTTAGTTTTTTATTTTTTAGAGAAAAATTTTTTTATTAGTTATTTTTCAGAGATAAGTATCTTTTCAACTTTCTGTTGTGTACAAGAAATATTTTTTATGTACTTGGCGTACTTTTTTTTACCTTTGTGACGTTTTTTTATTGTGATTGAATATTTCTGATATACTATTACATCAAAATAAAGTGTAAATCCAACAAATAGCGAAATTGAAGCTGTATTGAAATTTCCGATACCACAAAATATATGCAATGTATAGATTTCCGTGGGATTGTATGGTAAATGTTTACCTTTACACACCCCACGTTTAATTTAATCAATTAAGATCCACATTTATTAGTTATGATCCTATTGAATTATACTGTGACGTAAGTTTGTTTGGTTTTAGCGTTTTTGCTCAATGTAAGTCATATCTCAAGTTACACGTTATATTTTATTGTTTGAAATGTACTACATCAGCAGAAAGAAAATATCGTAGCTTCTAGTTAAAAATGCTAGACATAATACATACAGGTTATAATCATTTCGAATATATCTACTAACAATAAGTATATCGTTTAAAATATTGCAATGTTTTTAAAGTAACTCCGAGAAGGAAAGATATTCCCCAAATTTCACAGTGGGTTTTAGACAAAATTTTGATTACATTATAGACCATGGAATAGTTGATCAGACAAAACATGTTGATGCATTGAGTCATTCTGCCAATATTTATATCGGCGAAGATGATTCTATTGACAATAATCCCTCAATTTGTTAATCTCAGGATGAGAAAATTAAAATTATACAAGCAGCTATTTCAAGCGGAAAATAGAAAATCCATTATTTGAAATGCGAAATAGATTAGTGTATCGTAAAAGAAATGATAATTTACTTTTCTACATCCTTCAGAATAAGGAGAAGACTATTTTATTATGACTAGAGAAAGATGAGTCACATTGGAATTGATAAAACTACAGAAATAATTTTTGGAAATTATTTCCTATAAAATGTAAAGTAAAAAACATATTTTAACTTAAAATATGTAGCATATTCTCCAGCGACAGGAAAATAGTACTTTACATCCAATACCAAAGGGAATTATTTCACTCAATTTTTTGTACATTAATCATTTAGATAATAAAAACTGTTTTATTAAGAAATATATAATATATAAGTATTTCTCATATGTAAGATTTGTAAGATATATAAAATATGTAAGATATATGTTTAAGTTAAAAAAACTATTGATTAAAGAGATCATAAAAGCTATACAGAATTATTTTGTCAATTATAATAAACCTCATGTAATTGTATCGGATAGAGGACCGTGTTTCACATTGCAAGAAATATCAAGCATGTATAGCTACAAGTTTTCCTCAAAATGAACAAGAAAAGAGTGTGCTAATTCCTATGTTAGGTAAATTAATTATATAAACACGAGGCAAAACAATGATATAAATTATTACACCAAGCTGAATATACTCTGAATTATACTATAGATAAAAGTACAAAACTTAGTAAATTACTCTTTGAATATTTAAATGCGAGAATAAATGATAAGAAGCGAAATCTGGGAAAAGCTTCTGAAAAAAATGGTAGTTTTTCAAGAATATATAATAAAAGTCATTTTGATAGAAAATAGATAAAGTTCCAATTAAATACAAAAAAGGGTAAATATTCACATAAGGTCACCATCTTCAAAAATCAATGACCTTGAGATATGTTGACAATATATTCAAGATCATGACCTTAAACAACATTTAAAAGTTTTAGCCGTCGCTCGTTGTTTATTGAAAAGTTATTAATAAAAGAATTTCCACGAATTATATGCAGTTTTCAGACAACATGTATATTCTATTGGACACCGCATGATTGGACACAGCACGATTGAACAAAGTTGTAAACCCATATGTCCAATCATGCCATGTCCAATTGTGCAATGTGCGTGTCCAATCGTACAGTATCCAATCGAGCAGTATCCAATAAAATGTGTCCAATAATACGTGTCCAAATGGAGGTCACCCATCCAAACCAATGTGTCTATTTTTAATAGTAGTGGAGCCCCCCGTAAGGTGGGGGAGAGGGGGGGTCCACGCATACACTTTTTAATGCGAAGCAAGATTTCACATACGTTTGCAACTTTCTGCGCAAAGTGACGTCCATTTCATATCGATCTATGCTTTGGACGCGAAACAAGGTTTACGAAGCACAAGCCAATGTAGGATGAACCTCACTTTGCGCAGAAAGTTGCAAAACCATATGAAATCTTGCTTCGCATTAAAAAGTGTATGCGTAGAAACAGTGTGTTCCGCATCCCCCTTCGAAGGGACTCCACTACCATTAAAATTAGACACATTGGTCTGGGTTGAACCTCGCTTCGCGTGAAAACTTGTAAACCCGTCTGGAACTTCATTTCACATTAAAAAGTGTTTGCGTGAAAAGTGTGTTTCGCCCTTCCCCCTCTCCCCCTCCTCTACAGTGAGTCTCCATTATCAAGAAAATTATACACATAGGTTTGAGTTTAAGCTTGCTTTGCGTGAAAAGTTGTAAACAACGTTCTCTTGTTGAACAGAGTATATATAAATTCTACATATAATTTTTTGTAGGGGAGGGTGTAGAGAGAGAAGCTCTATCTTCCCACGCCTACGCATTCGATTTAGCACACATAAATGAATGAATCTAGTAGAGATTAATATTATATACATATTCAAAATATACATATTGTCTGAAAATTGCATATAATTCGTGGAAATTTTTTTGTTGATAGCATTTAAGTAAACAAGCGACAGACGGCGTAAACAAACGAGCGATGGCTAAAACCTTTTAAATGTTATTCAGGGTCATCACCTTGACAATATATGTAATCAAGGTTATTACTTTTGAAGATAGTGACCTTATGTAAATATTTACCAAAAAAAGATATTATGTGATCTTAATTTTGATATGGCTCCTAATAAGTCAAAGAAATGAATTCCATCAAATTGATTCTACCAAAGAATCATATACTATTTTAAAATCGTTACGAAACAATCAATATTTAATTTCGGATATTCCAGATTTTCAAAATAATCAAAGAAAATATCAAGGAAAAGAGGGCGAGTTATTTGAGAAGTGTACATACATATTATTGAAATCTTAGATAAAATCAGAACTCCGTTAACTCCACTAATAAAGATCAAGGATGCCCTGTTGTCAAAATGACCGAAATGTAAGGAATATATACATGTAGATGTATATATTCCTGTATGTCCAATGTATATGTATGTCGGTCACAAGTGTCGCCATATTATTTTTCATCGAGCGAAGCGGTAGATAAAGTGTTTTGTTTCACTATGTGCGTGATCGCACGTGCGTGATGCATGTCCAAGCAGATTGTCTTTTTCGTGTGTGCGTATCATTTGGTAACATATTAACTTTTTCAAAAGTGTGTTATTTTGTTCTAACCTATATTTTTTTAACTTACACAAAATAAAAAAATACAAATTTTAATTAAAGACATCGCGATGCTAAGTTGAATAATATACAAATAAAATTAGCAGCGCCAAGTTTTTTAATTAAAATTTTTGTTTTTATTTTGTATTAATTTTTGGATAAATTTATCAATCGTAGTATTGATATTTCTGTTACAATTAAAACAACTATTTTGTATTAAAATGTTTCTATTAAAAAAAATTGGCATAAATTCTTATTATTATAGTTGGTGCAATTTTTTGATCTCATATCGTTATTTTTGTAAAAAATAAAAACAATTATTTTGGACAATTTGTTTTTTTGTTAGTATAACAATTTTTTTAAAACTAAAATAACACTGTTTTATAAAAGTATTTTGTACACCATATACTTTTGCAAGGTTTTTACAGTAATATACAATTTTAACAACTGGCACATCTACTTGGCGCCTTTCTTATATTTTTCTGTTTAAGTAAATTTTTAGTTATTATAAGTATTATCTTAAAACTAAGAAATGTATGTACTTATAGCATTAAATAAATTTATTTTTATATTGTTTTCTACATTCATAAGCAAGGCCTGAAATTATTTTTTTTTTTCATTGATTTTCCCTAATCATTGACTGATAGAAAACAGCAATGTCTGTTTTCAATGTATGTATGTTTTCAATGTTTGTACTGTATTAATAAAATAAATATTTGTATTATATTATTTAAGTATGTAGAAAATATAAATATAGTTTATCTATTACAAAAAATTAATAATTTTATATATTTTTAAATTACTTGGAACATTATATTTTATGCACATGTATTTTTATGGTATACATGATAAATGGAAAATATAATAAATAAAAAATGCTCTTATAAGTGAATTAAATAGAAAGTCAAACTATAAATTGTGTTTAATTTGTATTATTTTAAAGATTGATTAAATATGATCAGAATTTTTGTGAAATATTTATTTAATATTTATATAAAATTAATTTATATAAAATTAAATTATATACATAAAATACATACAGAAATGCATAGATACATACAACACTATATATATATATATATATATATATATATATATATATATATACATATACATATACATACCGATTATTTGATGTATAATATTCAAGGACAAAGTGATAATAACAATATTTTGATGGCTCGTTATCTTTGCATTCACGTGCACATTCTTCTGGGGTTGAAAATTGCATGAAAGTCTGATGTGTTGAAATAGTTGACTGATTCCAGAAAAGGTATGCTATTTAATATAATAATATATTTTTTAACCCAATATTACATCATTTCACAAATATAATAAAATTATATTTAGTTAATTTGTTTAAGAAATTAAATTTTTCATATTTTTGAAATGACTGTTTCGATATGGGTGTATATCAACTGGAGACTGCTTATTAGTTAATGAAAGCCTTCCATTGACCAATTGTGCTGGTTGCCCTAAGCATTGGTCGATGTGTGATGGACTGATTGTGTTCAATCGCATTGTATCCAAATAAACTTTTCAATTTTAATCTCTAATACCATCACATATTGATATGAATCGATTTATGTATAATGACTTATGTCTTTATGAAAAAATAAATTTAAATGTCTTAGCAAAAATCAGATTATTAATAGATTTTACTGCTTATTCTATAAAATTGTTAAAATAATTTGATTGTAAAGTAAATATTCTTTTATAATATTTTTCTTTACTACTTTTATAAATACGCAGAATAATACAAAAAAAAAATCAATTTATGTAAAAAAATGATATAATTTTAGTTTAAAGAAATATAATGTTTTAATAATTTACAAACTTAATTGAAAAACTTTATAAATATCAAACAATAGTTTACATATACAGGGTATTTCCTAATAAATGGTAAGTATTGCAATGGTAAATTCAGAACACAAAAATAAAAAAAGAGTTCATAAACATATGTCCGATATGATCTTGTTTTCAAGTTATAACCTGTTTTATTTTTTAACAGAATTAAGATAATTAATAATTAAGATTGCAGGAAGTGCTCAAAATGATCATCTCCAATTTGAATACCAGGCCAACTATATATGAGATGCACGTCTGACATTTCATTGTTTGACCAAGTCATAATTTTCACTTAAATATATTACTACATTAATAATACTAACTTACGATACAAATATCTTACCTTCAAGAACGAACTATATCACTTACAACACAAGTAACACATATTTATGTTTATAGATTAACAAAATTTTAAGTATTTTAAATCTTGTAGATGAATAGCGGACCAAGTATGCTATCTTCTTAGTTCTATTGGAAAATAAAATAAATTGCAACTCGGAAAAAAAGTCATACTGAACATATGTTTTAACTTCTTTTTTTCTTATTTTTGTGTCCTGAATACACTATTGCAATACTTCTAATTTATTAGGAAACACCCTGTACAATGTGAAATATAATATTGTATTTGTACTTTATTAGAAAAGTTATCAAAAAAAAGTTTCATTTTTTGCAAATATTGTTTTAAATATAAACTTAGTTTAAAACTTAAATGATTTACCTTTACAAAACTGAACATTACTACATATCAAAAATATTAGTACCACTGCTGATGCAGATAGCGGCATGATAGAATAGAAAAATCGCATGTATATGACCGTAAATATCAATATTTTCTGGATACTATTTCAATGTGCACTTGCTTTTTTATTTTATGAAATTTTAGGAAATGACTAATGTTACTTCTAGAAAGGACTTAATTTTTTATAACGTGTGCTAATCAATTGTGCCGCAAACTTGTAAGTTTATCTTTTAAATAACTTTTTATTCACAAAAGTAATATTTTTATCTTAGTTTGTTGATTATTCATTGAATTTTAAGCTAATGTAGAGTGCATTATTAACATAAGCTCATTTGAGATACATTACTGAAATGCAATAATCACACATACACACGAAACACACACCCACACCCATACATACATACGCACACACATATATATATACAGGGTGTCTGATAATAATCACCTCATCCGAAATGTGTAGATAGAGTGGATTAAACCAAACAGGAAAGTCCTTTACCATTTTTTTGTATAACGCTTAATAAAAGAACTATTATTAAGTAAAGTCTGGCCAATTATTGTTTATCTTTAGTCGGGCACACATCGGTGAATCGCGCGCCTGGTGGTGTGTGTGTGTGTGAACGTTCAGCTGACACACACAACTCACCGATGTGCGCCCAACTAAAGATAAACAATAATTGACCAGACTTTACTTAATAATAGTTCTTTTATTAAGCGTTATACAAAAAAATGGTAAAGGACTTTCCTGTTTGGTTTAATCCACTCTATCTACACATTTCGGATGAGGTGATTATTATCAGACACCCTGTATATATATGTATGTGCGTGTGTATGTGTGGGTGTGGGTGTTTCGTGTGTATGTGTGATTATTGCATTTCAGTAATGTATCTCAAATGAGCTTATGTTAATAATGCACTCTACATTAGTCTAAAATTCAATGAATAATCAACAAACTAAGATAAAAATATTACTTTTGTGAATAAAAAGTTATTTAAAAGATAAACTTACAAGTTTGCGGCAGAATTGATTAGCACACGTTTACATAAAAAATTAAGTCCTTTCTAGAAGTAGTATTAGTCATTTCGTGAAATTTTATGAAATAAAAAAGCAAGTGCACATTGAAATAGTATCCAGAAAATATTGATATTTGCGATCATAAACATGTGATTTTTTTATTCTATCATGCTGCTATCTGCATCAGCAATCGTACTAATATTTTTGATAAGTAGTAATATTCAGTTGTAAAGGTAAATCATTTAAGTTTTAAACTAAGTTTATATTTAAAAGTATATTTGCAAAAAATAAAACTTCTTTTTATATATAACTTTTCTAACAATGAATAAATACAATATTATATTTCACAGTATTATATTGTACAGTGTGTTTCATAATAAATTAGAAGTATTGCAATAGTATCAGGACACAAAAATAAGAAAAAAAGTTAAAAGCATATGTTCAGTATGACTTTGTTTCCGAATTACAATTATTTTATGTTTCAATAGAATTAAGATAGCATACTCGGTACGCTATTTATCTACAAGATTTAAAGGACTTAAAGTTTTGCTAATCTATAAACATAAATACGTGTTACTTGTGTTGTAAGTGATATAGTTCGTTCTTGAAGGTAAGATATTCGTATCGTAAGTTAGTATTATCGTAAGTTAGTGTTATTAATAATATATTTAAGTGAAAATTATGACTTGGTCAAACAATGAAATGGCAGACATGCATCTCATATATGGATTGGCCTGGTATTCAAATTGGAGATGATCATTTTGAGCACTTCCTGCAATCTTAATTATTAATTACTTTAATTCTGTTGAAAAATAAAACAGATTATAACTTGAAAACAAGATCATATCGGACATATGTTTATGAACTCTTTTCTTATTTTTGTGTTCTGAATTTACCATTGCAATACTTACTACTTATTAGGAAAGACTCTGTATATGTAAACTATTGTTTGAAATTTATAAAGTTTTTCAATTAAGTTTGTAAATTATTAAGACATTATATTTCTTTAAACTAAAATTATATCATTTTTTCACATAAATTGATTTTTTTTTTGTATTATTCTGCGTATTTATAAAAGTAGTAAAGAAAAATGTTATAAAAAAATATTTACTTTACAATCAAATTGTTTTAACAATTTTATAGAATAAGCAGTAAAATCTATTAATAATCTGATTTTTGCTAAGATACATTTAAATTTCTCTTTTGATAAAGACATAAGTCATTATACATAAATCGATTCATATCAATATGTGATGGTATTAGAGATTAAAATTGAAAAGTTTATTTGGATACAATGCGATTGAACACAATCAGTCCATCACACATCGACCAATGCTTAGTACAACCAGCACAATTGGTCAATGGAAGGATTTCATTAACTAATAAGCATTGTCTCCAGTTGATATACATCCATATCAAAACAGTCGTTTCAAAAATATGAAAAATTTAATTTCTTAAACAAATTAACTAAATGTAATTTTATTATATTTAGTGAAATGATGTAATATTGGGTTAAAAATATATTATTATATTAAATGGCATACCTTTTCTGGAATCAGTCAACTATTTCAACACATCAGACTTTCATGCAATTTTCAACCCCAGAAGAATGTGCACGTGAATGCAAAGATAACGAGCCATCAAAATATTGTTATTATCACTTTGTCCTTGAATATTATACATCAAATAATCGGTATGTATATGTATATGTATATATATATATATATATATATATATATATATATATATATGTGTTGTATGTATCTATGCATTTCTGTATGTATTTTATGTATATAATTTAATTTTATATAAATTAATTTTATATAAATATTAAATAAATATTTCACAAAAAATTCTGATCATATTTAATCAATCTTTAAAATAATACAAATTAAACACAATTTATAGTTTGACTTTCTATTTAATTCACTTATAAGAGCATTTTTTATTTATTATATTTTCCATTTATCATGTATACCATAAAAATACATGTGCATAAAATATAATGTTCCAAGTAATTTAAAAATATATAAAATTATTAATTTTTGTAATAGATAAACTATATTTATATTTTCTACATACTTAAATAATATAATACAAAATATTTATTTTATTAATACAGTACAAACATTGAAAACATACATACATTGAAAACAGACATTGCTGTTTTCTATCAGTCAATGATTAGGGAAAATCAATGAAAAAAAAAAATAATTTCAGGCCTTGCTTATGAATGTAGAAAACAATATAAAAATAAATTTATTTAATGCTATAAGTACATACATTTCTTAGTTTTAAGATAATACTTATAATAACTAAAATTTACTTAAACAGAAAAATATAAGAAAAGGCGCCAAGTAGATGTGCCAGTTGTTAAAATTGTATATTACTGTAAAACCTTGCAAAAGTATATGGTGTACAAAATACTTTTATAAAACAGTGTTATTTTAGTTTTAAAAAATTGTTATACTAACAAAAAAACAAATTGTCCAAAATAATTGTTTTTATTTTTTACAAAAATAACGATATGAGATCAAAAATTGCACCAACTATAATAATAAGAATTTATGCCAATTTTTTTTAATAGAAACATTTTAATACAAAATAGTTGTTTTTAATTGTAACAGAAATATCAATACTACGATTGATAAATTTATCAAAATTAATACAAAATAAAAATAAAAATTTTAATTAAAAACTTGGCGCTGCTAATTTTATTTGTATATTATTCAACTTAGCATCGCGATGTCTTTAATTAAAATTTGTATTTTTTTATTTTGTGTAAGTTAAAAAAATATAGGTTAGAACAAAATAACACACTTTTGAAAAAGTTAATATGTTACCAAATGATACGCACACACGAAAAAGACAATCTGCTTGGACATGCATCACGCACGTGCGATCACGCACATCGTGAAACAAAACACTTTATCTACCGCTTCGCTCGATGAAAAATAATATGGCGACACTTGTGACCGACATACATATACATTCTACATGTATATATTCCTTACATTTCGGTCATTTTGACAACAGGGCATCCTTGATCTTTATTAGTGGAGTTAACGGAGTTCTGATTTTATCTAAGATTTCAATAATATGTATGTACACTTCTCAAATAACTCGCCCCTTTTCCTTGATATTTTCTTTGATTATTTTGAAAATCTGGAATATCCGAAATTAAATATTGATTGTTTCGTAACGATTTTAAAATAGTATATGATTCTTTGGTAGAATCAATTTGATGGAATTCATTTCTTTGACTTATTAGGAGCCATATCAAAATTAAGATCACATAATATCTTTTTTGATAAATATTTACATAAGGTCACTATCTTCAAAAGTAATAACCTTGATTACATATATTGTCAAGGTGATGACCCTGAATAACATTTAAAAGGTTTTAGCCATCGCTCGTTTGTTTACGCCGTCTGTCGCTTGTTTACTTAAATGCTATCAACAAAAGAATTTCCACGAATTATATGCAATTTTCAGACAATATGTATATTTTGAATATGTATATAATATTAATCTCTACTAGATTCATTCATTTATGTGTGCTAAATCGAATGCGTAGGCGTGGGAAGATAGAGCTTCTCTCTCTACACCCTCCCCTACAAAAAATTATATGTAGAATTTATATATACTCTGTTCAACAAGAGAACGTTGTTTACAACTTTTCACGCAAAGCAAGCTTAAACTCAAACCTATGTGTATAATTTTCTTGATAATGGAGACTCACTGTAGAGGAGGGGGAGAGGGGGAAGGGCGAAACACACTTTTCACGCAAACACTTTTTAACCCTTTCGCTACTACGGGTGACTATAGTCACCCGCCACGAAACGACACGCATACCCGACGGGTGACTTTAGTCACCCGCTCGAAAAATGGAACCAAATGTTAACACATCTTGCGCGGGTACTTTGCCACCGAACTCTCATCGGGTAGCGGGCGATTTTTTACAATTCGTACGCAAAATGACTTCACAAAATAGTTGTAGTTTTTGAAACTTTAGGTTTTTCGCAATAGACATTGTGGCAGCTTTATGCACCCGTTACTATGCTCCCGATCTATGTATTTCGTCTACATTTGGACAGTGTATGTCCGGGATCCATCGAAGCATGCACAAAAGCCATAAATTATCCCGAGAAGACGTCGCTTATCTTAATCTCTTCCCTCCTTACCCCAATCTTCCCGCTAGCACCTGCGAGCTTGCTCGACGCAATGTACGTTGACCTAATACTCATATGTATCCGATCTTATTGTAAAAACACTACAAAAGCCCATCAATACCAAGAATCCACCAATAAAACGTGCAACACGAATCATTTTGTTTCTAAAAGTAATGTCACAAAGTCGTTTTTGAGAAAAAAGTCTTGGCCCCGAATGCTAAAGACTGCGCGCGCTTAATGTTCCCACTTTCGGCACGGCGCTCCGTTCTAGACGAGGCACTCCGCGGCAAGGCCCGCCGTAGCGAAAGGGTTAATGTGAAATGAAGTTCCAGACGGGTTTACAAGTTTTCACGCGAAGCGAGGTTCAACCCAGACCAATGTGTCTAATTTTAATGGTAGTGGAGTCCCTTCGAAGGGGGATGCGGAACACACTGTTTCTACGCATACACTTTTTAATGCGAAGCAAGATTTCATATGGTTTTGCAACTTTCTGCGCAAAGTGAGGTTCATCCTACATTGGCTTGTGCTTCGTAAACCTTGTTTCGCGTCCAAAGCATAGATCGATATGAAATGGACGTCACTTTGCGCAGAAAGTTGCAAACGTATGTGAAATCTTGCTTCGCATTAAAAAGTGTATGCGTGGACCCCCCCTCTCCCCACCTTACGGGGGCTCCACTACTATTAAAATAGACACATTGGTTTGGATGGGTGACCTCCATTTGGACACGTATTATTGGACACATTTTATTGGATACTGCTCGATTGGATACTGTACGATTGGACACGCACATTGCACAATTGGACATGGCATGATTGGACATATGGGTTTACAACTTTGTTCAATCGTGCTGTGTCCAATCATGCGGTGTCCAATAGAATATACATGTTGTCTGAAAACTGCATATAATTCGTGGAAATTCTTTTATTAATAACTTTTCAATAAACAACGAGCGACGGCTAAAACTTTTAAATGTTGTTTAAGGTCATGATCTTGAATATATTGTCAACATATCTCAAGGTCATTGATTTTTGAAGATGGTGACCTTATGTGAATATTTACCCTTTTTTGTATTTAATTGGAACTTTATCTATTTTCTATCAAAATGACTTTTATTATATATTCTTGAAAAACTACCATTTTTTTCAGAAGCTTTTCCCAGATTTCGCTTCTTATCATTTATTCTCGCATTTAAATATTCAAAGAGTAATTTACTAAGTTTTGTACTTTTATCTATAGTATAATTCAGAGTATATTCAGCTTGGTGTAATAATTTATATCATTGTTTTGCCTCGTGTTTATATAATTAATTTACCTAACATAGGAATTAGCACACTCTTTTCTTGTTCATTTTGAGGAAAACTTGTAGCTATACATGCTTGATATTTCTTGCAATGTGAAACACGGTCCTCTATCCGATACAATTACATGAGGTTTATTATAATTGACAAAATAATTCTGTATAGCTTTTATGATCTCTTTAATCAATAGTTTTTTTAACTTAAACATATATCTTACATATTTTATATATCTTACAAATCTTACATATGAGAAATACTTATATATTATATATTTCTTAATAAAACAGTTTTTATTATCTAAATGATTAATGTACAAAAAATTGAGTGAAATAATTCCCTTTGGTATTGGATGTAAAGTACTATTTTCCTGTCGCTGGAGAATATGCTACATATTTTAAGTTAAAATATGTTTTTTTACTTTACATTTTATAGGAAATAATTTCCAAAAATTATTTCTGTAGTTTTATCAATTCCAATGTGACTCATCTTTCTCTAGTCATAATAAAATAGTCTTCTCCTTATTCTGAAGGATGTAGAAAGTAAATTATCATTTCTTTTACGATACACTAATCTATTTCGCATTTCAAATAATGGATTTTCTATTTTCCGCTTGAAATAGCTGCTTGTATAATTTTAATTTTCTCATCCTGAGATTAACAAATTGAGGGATTATTGTCAATAGAATCATCTTCGCCGATATAAATATTGGCAGAATGACTCAATGCATCAACATGTTTTGTCTGATCAACTATTCCATGGTCTATCTATATATATAATGTAATCAAAATTTTGTCTAAAACCCACTGTGAAATTTGGGGAATATCTTTCCTTCTCGGAGTTACTTTAAAAACATTGCAATATTTTAAACGATATACTTATTGTTAGTAGATATATTCGAAATGATTATAACCTGTATGTATTATGTCTAGCATTTTTAACTAGAAGCTACGATATTTTCTTTCTGCTGATGTAGTACATTTCAAACAATAAAATATAACGTGTAACTTGAGATATGACTTACATTGAGCAAAAAACGCTAAAACCAAATAAACTTACGTCACAGTATAATTCAATAGGATCATAACTAATAAATGTGGATCTTAATTGATTAAATTAAACGTGGGGTGTGTAAAGGTAAACATTTACCATACAATCCCACGGAAATCTATACATTGCATATATTTTGTGGTATCGGAAATTTCAATACAGCTTCAATTTCGCTATTTGTTGGATTTACACCTTATTTTGATGTAATAGTATATCAGAAATATTCAATCACAATAAAAAAACGTCACAAAGGTAAAAAAAAGTACGCCAAGTACATAAAAAATATTTCTTGTACACAACAGAAAGTTGAAAAGATACTTATCTCTGAAAAATA
Source organism: Cataglyphis hispanica (assembly GCF_021464435.1). Lineage (NCBI taxonomy): Eukaryota > Metazoa > Arthropoda > Insecta > Hymenoptera > Formicidae > Cataglyphis > Cataglyphis hispanica. Next base: position 4,050,026 of record NC_065962.1, on the reverse strand, counting down.
ACTAATAAAAAAATTTTTCTCTAAAAAATAAAAAACTAAATGAAATCAATAATTAACTAGCCAAGTATTTACAAGTAATTCAGTTTGTAAAAATTTATAATTTGAAATAGATATCATAAAATCAATTTTTATAGAAGTGTTTTAGACAGATTTTCTCCTTAAAATTAAAACACATTTAATTTTTATTAACAGAATGATTTCCGAAATAAGTTCAATTTTGAATAGTATATCACAAATTACATTACTTTAGAGTTTATTAAAGATGTTATATACTATAATATCAAATCATATTGTTAATGTTAAGTGCAATTAGAATTCTTTTGATTTACAAAGCATATCTTACAGGATATATAATTTGAAAGAAAATTTTTCGTAAACTCTAAGTCGGGCGCGCGTATAAAACAAACTTACAAAGCAACATATAAATACATAGTGATGACGTATGACTTTGTATTCTCCATCTCTGCATGTCTATCCTCCTTCCTGCTCCCTCCATTCCTCCGCTCCCTCACCCTTCTTCTGCTCTATCCTGCTCTCTCTCTCTCCTCCGCTCTGCTCTCTCTCTCTCTCTCTCTCTCTTCCCGTCTCTCATCCGCTCTCTCTCTCTCCCGTCTCTCTTCGCATCTCTCTCTCTCTCTCTCTCTCTCTCTCTCTCTCTCTCTCTCTCTCTCTCTCTCTCTCTCTCTCTCTCCTCTCTCTCTCTACTCTCTCTACTCTCTCTCTCATTTATCTTATATAAAAAGTGTACATAAAAGAATAATCAAACGTAAATAGTGTACCCTTAATGGACAAAATCGCTTTGCGTGAGTGCGTGCGAGCATACGTATATGAGTCTGAAACTTATCCGGGAAAAAAGTCTCACGTTTGCTATATACGAGTATCATTTCTCAGGATTGACAACATCAATCTTATTTAAACTGGTCGCAATCGAAAGCTTGCATTCACATTATATCATAAAAGTGCAGTTCGATTTTTTATTACGACTCTAGTAGTTCCTGAGATATTTTAATCGAAAATATTATAGACATAAAACTCCGGATAAGTTACTTGGTAGCGCCGCGGTCCTTGTACATAAGCAAAACTCTTGACAAGCCAGACAGATTTTTTATAATTAGCGTTTTTTATGAACTTGGCGTCGTGACGCTACCGCGTCGCTTGATTTTTGTAAATCGAAACTTATACTTGTCTCTTCGTAAATTTAACTTACTTTCTAACATTAACTTAAACACTTTCAATACGTTCGAATAATGCTCCAATAATTCTATGGTAATTAAAAAAATTAATGTACATATATTAATGCATCATCTGTTCGAATTAAATAATCTAATATTTCGTTAACAAAATTCTGAAATCTGATTAGTTTTAATTTTAATCTAAAAGACATGTTCATAAACTTAAATTGATTAAATAATGTAATAAATGCAAAGTATTATATAGATTTATATAGATTTTTCGGATATAATATCTAAGTTCGGATATAATAAAATCAAGAATATTTCATGAAGAACATTGATCTTCAATTACAGAAATTAAGTAATTATCTTGCACAATATATTTATTTAAAGTTTTATTATTTATGCATAACCATGTATAGAATATTCACAATTTTCCTTCGGTAAATTACAGACAAAACATACTCAAAATTGCTACATTTGAAAATTTCCTTTGCTTGCAGATCATCTAATGTTTTAATATTTAACTGCTCTTTTTTCCGTATATGATTGTCTTTTAACAATAAGTGAAAAACAAAAAGTTTGTACATTATGTAATTATAATTTCAATTCCACATTAATCTTTAGCTTTATCGGGCGCTCTGGTTGCAAATATTCATTTTTGAAAATATTATTTATCTCTTTACATTTATTATAACAAATCTTTAGATTAATAAAAGGACTCGCTCCTACTATTGTTTTCGCAGATATTAATATTTAATATTTCAATTTTATTTGTCGCTTTCTCTTTCCATTATAGTAATCAAATTAAAGTTTGTATTGTATTGTATTGCGAGTGGAGGGCGGTCCTCAGGGTATCAAGCTCTGGCTACGGCACGCACCGAATCCATTGTGTCTCTTCGATAAGCGGCCCTTCAGTTTATGCTTATTTTCCTCCAAAGGAGGAGGAGAGCCTTAAGAGGAGTCTTAAGAGGAGGAAAGCTTTAAGAGGTCTTACCGAGAGGTCTCCTATCTGCTGAGACCTTCGAAGCAAATCTCAACAGTTCCAGTCTAACCCTGGCATAAACCGGGCAGTCACATAGCACATGGAAGCTAATTTCCTCCGGTATGTCACATTTCCTGCAATTGGGCCATGCTGATGTCCAATTTATGCAAGTAGTAGTTGAGAGTACTGTGTCCCGTGAGAATACGAACCACCGGCCTCTCGTTTGTTTAACGCTTTGATATAGGCGAAGCCCTTTTTCGGAATCTCCAAGGAGTGCATCTGCATTCGACCACGCCTCTCCAGAAGGCCAAATTTCTAGCAATCAGCAATCTCCCCCTCCTGCCTAGGCTGCAAGGGATACCGACCGCTGGCTCCGGTCCTATCAAGGTAGTTTCTGCACCAGCTCTAGCAAGCTGGTCAGTCACCTCATTACCCTTGATGCCAGAATGTCCAGGCATCCAGACCACACGAAACATCAGATCCACACGGAACAACAACCCCTAATGATGTCCAGTAGATATACATCATGGAAATTCAAAATCTCTATTAGACGTCTATGTAATCTCTTATAGACATCTACTAGACTATTAGATATCTACTAGACATCCGCATTTATTCCTTTCATTCGACATCCATTAGACGTATTTTTTGATGTCACATGGACGTCACATGATATAATCATAGATATTTTATGAACCATTGATGAATAAATCCATCACAACAGATCTGTATCCCTATAAGATGTTACTTTATAATTACTTTAAATTGTAAGATGGTAATATTCCACGGAGAAAACTGCCATTAATCTCTCAGCAATATGAAAATGTTCATCGTCCAAACTTATTCCATTACCATTCTAGAAACTTTGCGCGTAACGTTGTATTAATATGCCACAAATCTCCTAATATTATTTTTATCAAGGAATCCTTACCAAAAATATTGGCAAAAATCGATAAACAGCTATTGATTTTCAATAGCTTTCAATAATTTTTTCACTAATAATTGAATAGTTCAAAGAATAGTGAATTGAATAGTTTTTCTTTTCTTTAATATATGTATATGGCATCTCACAAAAATACATAAAATCGAAGAAAACTAGTTCTTTATTAATGTATTTTTGGAAAAAATATATATATATATAATTAATATAATTAATATAATTAATATAATTATATATATAATTTTACATCTTAAATAGAAAATAAAGGATAATTTTAACTTTACCGGACGTTTATTTGCTCGATTTCTAAAAACAATCAGTTCTATATCTGAATTTCCTATATTAGGAATCAGAAATTAGACTGATAGAAATAGTTACATTTTAATCTTCTGCCAATTGTTCTTTGTAAGCTTTATATAATTTTCATTGAATATCAAATGGGAGATAGATGCATTGTACGTCGCATAGCGATAAACGAACTAGCGGTAGATAATTTTTTGTAAAGTATTTGAAATGTTACGCGCAATAACATTTCTCATTAAATAAATAATAATTTTAAATATATGAAAACATGCACATCAATTGAATTATTAATATTAAACGATTTTTCATAATTTTGTAATATTTTCAGCATACACGAAAAGTGAAATAATTGCGCGTAAGATTGCTGAAATATTAAAATAAGGTTCCATTAATCTTCCAACAATATTATAAAGATTTTAGTGTAAAGTAAATGATAAATATCAGTAATATGATCATTAAAATGTGTAAGTTTTAATCTCCCTATAATCTTATTGCAATATTCAATGCTGTGAGGGAGACATTCCTTAGATATAAATGTTCGAAAAGTTTAAATCATGGTCTACTTAAAATAAAATATATATATATACATATATATATATATATATATATATATCTTATATTTTCAAAAATACGCTAATAAAAGTTTATTTTATTTGATTTTATGGATATTTTGTTATGGAGATTCCATATACATAAAAAAAAAGTTTGAACTATTTTATTATTGATAAAAGAACGATTGAAGTGTAGTGTTTAATCAATTTTTGTCAATGTATTATTTTCTTGTAAGAGTTTCTTAATAAAAATAATATTAGAAGGTTTGTGACATGTTATATGAATAGTAATACAACATTACGTGCAAGATTTCTGGTATATTAATGAAATGAGTTTGGACGTACATTTTCATGACGTTGGGAGATTAATGGTAGATTTGTTAATCTTTAATGAATGTTATCATTTTATGTATAATTTAAAGTGATTGCATCAATCTTATAACAAGTTATATAGATTTATTATGGATGTTTTTCTACAAAAATTAGAAACTAAACTATCATTTATAAATTGTTAAATTTCAATTATTTTCTTATTTTTGTGTGCGTATTAATTATATCAAATACACAAGAAATCTATTTCATAAAATCAAAATATCTTAGTTGTTTTTAATATAATTATAATATTATAAGTGATTAGTTATGTAATAATTGACTATAGAGACCTAGTAATATCCCTTGGATAATCCCTTAGATAGTAACCTTATTATTACGATGTTGACTTAGAGGAGTCACTAAAAAAGTAGGCTGATATAATAGTGAGAAAAATACTGAACATGTGTTATACTTATATATTTGTTATTTTATAAATAAACAGTTAATATAATATATAATGTCTAAATGTTATCACAAACATGGCGCAGTCGGGAAAGTGCAATTAACTCAAATAACCTATAGTAAATATTTTAACATCAAAATAAATTGGCTGCCATGTGCGAGGGAGAACAAAAGAACAAAAATGGAATTAACCGGAATCATTTTCAACCCACCTAAAAGTTTAGCCTAGAAGGAAATATCAGTGAAAATTGGCGAAGATTCAAACAAACTTTTGAAATTTTTATAAAAGCTTCGGGAAATTCAACTGCAGAATAAGAGGTGAAAGTAGCAATCTTTCTAAATTTAATTGGAGAGGAAGCAGTCGAGCTTTCAACACATTTACTCTAACAGAACAACAGAAGTAAGCGCAAATGTAATTGATGCATTTGAAGCGTATTGTATGTCAAAGAAAAATGTGGTGTATAAAAGGTATCTATTTTATAACAGAAATCAAAAGGAAGGAGAACAATTTAAGCACTTTTTAATAGACAAAATAAGTGTACTGTGAATTGAAATAAGTGAAATGTGAATTTGGAGTTCTTTATGATCAAATGATAAGAGACAGAATAGTGATGGGTACAAATGATGCAGGAATCCAAGGAAAACTTGTTCGCGTAGCTGACTTAGATATACAAAAGCTATAGATTATTGTCGAGCATCGGAAATTTCAAAGTTGCAAGACAAGACTTTCAACGAAAAACAGTTGACAGTCTGCAAAATAAAGTAGGATCTCATAATAAAGAAGAAAGAATAAATCCACGAATCAATTGAGTTTAAATGTCAACGATGTTTGAGATAGCACGGTTCTCGATAGTATCCAGGATTTGGGAAGGAGTGCAATAAATGTAAAAGAAGAACTTTGCATGCAGCATGCCGAGTTCAAGAGGTCGGAAATATAAAAATCTGAGAACATTTATTTGGAAAGCAGCAATTTGTTTGTTGAGATGGTATGCACAGCGAAAATCAATAGTATTAAAACGTGAACTGAAACCGTTGTAGTAGAAAACATTAAAGTTTGTTTCAAACTAGATTCAGGCGTGCAAGTCAATATTTTGTCAAATCACTTTTTCAAGAAGGTAAACAAACAATACAAAGTAAAACCAACAAATATTATATTAGAAACTTTTGGGGATTTAAAATTAAATCTCGTGGCATAGTGCAACTAAAATGTAAAAAGCAAAGAGATATAAGATGAATTTATAATAGTTGATAAAAAGTAACTCAATTCTGGGATTAACAGCTTGTGTTAAATTGAATCTAATCAATAGAGTTGATCTAGTCAAAGAAGTCACGAGAAAAGATGAATTTATCAAAAAAATGAAGATATTTTTGAAGGAATTAGGCAGGTTCGAAGAAAAATGTAATATAGAAGTAGACTCAAATTATAAACCAGTTGTTACTCTACCCAAAAGAATGCCATTCAAAATTAAAGAGAAATTAAAAATAAACTTTTAGAGTTACAAGAAAAAAGGATAATCTCTGAAGTTAATCCTAAAGGGTGGATTAATAATCTAGTCATTATTTAAAAACCAGACAAATCGTTAAAACTTTGCCGAAGGAGCTAAATAAAACCATAAAATAAAACTCTTATTTCAACCGTTGAAGAAATAAGTGAAAAACTTTGATAACAAGAACATTTTCACTGTTTTAGATTTAAAAGACGGATTTTGGCACGTTGAACTGAATGAAAAATCAAGTGAACTGTGTACATTTAGCATTATCTTCGGCAGCTGGAAGTTTAACAGATTACCTTTGGAGTAAACATGACACCAGAATATTTTCAGAAAGTTACAACAATAAAAACTTTGGAGATATTGATGGTGTCATTGTATATTTTGATGACATTTGCATTGCAGCAGAAACAGACAAAGAACATGATAAAATATTAGAACAGGTACTTAGTAGGGCTCGAAAATTAGGAATAAAATTCAATCAAAATAAAATTCAGTATAAAGTTTCAGAAGTCAAATATCTGAGCCATATTTTCTCGAAAGAGAGCATGAAAATTGATGCGGAAAAAGTTAGAGCAATCGATGTCATCAAACACCCTAACATGTTTATACTTATATACTTGTGATTTTATAAATAAACAGTTAACATAATATATAAAAGTCTAAATGTTATCACAAATATCTCAAGTTATATTTTATTTATCTATTTATCTATTTTTGTGCGTAAAAACAACTAAAAACATATTTTTGATTTTATAAAATATAAACCAATTACATTCAGAAATCTTTATTTTTAATCTATACAGGGTGTCCGATAATTCGCGGATTACTCTTTAAGGGAAGGTAGAGGTGTTATTCTGAATAGAAAAGTCCTGTACCATTTTATGATTTTCTCAATATTTAAGAAAATATTAATTTTAAAAGATCAGCCAACGAAGTGTCGCGAAAAGCTCGCGGCGCGAAGATGCCTCCCACTGTCAATTGATACTCGGTCCGCGGCGAAGCAATGGGAGGAGCAGTTTGCGAGCATGCTTCGCTATGGCAACCGAAAAAAATACACACATAATGCGCGCTCCGTTTTATGTATGTGATTTTTTCATTATGTGTAATTCTTTCGGTTGCCATAGCGAAGCGTGAAAATCCTGATGAATCCGTCCAATGGCCTGACCGCAATAGACAATAAATCCACGAATCGAGGCCGCAGCGATCAATTGCCGCAAAGTGATCCATTTCGGAGATTATCCAGGCGTTTTGACGCCACGGTGCCCGCAACCACTGGCGGGGAAAGCTGTCCAGAGTAGTCCGCTTCTGGCGATACTGGCAAACTCTCTAGCGTCGTATTAAACAGCATTTTGGTCCAGTTTTAACTCCAGGGAAAATCTGGAACTGAAATCTCGGTTTGGCGAATCCTTTCGGCGAAAGGTGGCTTCTGGAGCCAGGAAGCCGCTCGAATGAGTAAAGCAGTTAGGTCATTTTCGCCGCAACGTTAATTCTCCATACCCCCGCAACAACAAAACATCTGCCAGCGAACAAGTCGGATGGGTGCAATCTTCGCTAATTTTGCGTTCTCAGCGTTTGCCTGCCACGGAAAATGCCCCATCGTTTCTGCCTTCCTGCGGCAAAGCTGGCGGCATCAAGGCAGGAGGGAAAGCAGACAAAGATGCTGACGCCCGGAGACTTGGTGGCGTTTCTCAGTAGCTGCCCGGACATCCCGGAATATGACTGTCACGTCCGAAACGACGAAACAGGATTTGCAGAGCAGCCAGTGGAACGGAAAGCGTCGCCTACGAATGTTTGCTGGTGAAACTCAAAGCTGCAACGGCGAACATTGAAGTCATTTTGGTAATGAGTCGCCTGGAAAATCGCCTGGTTACCCGATGAGTTCGGTAAAGTACCGCGGAGCGAACATTTGTTCCGATGCCGGAGGTTGACTAAAGCTGCCCGCTGGCATGTGCCCAGCGTGGTGGCATGGAGTGGCCCACCCGCAGAAGCGGAAGTGTAAGTTCAGCGCGTTTGCGCGGCGCGCCTCGCCCTCTTCCAGCAGGTTCAATCGCCCATCCATCGCCTGCGTTCAAACGCCTCGCCAAAACGTTCAGAGGAGAAGCCTTCGACCTTCCACGATGTGACGAAGCGAGAAATGGAAAATGAAATCGCGAGACGCAAAATATGGGCGTCCACCGTAAATTCCAACAAGGTAGTGAAGCAAAACGCCAGCAACGTCTGTTTTACCAAAACCTTTAAATGTTATTCAGGTCATCACCTGACAATAAACCGGGCGTTACTTCGGAAGATAGGCACTTTATGTAAATATTGGCACGCGACGACCTAATGGATACTGCGTCCCCATGTCGCTGTTCAATTCACCAAACTGACCACCGTTCGTTTTGCAACGCTGTGTCAACCACTTTTATCTGTGATTAAAACAACGGAAATGTCAAGGGTGCAAAGAGAGATTGAGGTACAAAGATACAGCATGATGGAAACTTTATAAAAAACCCAGAACTCCGTTAACTCACACAGCGACTATGGATACCCCGTCAAAATGACTAAATGGAAAAGGAATAAAGGAAGCGTTGAGCAGAACGTCTTTCGTTTTTCGGTCGATGGCGGTGCAATTATAATTGTTGACCCACGCTGGCCGCCATCGTAATACGCGCAAAATTGAAGCCGCTTTGAACAACTTTTTGGTTTCTTATCAGGCCAATTTTGGATAAAATTTATCAATCGTAGGTTATTGATATCGCTCTTCTGCACCGAAACAACCATTTTGCATTTAAAAACGGCTTCCACAAAAAATTCAAGGGCCAAACCTTTGCCGACATAATGCAACCTTCGATCCCACTTCGCGTGCGTCGTTCACCCATTTTAACAAACCCATTGCCAGCAGGCACCACCCTTTAAAACCAGCAAATAATTACTTGAGCTATGAAAGGTTTTTGTGTCATCCCATATGTTTTTAAAGGTGTTTCAAGAGCCAACACATACTAACCTCAACAACCAAACATCCACCCCTGTTCAATATTTTTCTGTTTACAAATACCTTTAGTTATGGCGGACATTCTAATAGAAAATCCATGTCACACCAGCATTGTTCAAACCTTTATATTGTTTTCACATCTGGCAAGGCCTGAAATTAGTTTTTTTTTCATTGATTCAAATCATTAATCCCTCTACTGATAGAAACAGTATAATGTCTGTTTTCAATGTATGTTAATGTTCAGGTATTAATGTGAAATAAATATTTTGTATTATATTATTTAAGTATAGAAAATATAAATATAATATTCATTACAAAAAATTGACACTTTGAGACTTGAACATTGAACATTATATTTATACACATGTATTTTTTATGGAAGCATGTTTATAAAATGAAAATATAATAAAATGAAAAAATGTTTATAAGTGAATTAAATAGAAAGTCAAACTATAAATTGTGTTTGAATTTAGGTATTATTTTAAAGACGACAATATATAGATCAGAATTTTGGAAGAAATATTTACTATTATATGGTAGTACCGGCGGCGAAATTTAAACAGGTATACAAAAATAGTATACAGAAAGTTCTGGAGCAGACATGACATGAATACTTTTGCGAGGCAGGAGAGAGACATATATACATATACATACCATTTGCTTTGATGAAATATCCACACAAAGTGATAATTAACAACATTCTCGAAGGCCTATCTTTGCATTCACGCATTCCTAGTTGAAACCGCGCTGTCGTTCGATGCAAAGATAAATAGCTCACCAGCGTAAGGCTTGAATATAATACTATATTTTTTTTAACTCATATGATTGATTATTAGTATTAAAATATTTAGTTAATTTGTTTAAGAAATTAAATTTTTTCATGGTTGAAATCACCGTCCACGCGCATACCGAACCTATATACCCGCCGCCCAGCTTATCGCGTCGATGACGACGCTGGCTGCCCTGCCAATGGGTTCTGATGGTGAGGATTTGATTGAAGCTGAATTTATCGGTATCCCGTTAATTTTCGAGTTTTAATTTCAATGTCACCTGATATTGATATGAATGATTATATCTGACTTGAAAGCCTGACAAAGAAATAATTTTAAATAAAAACTTAATGATAAGGATTATTTGTTATTTTATAAAATTGTTAAAATGGTTCTTGATTGTAAAATATTCCTTTATTTTTCTTTTACTACTTTATACGCAGAATAATATAAAAAAAATCAATTATGTACATTTATACTGGTGTCATGCAAAAGAAAATAGTAATGTTTGTTGTTTGAAGTGCCTTGTTTGAAAAAACTTATAAATAAACAATAGCCATATTACAGCAGTCATTTCCATAATGGTTACCACGCCCTGCGGGAATTGAACACAGCAAGCAGCCCTGATACAGAGTTCTGATATCTTCAAGGCTTCTGCCATAACTTGTTAACAGAATGGCAGAGAATTAATAATTAAGATAATGGTAGGAGTGCTGAAATGATTGCCCTGTTTGAATGCACGAAAGCTTGTCGAGAGTGAGAGATGCACAGCCTTGAGCATTTCACGTTCTGGTTCAGCCCACCTTCACCGCAACATATAGCCATTAATAATAATCATGTAGAATATTCCATTTTTCAACGAACTATACTATTTGTATGCATTAGTAATATATTTATGTTATAGATTAACAAAATTTTTGGCATAAAATTCTTTATCTTGAAAGTTCACGTCTTCGTTCTGACAAGGTCAAATAAAAACTTTGAAAATGCCCTAAACATGTTTTATTTCTTTTTTCTCTTACTTTTCGTGTCTTAACAGATTGTTGTAACACATTTCTAATTTATTAGAAACACCTCTGCACAATGCAAGTTACAATATTGTATTTGCTTATTAGAAAGTCAAAATTTCATTTTCGCAACATTGTTCAGTAAACTTAAGTTCTGAAATCTCAACATTTGCCTTTATGAAAAACTGAACATTTTCACATTATTCAAAAAATATTAGCATTGACAGCGATAGCGGCATGATAGAATAATCGTATTTGTTACATCGTAATATCGGTGTTTATTTTTCTGATGACATTGGCCACGCTTTTTTCTTCAGAATTATGAAACAGATGTTATTTGAAAGGACTCTTGTAACGTAAAAGAACAGTTTATCTTTTAGCATTATTTTTATCTTAGTTTGTTGATTATTCATTGAATTCTGTTATTTGTAGCGTATTGATAATTATTTGTTGAAATGCAATAACGTTAACACGAACACATATATGTTGCAGGCGTTGATGAATCCCATCTCGAAATGTAGGATAGAAATTATCTTTTTAGAGCATCGCTTATCAGCAATATTATTGCAGTTCGGTCATTCATTACGCCAGTCAGCACACCTGGCAGAACGCGCTGGTGGTTCAGCTGCACACAAACTCACCGATGTGCGCCCGACCAAAAGATAAACAATAATTGGCCAGACTTTACTTAATAATAGTTCTTTTATTAAGCGTTATACAAAAAAATGGTAAAGGACTTTCCTGTTTGGTTTAATCCACTCTATCTACACATTTCGGAGGTGATTATTATCAGACACCCTGTATATATATGTATGTGCGTGTGTATGTGTGGGTGTGGGTGTTTCGTGTGTATGTGTGATTATTGCATTTCAGTAATGTATCTCAAATGAGCTTATGTTAATAATGCACTCTACATTAGCTTAAAATTCAATGAATAATCAACAAACTAAGATAAAAATATTACTTTGTGAATAAAAAGTTATTTAAAAGATAAACTTACAAGTTTGCGGCAGAATTGATTAGCACACGTTTACATAAAAAATTAAGTCCTTTCTAGAAGTAGTATTAGTCATTTCGTGAAATTTTATGAAATAAAAAAGCAAGTGCACATTGAAATAGTATCCAGAAAATATTGATATTTGCGATCATAAACATGTGATTTTTTTATTCTATCATGCTGCTATCTGCATCAGCAATCGTACTAATATTTTTGATAAGTAGTAATATTCAGTTGTAAAGGTAAATCATTTAAGTTTTAAACTAAGTTTATATTTAAAAGTATATTTGCAAAAAATAAAACTTCTTTTTATATATAACTTTTCTAACAATGAATAAATACAATATTATATTTCACAGTATTATATTGTACAGTGTGTTTCATAATAAATTAGAAGTATTGCAATTTAGGACACAAAAATAAGAAAAAAAAAGTTAAAAGTTTATGTTCAGTATAACTTTGTTTCCGAATTACAATTATTTTATGTTTCAATAGAATTAAGATAGCATACTCGGTACGCTATTTATCTACAAGATTTAAAGGACTTAAAGTTTTGCTAATCTATAAACATAAATACGTGTTACTTGTGTTGTAAGTGATATAGTTCGTTCTTGAAGGTAAGATATTCGTATCGTAAGTTAGTATTATCGTAAGTTAGTGTTATTAATAATATATTTAAGTGAAAATTATGACTTGGTCAAACAATGAAATGGCAGACATGCATCTCATATATGGATTGGCCTGGTATACAAATTGGAGATGATCATTTTGAGCACTTCCTGCAATCTTAATTATTAATTACTTTAATTCTGTTGAAAAATAAAACAGATTATAACTTGAAAACAAGATCATATCGGACATATGTTTATGAACTCTTTTCTTATTTTTGTGTTCTGAATTTACCATTGCAATACTTACTACTTATTAGGAAAGACTCTGTATATGTAAACTATTGTTTGAAATTTATAAAGTTTTTCAATTAAGTTTGTAAATTATTAAGACATTATATTTCTTTAAACTAAAATTATATCATTTTTTCACATAAATTGATTTTTCTTGTTATTCTGCGTATTTATAAAAGTAGTAAAGAAAAATGTTATAAAAAAATATTTACTTTACAATCAAATTGTTTTAACAATTTTATAGAATAAGCAGTAAAATCTATTAATAATCTGATTTTTGCTAAGATACATTTAAATTTCTCTTTTGATAAAGACATAAGTCATTATACATAAATCAATTCGTGTCAATTTATGTGATGGTATTAGAGATTAAAATTGAAAGATTTATTTGGATACAATGCGATTGAACACAATCAGTCCACATCAACCAATGCTTAATACAACCAGCACAATTGGCCAGTGGAAGGATTTTATTAACTAATAAGCATTGTCTCCATTTGATATACATCCATATCAAAACAGTCGTTTCAAAAATATAAAAAATTTATTTTCTTAAACAAATTAATTAAATGTAATTTTATTATATTTGTGAAATGATGATTTTTATACAAAAGCATGTGTCAAAAGAAAATATATGATTTACGAGTCTACTAAAATTTTGATTTATAAATACATTTACATTTATATATTATTTACATGTATTATCGTTCACATATATTACATCAGAATAATCAAAATAATGTATATATTTATAAAATGTACTCGTTTTAATGCAACCCGTGCACGCCAAGTTTTTATACCTTACTTTGGTATAAGTTTGTCTTATGCGATGTAGCGTTTATAAGAAATTTTCCTTCAATAATTATATCCCAAAGTCTTAGATGTATATATGTATATTGTGCATTTAGTTATTTACAAAATTACTCTGAGTTATATTGCTTGTTTGAGATTACGCTTAAACAAATTCATTAAACAAATTCATTAAACAATTCATTTTTTTATAAGGAAGGATTTTTTTGCGACATGGACTTAAAATAATTATATTTCATTCGGTTAATATTTAGTATCATTTATTTCTTATATCTTTTCAAAGTCGAAAAATAATCAAATTGTGACAAATATTATTATCTCTCAACTTTTTCTGCCGCTAGCAAAGTCCATATCAAGCAAGCAAGCAAGTTTAACAAACCGCGCAAACAACTTCGACGGTTAATCGCACGATAAGGCAAACGACACGTGCGATGTCGTGACGTATACGCTGACGTAGGATCGATCTATCGTGCGCGCTAATTTTTGTCTCGCGCTAGTATTTCGCGTGGCAGCCAATAAAGTTCGGCGCCCTTTCGAATTTCAAAACGATTGAAATTATTGGCAGCGAGCGACAAAAGATTCATTATAAAAGAGCCCGCTCTCGAAGAGCGGGCGCACTCGCTTCTTACGCGCAGTTACACCGCACTCCGATACATCGCATTATACGATCGCTTTTCTTTATTCTAAAACCACTTATGACGACCGCTTTTCTCTGTACATTCAATTATAACAAGACCGCTTTTTCTTTTCGGACTACGCTTTGCTCAACTATTTTAATTTTGAGAATTAATTGTATTAATTATTTATTATAACTAAAAATATTTTTTGTAACTATATGTGCGTGGCTTTTTTCCGTGTTCTGTCTTCCTTGTGCGTGTTCCGTGTAACGTTGCATTCAACGTCTCCCGTCATTCCGAACATACTACTTTGATTATAATGCGATTTATTAAATATAATTTTTTTAACATAGGAAATAATAAAATAAAAATATTTTACAACATAAATTTTTATTCAGTTGTCATAATTTTTCAATATCATTATATTTGTAGGAAATTTAAATTTAAATAACTATTTTAGACAAAAGTATTTGATTAAATTGTTTTTACTTATATAATAATAAGAGAAATAAATTTTATAGCATAAATTTTTATTTTTTGGTGCAATTTTCTGATATTATTATTTTTGTAGGAAATTTAAATAATTATTTTATACAAAAATATTTTTATTTAAAATGTTTTTATTTAAATATAATATTTTTTCACATAACGCGTGTACTTGGCGCCTTTTTTACCTTTTTTTAAAAATGTAATTTTTTTAGGGATGTTCTTTTTTTTCATAAAAAATACAACAGTTCTTTTTGCTTATTATAGATATCTAGATCCTTCAAATTTCTTATCTACTCTTAATCTAAGAATAACAGATAATTACAAATTAGTTGATCAGAAATATACATTATTATTTACAATCTATACTTCTAAATTTTTTGGTGAATAATCGTTGTTATTCAGATAGTTTTATTATTAATTATATAAATAAGAAAATTATGAATAGCTCGTATTTTTTATAAATTTTTAAAATAAAGAATAAAAAATTAATTTAAATGTAATAATAATATAATTATATTCACCATAATATTCTAAGAATAATAAAAAAATATTATAACTTTTTAACTTTTTAACATTATTTAATTTAATTTATATTGCATGGACATTGTTTTGCTATTTTATATTAATTTGATTAGGCTTTTGGTACATTTTATTCTATGGGAAATAAATCATCTAATAATATTCAAACTTGATTGATAACAATTGTTAATAAGACTTGCACAAGAAAAATATTTGTATACAACGCAATTATAACTACATTGCACTGCACTCGTTCATATATATTAGAATCCTCAAAGATAGAACCTGGCCATTTCATTAGTTTTGGAAAAACATGGCAACAGTGTATACATGAACGAGTATAATGCAAAGCAATTATAATTGTGTTGTATAAAAAAATATTTCTTATGCAAGTCTTATTAACAATTGTCACCAATCAAGTTTGAAAATTATGAAACGATTTATTTCATATAGAATAAAAATTGCCTGTAACAAAAGTCGAATAACCAAATTAATATACAATAGCAAAACAATGGCCATGCATTCTATAATTAAATAATATTTAAAAATTAAAAGTTTAAATTTTTATTATATATTTATATTTTTTATAATATCGTATATTATTATCTTAAAATATTATATTAAATATAATTATATTATTGTTATTTATAAGTCAATTGTTATTATAAATCAATTTTTTTTTTTATTCTTTAATTTAAGAATTTATAAAAAAGTACAAGTAGTTTGTAATTTTTTATTTAAATAAATATAAATTGTTTGTATTATAATTTTTTTATTTAATTTTTTTTAAATTATTACGTTTTCCCTAACAATTTCTATTGGTTCTGCCATGTTTGCCTAAACTTTGTTTCGAACAATAAAAAGGAACACACACTATGGCTCAATTCAGACTTGCACCAATGGAGGTCAGTTGCAAGTACTTCATAATGAGAATAATAAAGAGGTGCGCAAAAGAAATGTGCGCAAAGGATATGTGCGCAAAAGAAATGTGCGCAAAAGAACTATGTGTAAGCGAACTGTAACAAATATTTATTTACTAAATGGAGTTACTAATAAATGTCAAAAAATTTCAAAATTATACATGCATACATGCGTGTGAATGTATTTTAATTTATACAAAAACATGTGTTGTGTCCAAAAACAACGTGTCCAACGTTGAACGGTGCGCAAATGAAATGTGTCCAAACGAATTATACGCAATTAAAATGTATCCAATCGAATCGGTGCTCAACTTTATGTGTCTAATATCACAGTGCGCAATTGCAACGTGTTCAATTGTACTGTGCGCAAGTGAGCTGCTCCCCTTCATAATTATGGTTCTCAATAACGACTAGGCCGATCGAGTTTTTAATAGGCTTAATAGATAGATTAAGTCTTAATTATATAAAAATGGAAAATGTCTTTATTTTTGCTCTACATGATTTACGATCAGAAATATTACAATGCAAAACTCCATTTGTGAAAATTTTGTTTAAGAAACGTCCACGTCATTATCATCGTCATAATCGATATATATAATATAATATAAATAAAACATCAAGTCCTTTTACTGTTTTCGACGAAAGATTGCGCCAGCGTTGTTCTAAGGTATATTAGTAACGCTCTGCAGTTAGCGATTAATTAATTGAAAAATTATCATGGTAACCGCATCTAAACTAAAGGCTTACATTTGTGCAAGTCTGAATTGAGTCTGGCCATAGTTCCTTTTTATTGGTCGAAACAAAGTTTAGAAAAACAAGGCAAAATAGAAATTTTTAGGGAAAACATAATAATTTAAAAAGAAATAAAATAAAAAAATACAAACAATATATATTTATTTATAAAAAAATTACGAACAGCTTCTACTTTTTTATAAATTTTTAAATTAAAGAATAAAAAACATTACCTTAAATATAACTATAATATAATATGTTCAATATAATATTCTAAGAATACTTCATTATTTAATTATAGAATACATGATCATTTTTTGCTATTATATATTGTATACAATGCCATGCATTCTATAATTAAATAATGTTAAAAATTTATATTTTTATTATTAATTTAAATTTTTATAATATTGTTGTATTATTAAAAATATTAGAATATTATATTAAATATAGTTATATTATTGTTATAAGTTAATTTTTTTATTTTTTATTTTAAAATTTATAAATACGTATAAGCTGTTTGTAATTTTTTAATTGAAATAAATATAAATTTTTTGTAGTTTTATTTTATTTCTTTTAAATTATTTTGTTTTCCCAACAATTTCTATTCCTTCAAACTTTCCAAACTTTGTTTTGACTAATAAAAAAGACTGTGACCAGACTTTATTTTTATTAGAAATTTTAGAGAAAAGATAAGAAGAAAAAGGAGAAGGGAAAGCGAGCAATAAAATTTTTATAATCTATATATTTGGTTAAAATATTTTTTTATTATAAATATAATTTTATTTTTTTTTCTTCATTTTTTTCCTCTCTTCTCACTTTTGCGTTTTTTCTATTCTTTTTTTGAAATTAAAAGAATTATATAAATAAAATTTAGTAAAATCATTTATCACTCGCTATTCATGTTTCATTCAATATTGAATGAACAACAAGCAAAAAATATATAAAATATATAATTTCTGACAACGTATCTTTTATTGTCCCTTTCCTTTTCTCCTTCCCCTTCTTCTTTTCTTCTCTCCCCAATAAAAACTGGGAGCAGACAGTTTATACAAAAATTTAAAACTGCTGCTCTCTTTGGCGGCGGCCCGCCAATTGTCTTCCTCTTGGTCTCCAGTTTGTAATAAAATAAAAAAATTTATTTTAGTTTACTTTCTATATATAGCACAATAACATTGTAGTAGATTTTCTTTATTGTAATTTCAACATTGTGATCTTACATAGAGAAAAATATTTGTTTCTTCGCTTCATTCTATAAATACTTTTCTAAAATGCGCTGCACTTGATTATATTGTGCTCTGCATGTAATACAGTAATAAAAAAAAGGTTATAATTACTTACTTAAATCATGCTCCTGTTGTACAGCAGCTCCTTCTGCTTGTATATAACTAGGCCCAGGCCTCTGCTGGGCAGGTCCTGCTCCTGTTCTTTGCACTTGCAGGCGCCGGGTTAGATCCAGGCTTTGGATGTCTTCGCCAATTGGATGTTCATCCAAAAGCAGGAATGCCGGCTGATGAGTCGACTTGCGCGCCGGTTGATGTGCCAGCTGAGGCGCCGGCCCGCGCTCCAGCTTGCACGCCAACTTGTGTGCAAGCCTGCGCGCCAGCTTGGGTAAAAATTTGCGCGCTACATGCCGACACATCAACCGGTGTTCCCTCCACCGAATCCAACATGACATCTTCCATCGATATCGAAATGTAATAATAATAAAAAAAAATAAAATTAAAAAAATTTTTGTTTAAAATTATTCTTTAAAATACTTACATCGCGTTCACCCGTTTTCTGCCATGTTGTCAACTATGATTTCTTCTTGTATTCGATCCTCAACTTTTATAAATAAATTAATGATAGGGTTCACAAACCATACTATTACGAGATTTATTACTTCATTTGGCACAATTTTTATTGCTTGCGTAGTTAGTATTAGTTTATTTTACTGCAAAACAAGAAATTTAAAAAATATTGACGGCGTTTCTTAAGTATATTGTTGAATAATATAACAATAATCATAAAGGTAAAGAACTGATTAAATTAAATAAAATTAAATGAAATTTAAATAATATTTTTATAATGTCATTATTTATAACTTTTTTACTTTTTATAGGTCCAAAAAATTATAAAAATTAATTGGCTGCTTTGGCGCTGTATGAAAGCTGCCGAAAGCGCTGAAAATGCATTAGCGCTGAATCATGGCTTGCTTTTTAGGCGCCCAATTAGAAACATTGTCTGTATTTGGGTTTATTAGATGCCCAAATAGAAAATTAATCCGCTTTATAGTGTTGAATTTTATACTATATTTTATTGTTAAAAAATTAAATATATAATAATTTATATATATAAAATATATATAGCATACGTATAAAATATAATAATATATATATTTCTATATATTTCTGTTAAAAAATGCGAGTTTAAAAAGAATCATTATACATCTATGTAAACTATTACATATCTTATATAAAAAGATATAAAAGAGGCTGCTGTGCACCTATAAAAACAGCGTCTACAAATAACAATTATTGTGTCAATACAAAGTTACTTATAAAAAGAACTGTTATACGTAAATAAAAGTAGTGCATATAAAGTCTATTTATCTAAAACAGCTCGTAAAGCGTTATTTTTATATATATACAAAATGTCTGTAAAGACAAATAAAAAATAGTCCTAATGCCTACAGAAAAAGATATAATTATTCGAGGTGAATGGTTAACTAACATTCATATGGAACATTTCAACAATCTTTTGAAAAATTGTTCTGATTATAGACCTGTTGAAACATGGCGAATATCTTGATACGATTCAACCTGTATTAGAGGATAAAAAACATATACAAATATTGCACAGTTCATCAAGTTTACATGATGGACATTGAATATGCAGTTATTATAATAGAAAGAATATATTTATTTATGATTCATTAAATTTTAAAATTTTACATAAACATTATGAAAATTCTTGAGAAAATTATTTCCAATATATGACTTTGAAAACAATCCTGTCAAGTTTCCAACTGTGTAACATACTGTGCAACATCAATAAAATAGTAATGATTTGCGTTTTTGCAATAGCCTTTGCAATTTCATTATTATTTAATATTAAACCCGAAAAAATAAAATATAATCATAATTTAATAAAGATTTGCGTTTGCATTTAATAAAGATTTTTGAGTCTAATTTTATTGAACATTTCCCACAAGATCCACAATATGCTCCTCAAAATGTATTTTCATTAGCAGTAATAAAAGAGAGATTGAAGCAGATCGTAAATTATACGTATTATACGTCAAGATGAGACAACAAAGATTAAATCGTTTAGAAAAGGAGCGTCATATTTATCAATCTAAGAAAGAATTAAATAATAATCAATTACAATTAATAACAAAAAATGTTCCAAAGAATTGTATGAAAACAAAGAATAATATTTATGAAGAAACTAATAAATGTTTTCAAAATAAGTTCTATATTAAAAGCAATATTGACTGCAAAATTAGCAGTAATGATTTTTATAATAATAATGAAACAAATATTAGAATTGATGAGCAAACTTATACAAACAAAAAGTTTGAACAAAAATGCACTAAGAAATATTTTCGATGTGAAGAAAGCGTTCAGTTAAAAATATTAATAAAAATAAATATCAGCATGATTTTGAAAATCAATGCATCAGCATGATTTTGAAAATCAATGCAATGAAGGAATCTATATACAAAATTTAAATAATAATCAGGCGGAAAAACAAAATTCATATGAGCAAGATTTAAAGAAGAATCATGCTAAACAACATAATCTATATCAACAAAATTTAGAAAATAATCAGATCAAAAAACAAAATTCATATGAGCAAGATTTAGAGAATAATCGTACTAAGCGATCGATATGCACAGAATTTAGAAGATAGACGCGTTAAACAGCGCGATCGATATAGACAAAATTTAAAAGAAAATCGTGTTAAACAGCGTAATCGATATAGGCAAAACTTAGAACATAATCGTGCTGAAAAACGTGATCGATATACACAGAACTTAGAAGATGAACGAAAAGATCGATAATTGATATGGACAGGATTTAGAGAATAGACGTGTAAAAAAAGCGTATGCGTTATTCGACAAATTTTCAGTGCGAACGTGATAGACAAAAAAGATTGGATCCTGATCGTAAATGGCTTTATAACAAACAATATTATCAGAAAATTAAAAAGTTTGTACTTGCAATAACAAATTGTGATACTGTTAAAAAAATTACTAAAAAATATAAATAATTCTGGTCGAGAAATTCTATAAAACTTCGCCATTCTTCAAAAATATTTATAAACGATATTGTAAAGAAGCTTAAAATTAAAGGCCATATTGAGAAACAATTAGAAGCCGAAAAAATCGTACGTTGGTGTATGTATATTGAAATAAACATATTTGCAATATATACAAAATGTTAGCTTTGATTAAAAAGAAATCGGAAGTGAGTTTGACTTTTGTCGCTGAATGTTTTACAATTGAAGAAAAATTACATGCGTTATGTGGCATATCTAGGCATACAACCTCATCAGAAAATCATTTTATTGAGTCTGCATACCATAATCGAATCCTTTGATGTTGAATAAAGAAGGACAAATAATAAATATATTACCGTTAATGGAGAACAAGCAAAAAAACCATGGTTGTGCGATACTTCATGTAAAATAAACGATCCATTTTTAATTGATCGTTACCAAGAATTCCTCTAAACTATAAATATATGTACTTTAAGGAATGTACCAGAATTGATACAATGTCTTCATGAATGTACTATAAAAACTTCAAATGAGAAATTGGGCCATACGCATAGCTGTCATATTGATTTAACACTTTGCAAAGGAATGTATCTTCCAGTTCAATTTATCATCGCCTCATTTTCCAAAAGTAAGAAATATTAAATATTTAATTTATAAACTTACAAATTTTTATCGAAAGATGGAAAATCTTGATAAGGCATTATTTAAATTAGATTAAATTAAATTAAATAGATTTAAATAGATTGAATGAAATTGTTACTTCTGCACAAGAAAAAACAGATAAACATCAACAAGCAGACATATTTTTAAGCGATGATAATATTATTTCTAAATATCGTAAAGCATTTGAAACTTTGATCAAACATTCAACAGACACACCCACAACATATTTGCGTATCATGTGAGAGATTGTGTCATAAAAGAAATGTTTCTAAATTCAATAGTTTTCAAGCACAAATAGACATTCAAATTTGGAGAGATTTAATGGCACATATACAACAACAAAAAAATTAAAGCGGAATATATATATATATAATTATTGTGCAGGAAAATTTCGTAAAGGTTTTATGCCTGCATATTGCATTTTGAATAATCTTTTCACAGATGATGTACCTGAAGTAATATCATCTTTTAACACATTTGAAAAAATTCTTATACAGAGAGCTAAAGCACTTCAAATTGTTCTCAAAATGGAAACTGTTATTAATAAAAGATTACCTCAAAAACAAATGGTACAAAAAGTTAAAAGTAAAACATTTCATTTCATTTATCACTTCCATTACAGAAGACATTGAATAAATCATGTTCTACTACTGATCCAATAAATGATAATCACGAATTATATATTTTAATTAGAGATATCCCAACAAAATCAAAAATTATTTGGGAAGAGATAATTAATATTAAAAAAGTATTTGACGCTTTAACATGGTTAAAACGTAATAATACTTTATATTCTCATATTATATTGCCAAATGATCATAATGATTTATGTCTGACAAAATTAAAAAGTTCAGAATTCCAAATGGAAGAGACAGAAAATAATATAGAAGCGACATTGATGATGAGTCTAAATTATTAAATGATTCGATAGAAGAGATTAAAAATGATATAGAAGTTATATTAGAGAGTCAACAGAAAGCAATGTTAACTCAAATTACTGATGAAAATGATGGCTATTACGAACAATATACTATATATCCTTTATATGAAAAGAAAACAAATAAAACTGCGACAACTTTATATCAAATGTTAAAAATATTGTTAAATATTGTTCACGACTTATCTTTGGATAATCGT
Source organism: Cataglyphis hispanica (assembly GCF_021464435.1). NCBI lineage: Eukaryota > Metazoa > Arthropoda > Insecta > Hymenoptera > Formicidae > Cataglyphis > Cataglyphis hispanica. The sequence goes on along the minus strand of NC_065962.1, from coordinate 4,027,005 downwards.
GAACAATATTTAGATTTAATGTGTTTTCCAGATTTATATCCTTTTGGTTATTAATGGACAACATGAGTTTAGCAAATCAAACTTTTTGATCATGAATTTATTAAATGTCGTTTGACATCTAAACATCCACAGTATAGATTAAATCAACAATATTTATTTTATTTATTGAACGATGCAAATATTCGTCAATTAAGTCGTGGAATTTATCATAAAATGAACATAACTAATCCATGAGTTCGTTATACGGCTGCAGAATATTTAGAAGCAGTATCGAAAGAATTATTGGAATCTAATTTGAATACAATATTTGTCACACTTCGAAATACAGAGCAATATTGGTGTAAACCGAGAAGCGATTTAAACTGTATGACGCAACATTATGGACCCATGACATGATTTTTAACATTAAGTTCAAGCGAGTAGTTATTGGAAGACTTAGGTGAATATATTTGTGAGGTAAATGGATGGCATGATATTTATGCGTTAGCGTACTTGTTGCTAAAGATCCTGTATCAAGCCTGGTTTCTCGATAATAAATTTCGGGCAATGCTTGATTTTATTAGCTCTAAAGAGCATCCAATTGGAAAAGTAACACATTATTTCGAGCGATGAGAATATCAAGGTAGAAGTATACAATATTTCCACTTATTAATATGGATTAAAAATGCATCGATTTTCGGTGAATCTACTATTGAAGAAGTCTGTAAATTTATTTTACAACACATAAGCTGCAAAATGCCGGATCAAAATATTTCGCCATTATTGTATAGGCGTGTTAATACGCATCAGCGACATATACATAACGATTATTGTCTTCGCTCTAAAAAAGAAGGACATAAAGTTATTCGTCGGTGTCATTTTGGATTTTCTTGTCCCGTTACTGAAACTTTAAATATGAGAGATGTGGCAACTTCAATAGCAGGTAGAAAACAATTGAAACATAAGAGTAAACTTTATGATCTTCCTCGAACAGATAATGAAATTAATATAAATGATTATAATCTTGTTTTTCTTACTGCATGGGAAGGTAATAAGGATATAAAATTTATTGGTGAAAAATCATCGCTACTTACGTGGTACATTAATTATTAAATATATGAATAAAGCAGGAAAAAGTGAGTTGTCTGATATTACCCTTGATATTAAGAATAATAAAAACAAATCATTAGCGAGTTATCTTTGGAATATCGCTTTACGATTTACGAATAATAGAGAATGTGGAGCTCTCGAAGCTGCTGATATACTGCTAAATATTCCTTTATATGGAACTGATCAAAACACGACTATTGGTCAACATCTAAATGGTTAGATGTTGTTCGGAGCGACGCGAGACGTAGAGTGCGACAACACACGGAACACGTACAAGGAAGACAGCATACGAAAAATAAAGTCACGCACGTATAATAACAAAAAATACCTTTAATTATAATAAATAATTATCACGATTGATTTTACACTGGTCATTAGTTAAGCAAAGCATAGTCCGAAAAGAAAAGCGTTCGTGTTGTAATCGAATGTACAGAAAGAAAGCGGTCGTCGTATGCGGTTTTAGAATAAAAAATAGCGGTCGTATAATGCGGTGTATCGAAAAGCGGTTTAACAATGTGGTGTAACTGCACGTAAGAAGCGAGTGCGCCCGCTCCTCGAGAGCGGCCCCTTTTATACTGTATCTTTTGTCGCCCGCTGCCAATAATTTCAATTGGTTTAAAATCCAAAAGGGCGCCGAACTTTATTGGTTGCCGCGCGAAGTGCTGGCGCGAGGCAAAAATTAGAGCGCACGATAGACTGGTGGCCCTTACGTCAGCGTATATGTCATCGCCCATGCCATTTGCCTTATCGTGTGCCTAATCGTCGAAGTTGTTTTCGCGATTTATTTTTAAACTTGTTTGCGACATGGGTTTTGATAGCGGCAGAAAAAGTTGAGAGATAATAATATTTGTTGCTGTTTGACTATTTTTCGACTTTGACACGATATAAGAAATAAATAATACTAGATGTTTGCCGAATAAAATGTAATTATTTTAAGCCCATGCCGCAAATTTTCAATTAAATGAATCGTTTAATGAATATGTTTAAGCGTGATCTCAAACAGATGTCAGATACGATATAGAAAATTAAAAAATCGCAAAGAAATTGAAGCTCTCGATGCTCAATCTACAGATATATTTTATCCATCTTTAATAGATAATCATTATCCACATAGATCAAACAAACTAGAAAATATGTCTCTTTATGAGTTTGCACAATGGTACGATATTTCGAAGATAAAACCAAAAAATGAGGACATTGAATATAAAATAAATAATGGTTATTATCTTAAACGGCGACAGCGTGGATATCTTATTAATCATTATAGATATGATGTTAACACACCAGAAAATTATTTCTTTTCGTTATTGCTTATGTTTCAACCATGGCAAAAATTAGAGGATCTTAGAAATGAATGCGACACTTATGCCGAACCGTTTCACAAAGTAAAATTGCATCTTGTAGAAGCATTGCAGTATCATGAAAGATTAAAAGAATTGCAAAAAGTATTTGAAACTGCAAAAAAGTTAGTTCAGCAATGTTTAGATGACGATTTATAGAAACAGCAGCTTCCGGATGATCCTGAAAATCCGATAGGTATTCAATATATAAAAGCTGGTGAAACAATGCAAGATTTGAAAAATTTTGCAGATAAAATGATTCGAGAAATTGATGTATCTGATAATAAAATGATAGCAAAATTAAATATGGATCAAAAACAAATATTTGATAGAATTATTAATATTGTAAATTCTGATGATAAGTCAATATTAATGTTTATATGTTAGCGGAAAAGGTAGTACTGGAAAAAGTTTTTTAGTTAAGACTATTAAATACTGGATAAAACAAAATCTTAATAAAAATACTGTTGTAGCAGCATCTACTGGTATAACAGCATTTAATATAGATGATTTGAAAGTTCATAAATTGCTTCAATTACCCGTTGAATATGGTCATATTCCTAAATATAAACAATTATCTGATCATGTATTGAAAGTTTTACGAGCAGATCTTAAAGATGTTATAATTTTTGTAATTGATGAAGTGTCAATGATATCTAATTTAATTTTAATACATCTTCGATTGTCTGAAATATTTGGTAATGATTGTGATGATGGTTGATTTGGTCAAAAGCACATTCTTTTATTCGGAGACTTGCTTCAATTACCTCCTGTATACGAAAATCCTATTTTTATGTGTTTATTCGATGAAAAAATTGCCAAATACCTTGGTTCCTTGAGTACTTTTAATTTATGGATTACATTATGGATTACATTTGATTAGGATGAATTGACTATCAATATGCGTCAACAAGATGACTCTTACCGTGAATTACTGTCAAGAATTTGTATTGGTTTATTGACAAAATCTGATAATAAGATTTTTGAAAATAGAAAAATATCTTTCCAAGGAGATTCTTTCGAATCTAGATTAAAGGAATTATGTAATTTTATTGACAATCTGTCATCAGATACCGTTTATTTACTGCCTACTTTGTATGTGTGATGTTCTCAATGATGCAATATTAAATCGCATTGTTTCTAAAGAAATATTATTAACTGCTGAAGATACAATTGAATGTATTCCATATGTAAAAAAAAATTATAAATATTATCAAATAATGATGATGATAATAATTCTAGAACAGCCGGGCTTTCAAAACAAATAACAATTAAAATTGGAGCAAAAGTTATGATTTCGTGTAATATTGATGTTAGTTTGGGTCTTGTAAATGGGACAATTGCTACAGTGATTTCAATTGTACAAGATATATCTACTGATTATGTAGAAAAAATTAAACTTCTTTTATAATCAGATTTAGAATATTTAATTGAAAAAGTAAGTGTTAAATTTGAGGTAATTGATAGAGCATATGTTATCAGAAAACAGTTTCCATTATCTCTGAGTTATGGGATCATTATTCATAAAAGTCAAGGATTGAGTTTGCAAAGTGCTATTATGGATATTGGTAACTCTGTATTTAATTGTGGTCAAGTTTACGTTGCATTGTCACGAGTAACATCTCTCTAAAAGGGTTACATTTGATTAATTACGATCCTTTATCGGTAATAGTTAGTGAAGAAGTTATTATCGAGTATAATAGTTTAAAAGGGATACATAAACCCAAAGCAGAAAGAATTTCTGTTTCAAAAGAGCGTTATCACAAAGTAAAAGATGTCTTATGGACATTACTAAAAATAATTACTTCTGTCCAAAAATGAGATGAAAAAATTCGATAAAGTACTACTTAGGTCAGTACTACATGGTTTTCAAAATGCAGACGAGGTTTCATGTTATGCAAATGCGGTATTGCAATGTTTATTGCATTTAAATATCATTAGACAGCAATTATTTAATTGTGATATATCAGATGTTTTATGTATATTAATGCATCGATATGAAAATGGAATGCGTAATTTAAATACATATGTAATACGGCAATGTTTAGGAGAATATTTTACGAGCACTACAAAACGAAATGCATCTGATTTTCCTATAGCTCTTTGCAAAAAATATAATTATATAAGAAATTTAATAGAACATCAAGTAACTTCTATTGCGCGCTGCAAAACTTGTGGTAATACAAAAACTATTGTGAATAATAATGTTATTATTTCGTTTTCTATTAATAATTTGAAAAACAAAAGTTATAATCTTAATAATTTAAATGTTATATTTTCACATTGATATCAATCACAGAATGAATCATGTGAACATTGTACTGGAAATGATTTTATATTGAAAAACAAAATAACGTTAACAAGAGAGATGGTTGTTCTTCATTTAGTACTATTTTCATCACAGGATGATAAATTAATAAAAACACAAAAGTTTAACTTATGTTCTGTTCCAATAATTAAAATATTACTAGCTGGACAATTTTATAAGACAATGAATGCTATATTTTATCATGGTTCATGTATTGATGAAGATCATTATATAAATATATGTAGAGAAGGAACATTTAATATTTAGATCAAAGCTGATGATGCGCAAATTAAAAAAAGGCAGTGGCCTAGAGGTGCTAAAAATGTTTATATAATATTTTTACAAAAAATAGCTAATAAATAATTGGATATTGGATATTATGAAATAAGGAAATAGTTATATAAAAGAATATTTATTAGAAATAGGTTTTTATAATATCAAACTTGTGATTAATACTTAATAATTGTATTTCTATCAGTCCTATATAAAAGAATGTCTCGTAATGTATCAGTAATTTTGTAAACAACGCTTCACAATCTGCATTATTCGTGAACTGTAAAAAAATATATCTTTACTATTCAAAATAGAATTATAGAACTCACATCTTTCAGCCTTATTTATATAATTAATAACAAAATTACATGAATAACAACGATTATTCATCAAAAAATTTAGAAGTATAGATTGTAAATAATAATGTATATTTCTGATACAATCATTTGTAATTATCCGTTATTCTTAAATTAAGGATAGATAAGAAATGTGAAGGCTCTGAATATCTATAATAAGCAAAAAGAACTGTCATATTTTGATAAAAAAAAATGATATCCCTAAAAAAATTACCTCTTTAAAATAAAGGTAATAAAAAAGGCGCCAAGTACATGCGCATGTGAAAAAATATTATATTTAAATAAAAACATTTTAAATAAAAATATTTATTTAAATTCCTACAAAAATAATGATATCAAAAAATTAATAAAAGAATAAAAATTTATGATATAAATTTTATTTCTTTTATTATTATTTAAATAAAAACAATTTAATTATATACTTTTTTTATAAAATACTTATTTACATTTTCTACAAAAATAATGATATTGAAAAATTGTGCTAACTGAAAGAAAATTTATGTTGCAAAATATTTTTATTTTATTTCCAATATTAAGAAAAAATACATTTAATAAACTGCATTATAATTAAAGTAAGAATATAGCTAAAATAAAGTTAATTTATAAATAACTAAATGCACAATATGCACACATCTAAGATTTTGGGATATAATTTATTGAAGGAAAATTTCTGGCAAACTCTAAATCGCGTCAGACAAACTTACACCAAAGCAAGATATAAAAACTTGGCGTCGCATAAAAACGTATACATTTAATAAATATGTACATTATTTTGATTATTTTGATGTAATATAGATATAGATTTAAATGATTTATTGATTCCCCTTGGGGTTACAATCTCTTACAAATTAATCACTTACATCTATCTTATCTCTAGCTCACAACTACCTTAACTCTAACTTATCCTAACGTAACCTCTACTCATTCTTAACCTACCTACATACACACACACACATACCGCTGCTTGCCCTACTCTAATTTGGGACCTCCGCTTTCGGCTCATGTCATGTTTTTCTCCTTTCACCCACCTTCATTCACAGATCCCATATTAGGCTTCTCTCTCTCTCTCTCTCTCTCTCTCTCTTCCATCCTTCTATCTCGCTCTCTATCCATTCTCTCCATCCGATCATTCCACCTCATTTCCCTATCCGTCTATCCTTCCACCTATCCATCTTTCCTTCCTCCATGTTTCCTTCCTTCCCTATCCATTTCCTCTCTTCATCCTTCCATTTTCCAGTTCTCCCTCATTTTTCCCAACCTGTATCTTCCATCCTTTCCATCTACTTTCCCCCAATCACTCTTCAGATTACTCAGGTATCCCACTCCCTTGATTTTCCATTCATACTATATCTTGCCTTCTATCCTTTCCAACTCCTTCCTATCCATCTCATATCTTTCCACCTCCTTCCATTCCTTCTACCTCCATCCATACCTCTGTCTTCCAGATCCCATCTTTCCTCTTCCACTTCCATCCTTCTTCCTTCCTCCTCCCTCCTTTCCCCTCCATTCCTCCACTCCTTCTCCACCACCTCTTTCCTCTCTTCCACCTCTTCCATTGCTCCCATTCCACTCCTAACACCCATCTTAAATATTTTCCCATCTTCTCCAACTCCTTCCTCTCTCTCCATCCCCAAATTTCCACTCCATATCCCATCACCATCCACACCAGTTTATCAAAAAGCCATAATCTTCTTCCCCAATCGTTCTTAAATTTCCTTTTTCCCCAAACCTGACCCATTACAGTAGCACCCTTCCTTAACCTATCTCTTATCTGTGCCTCCTATCTTCCATTCCTCTGCATTACATAACCCAGATAAGAGAATTCTTTTACCTCCTCTATCACCTTCCCTTTCCACCTCCAGCTTACATTCCTTTACCTCCCTCCTCCTTTCCTAAACCTTAATATTTTCAACTTCCCTACATTCAACTCCAACCCCTTCTTTTCAAACAGCCCTCTAACCTTTCAATCATGCTCCTCATCCCACCCTCCTCTTCCGCAATCCAAACCACATCATCCGCGTATGTCAAGGTATAAATCTTCATCCCTCCTAAATTAACCCCTCTTCATCCTCCCCTACTCATTACTTCCTCCATATCCGCGTTTTCCAAAATGAATAGGTGAGGGTTCAATAGATGGGCACCCCTGCCTTACTCCTCTTCCAATCCAAAAACCTGTTCACAAATCCTCTCCCCTCCTCACCTTGTTTTTAGTCTCCCTCAAAATATCCTCGCTCCTTCTGACCAGCCCTTCCCTTACCTCCCTCTCTCTCATTGCTTCCACCAATTTCCTCCTATCTACCGAGTCAAACGTCGCTTTTAGATCTATAAAAAATGCCACTAGTTTCCCTTTCTTCTTCTCCAGCTGTCTATTCACCAAATAGTTCAGTATGAATATATTGTCCACTGTCCCTAACCCCTTCCTGAAACCCGTCTGATTTTGCGGTACCAAACTCTTTTTCTCCACCTCCTCGCTTAGTCTACTTGCCAGCACCGAAGCATACACCTTATAGACCGTCGAAGTCAGCGACACCCCCCTATACTCTTCCACCTTCTCCCCCTCTTCTTTCTTTAATATCGGCACAATCACCCCCTCATTCCACTCATCTATCCATCCTTCTCCCCTTCAAACCCTATTGCATATTCTTCACACCCATTCCTCCATGCTCTCTCCTCCGTATTTCCACACCTCCACCAGAATTCCATCCAGACCCACTGCTTTATTATCCTTCTGCCTTCCAATCGCTGACCTTCTCATTCCTACTTATGTCCTCCTCATCCTCCTCATCAATCACCATAATATTAACATTTTCTTCATCTTTGGGAATAATAACTTCTTCCTCAGCCATAGCATAAAAAAAACGTATATAGTTCAACAAGATTGTTACAAGAAGGTTGACTGAAGATGCTGCACACATTTCTCGATTATATATTCTAATTTCATATTTTTTGTTTCCTAACTAGTATCATGTCTTATCTGCATCAGCATTTTTCTACATCTCGAATAGAGTGTTGAGAGAAAAATTTAAGTTTTGTCGAGTATGCATACGTTGTTATAAAGAATAGGAAAAATAATTAAAATCAGGTAGATATATAATAAAATAACTTATTGGAAGCATAACAAAAAATGTCATTTACAGCACATGTTAATAATTTACAATCTATAAGTGAGTCACTATCATATATATAATTTCCATTTATCGCTTTTGCAGCATCACATTAGTTATATTATTATGTTGTAAAACTTCAATAAATTTGTTTAAATTTTTCACTAACAATGTGTGTATTTTCACACAACCAGTAATACATATGATCAATTCATTTTTCAAAATCAAATAAATATACAGCTTGTAGATTCATGTAATAAAAAATTATTATACATTGTCATTTTTAAAATATCTGAATCAGATATTTTAACCACTTCGACTATTAAATCTCGAATCCGCAATGGATGTAGCTGTACAAGTCGTTCAATATCCGCACGTTTCTGCATCAATGATTTCCACGTTTCAAAAGGCAATACTATTTGATAATTTTACCGGTTATCGCCAAGAACCAATTCCACGTAAGACACAGCCCCAACGCTTATTCCAATTTCCAAATATTTGTATGATGTTGGAGTTAAGGCTATTTTCTGCCAAGTACGAACTGCGCGACGAGGCTCAGATAAAACGCTATAAAAAGAATGTTTTAATAAATATTTATTTAAGGAAAAAATATGTTTTATGTTAATCAAAACTTACTTGTCAGATTTCTTCTTTTTATACGATGGAGTTTCATTATCTTGAATCGGAATATAATAGCTCATGCGGTTTCCTCCAACGGGATACATTATGAACTTTTCACACAAGCGGCCGATACAATACGTATTGAACGTATTGAACATATTTAAAATATGTATTAGTGTTGCAAAATTGCAATGTGGTGGGGATTATTGCCGACGCAATATTTTTTCCATTGATCAAGCGCCGATGTACGGTTGCTATTCGCGATGATATCACACCAGATCTTGCACAATCGTGTCAAAATCATGAAACATAAGAACAATCATCAAGGTTATAAAATCGCGCTAACATACAAGTAATTAAAACTTTTGCATCAGGGATGGCATCACTCCCAACGTGTGAGATTTAGCTGAATATACAATATACATCTTTCAAGTGCCAATATGCGGCTGCTTCGCGATGATATCATTCATAAATATTCAAAATCTCGTTACAGGTACTGAACACCAATACTCAAGTCCCAACCGACTCCGATAAAATCTTCTTCTTTCAATATTTGTCTTCTGCTCTTCGCCCGTCTTACGATAAATTCATCATGTTGTTTCATAGGGAAATCTTCGGACAAGGGTGTGGAAGGGGGTATCTACCGTGGACCCGGCATCCTCAAAGAGGACTCCCCAAGCCCCTGCCTCGGCATTCGCCCTATGACCCGTCCGGAAAACCACGGCTCAAAAACCGCGGGTGAGGCAGTCTTCAATAATAAATGCTCTTCTGCATTCTTCACACCATAGTCTCTTTCAGCGTACGATGTTTCACACCACATCCTCACCATTGAATCCTTTTGAAAATAAAAGAAATTAATCGAAACAAGTAACAAGAATCAAATTCGAATTGGGTTTTGGATGTAACCAGAAATATTTAAATATGTCTCATGATGAGAGGCTAGTCTATCTAAATGAACTATCTTATTCCTATGCTTTTTGGACTTCCAAATTACTTTCCTGAATTACTTTTATTGTCATTGCTCTTTGTATAGTCATTCCCAAGGAAGTGACTCTCTCTAACTGTAAAGTTCTTTTTATAAAATTATTCGACAAAGCTGTAACGAATTGTGCACAAGCGATTTTATCACTTGATGAGCACTTGATGAGAGCATTCCGGATATGCCAATTTTGATAATCGTTCAATATCGGAGCCCAAAGTCGCCTCATCCTCTCCCGATTTTTGTTTCCTATTCGTGAATTGTGAATAATAAGACTGAGAGTTCCTCTCCGAAGTAACTCTAATTTGGATTTCAACTCTACATAACCTAAACTCTCAATTTCGTCAACGCATTCTAAAATCGCCCGCGCTTTTCCTCTCAAACAGGAAATTAACGCTACAGTCTTTGTCGCATTACTCCACTGGTTAGCTCGCGCGAACAATTCAAATTGTGAAAAGAATTCTCTCAACGGAACACTACCATCAAAAACATCCGGCTTTAATTTGTAACCTAATTCCCTATTAATAGACTCGCGATTCCTGCGCTCCGATTTCCACACGCGCCCCCATCTTTTGAAAGCTACTCACTCTAGAGCTACTTCTATTATTTAAACGACTTAGCTGTATATCAGCATCCATCTGGCGCATCCTTTCCTCCATTCCGCGAAGCATCTCGTTTCGCTACTGAATCTGTGCTTCAAATTCGGCTTGCTCCTGCAAACACTCCTCTCGGAACTAACGAATCTGCCGTAGCGCAGATTGAAGCGTCAACGCTTCCAATGTCGGTTCTGTTGCCGTGGCTTCCGGAGAAGCTCGAAGCGGAGTCTCAGCTCACAGTCTTTTGCGCGTCACAACTCCTGATGGAAATTTTTGTCTGCCATAACTCGTTTTTTTCTTGCTCCTTCTTGTTGTCCGATTATCCCGGACGAGTTCCTAAAATGTTACGTCCGCGCGTCGACTTCGAGTTTTATCGAATCACGCACGTCACAATTCGCACACACGCTCCGCGTCGTAAATAACAACATTTATTATAAATAACAGAAGGAATTTTAATATAAGAACAGAACACAGAACAGATAAACTTGTTTACAAAGGAAAACGGGATCAATCGTGGAAATGTCCACACGAAATCGAATCCGCCGCGAGACTAAGATGGCGGCTCAAAAAATCCAAATGTCAGCTGTTGTTATAAACATCTCCTAGCGACGCGTTAGGGAATCTCCTGAAGACGGTACAGCACATCATCACAGGCTACACGCAAAGACGGAAGGCGGACGTAACAGTATGCATGTACGTATGTATGTACGTATGTATATACGTATGTATGTACGTATGTATGGGTGATACGCAAAATATGGAAAGGAAATTTAAACGTACACTTAGAAACTTGAAATTTAAAAATTTTTTAAATAATTCAAATTGTTGGTAAATTACATGTTACTTTTTTTATTATATACTTTTGGTCAATAAATAATTATTTAACTTTATGCATGTACGTATGTATGTATGTATGTATGTACGTATGAATGTACGTATGTATGTACGTATGAATGTACGTATGTATGTACGTACGTACGAATGTATGTACGTTTGTATGTACGTATTTATGTATGTATGTACGTATGTATAGGTGATACGCAAAAAGGGCGATGAGGTTTATGTGAAATGGTTTTATGCAACACTCTTGGATACATAAAAATAATATAATACATAAATGTTAACAATAATAATACATAAAATTATAGATATTTTATACAAATAATATTAGGTAAAAATATTCTACTTCTAAATATAATTGTTATACTTAACAAAAAATATAATGTTTAATTTTAAAAATGTCGCCAGTAAATAAATTAATAAACAAGTGTTTATACGACCAAACTGGCAATTTATTGTTTGATTATTATATCACGACGTTTCGACCATATGGTTTTGGTCCTTATCAAGTGAAACTAAAATTACAATACAATAAATAATGATAGTCATGTTACAAAGAAAAAATAGGATTAAACAACTTACGTTATAATTAAAAAGTAGAAAGAAAAAAATCGAAATGTCAAACTGACATTGTGTCAACACTATGTTTGGAATACTGAGAACGACTAAACGACCTTTATTAATTTATCGTATATGTTGTTTAAATTCTCTATATCTTTTTGGGAGTTAATAGTGTTGTCAAATTTTTAATAAAAAACATTTCAGCTATTTCTCTCTTTCTTACATGTTTTTCGTTATGTAGAATATCAGGCGCTGACCAATCGAAGTCATGATCAAATTTTAATTTGTGTTTGCTAATTACGGATAAATTACTTTCGTGCATTTTTATATTATTACAATGTTCCTTGACTCGGGTGCTTAAGTGTCTTTTTGTCTGGCCAATATACGAAGCGCTACAATTCTTACAATTTATTTTGTAAACAACCTCCGTTCTATTGCTAATAGGCAAACTATCCTTGCCGTGTTTAATCAGTGAATTTAATTTTTTAGGTATATTGTAAACCACTGTCAGTCCCATATTTTTAAACAACCGACCAACATCGTCACTAAAGCCTTCGACAAACGGTAGTGCGATGTAGGAGGGTTTGTCTGTATCAATTTCCCCATCACCTAGAATGCTACTGCTCCGGTGTTTCAAAAATTCAGTCTCTTACAAATATAACGATTAACAATGTGTGTCGGAAAACCATTATTAAATAAGATCTGCTTCACGACATCAATGTTTTTTCCATGAAACTGGTCGTCAGATAGTAAAATAGCATGGTCAGCAAGATTAAAAATGGTGTTCAACTTATATTTAAAAGGATGGCTCGAATAAAAATTTATGTATCTATCGGAACACGTAGCTTTTCTATACCAGTTTGTTAAAATTTTTCCGTTGGAACGGATAACACTGGTGTTTAAAAATTGATACATGAATCCGACTCTATTTCATGTGTGAATTTTAAACGTGGATGATAACTATTGAAAATCAAATTAATCTCGTCAATCTTTGCACGTGGAACAATAGCAAAAATATCATCTACGTATCTATAATATATAGGAACCGCAAAACTAAGTAAACTCAAACAATGTGTCTTCAAATCATCCATCACAATATCTGCTAAAATAGGTGATAACGGAGACCCCATAGGACTGCCAAAGATCTGTTCATAAAACTTTCCGTTAAAAGAAAAACTAGTCGAATCGAGAATAACTTCCACTGCATATAAAAATTGAGGCAAATTAAATTTTGTGTTTGGAGCGATGTCATTCCAACGTTTTTCGATAGCGCGCAAAACTAACTCTTTAGGAATGTTTGTAAATAATGCAGTAACGTCAAGTGATATCATTATTTCGTCATCATTAATAAGTTTCTCTTTCATGTCAGCAGCAAAAGACCAACCGTCTTTTATGTGAGATTTCGGTTGCAATTTTGAATTATGTAAAATATCGTGTATGTACTTCGATATATTATACAACGGACTGCCTAGTGACGATACTATGATACGTAGTGGAAAACCAGTTTTATGGATCTTTGGCAATCCGTAACATCGTGGCAAATTCCCGTTCGTGATGTTTAAATGTTTGTATGTGGTCTCATCTATTAAGCCATTGTCCCGCCAAGATTTGATAAGTAAATTAATTCTGCAAGTTAACTGTCTACTTGGATCTTTGTTCAATTTTTTGTATGTAGATCGGTCATTCAACATATATTCCATTTTTCCAAGTAATCTTTTTTATCCATGACTACTGTAACGTGACCTTTATCCGCTCTAGTGACCAAAATATCGTCGTTATTACGCAAAAATTCCTTACAAAGAGAGAATCCTTTGAGAATATATCTATCTAGATGGTTAATATGTTTATTCTTACATAAAAATCTCTCGAGGGAATTTGCAATTGAGATTCTAGTTGTTTCGATTAATTCATTCGAAATAAGGCGGTGGTTCGCTTCTAAATTTTTACAGTCCCAAGTACAATGTCAATACGATCTTTTTATGGGATTGTTGTAATGGTAAGCCGAAATTATCACCCAGACTTAAAAGATTAAGCACCCTCTCCGGAATATTTTTATTGCTAATATTTACCAACCATCGTGATTTGTCTATGTTGTCGAACGGATTAAAAACTGTGTTGTGTTTAGAGGTTAATTTGTTAAACTTTTTGATTAAATTATTCTTAATTCTATGGTTAAATGCTAAAATCTTATGTTTGTTCAAGTCAAAAATCTACGAACCAAATCACGTGGTAAGCCGTCCAAAAGTCTTTTTCCGTCTTTTTATGATAGTCCGCAAGTAATTAAGATTAAAATTCAGATCTTTAATTTCTAAATTTAGTAATTTGTATCGGTAATTCTTTGTGATATTATCGCTTCTACGGTTAACACTATTACTATAAAAAGAAATGTTTATTTTCAAATTCTGAATATGAGATGGAACCAAGTCAAATCTTCTGCATCGAAGTAGAAAAATTAATTGTTGATTCGCAGTACAGAATCTCTTCTTGTCATTAATCCATGACTTTATCAAAGTTTTGTAATTGTTGCCGAATCTCGTTGAAATCATTTGAAAGAAATGTTCGTAATGTGTAATCTCCATATTTAGGTCCAGGAGTGTAAAATATTATGTTTAATTTTAAAAATGTCGCCAGTAAATAAATTAATAAACAAGTGTTTATACGACCAAACTGGCAATTTATTGTTTGATTATTATATCACGACGTTTCGACCATATGGTTTTGGTCCTTATCAAGTGAAACTAAAATTACAATACAATAAATAATGATATTCCGGTATATATACAATAAATATTCCGGAAAGGGTGCTTGAGCTTTTAAGTCTGGGTGATAATTTCGGCTTACCATTACAACAATCCCATAAAAAGATCGTATTGACATTGTACTTGGGACTGTAAAAAATTTAGAAGCGAACCACCGCCTTATTTCGAATGAATTAATCGAAACAACTAGAATCTCAATTACAAATTCCCTCGAGAGATTTTTATGTAAAAATAAACATATTAACCATATAGACAGATATATTCTCAAAGGATTCTCTCTTTGTAAGGAATTTTTGTGCAATAACGACGATATTTTGGTCACTAGAGCGGATAAAGGTCACGTTACAGTAGTCATGGATAAAAAGATTACTTGGAATATATGTTGAATGACCGATCTACATACAAAAATTGAACAAAGATCCAAGTAGACAGTTAACTTGCAGAATTAATTTACTTATCAAATCTTGGCGGGATAATGGCTTAATAGATGAAACCACATACAAACATTTAAACATCACGAACGGGAATTTACCACGATGTTACGGATTGCCAAAGATCCATAAAACTGGTTTTCCACTACGTATCATAGTATCGTCACTAGGAAGTCCGTTGTATAATATATCGAAGTACATACACGATATTTTACAGAATTCAAAATTGCAACCGAAATCTCACATAAAAGACGGTTGGTCTTTTGCTGCTGACATGAAAGAGAAACTTATTAATGATGACGAAATAATGATATCACTAGACGTTACTGCATTATTTACAAACATTCCTAAAGAGTTAGTTTTGCGCGCTATCGAAAAACGTTGGAATGACATCGCTCCAAACACAAAATTTAATTTGCCTTAATTGTTATATGCAGTGGAAGTTATTCTAGATTCGACTAGTTTTTCTTTTAATGGAAAGTTTTATGAACAGATCTTTGGCAGCCCTATAGGTTCTCCGTTATCACCTATTTTAGCAGATATTGTGATGGATGATTTGGAGACACATTGTTTGAGTCTACTTGGGTTTGCGGTTCCTGTATATTCTAGATACGTAGATGATATTTTTGCTATTGTTCCACGTGCAAATGTTGACGAGATTGATTTGATTTTCAATAGTTATCATCCACGTTTAAAATTCACACATGAAATAGAGTCGGATTCATGTATCAATTTTTTAAACACCAGTGTTATCCGTTCCAACGGAAAAATTTTAACAAACTGGTATAGAAAAGCTACGTGTTCCGATAGATACATAAATTTTTATTCGAGCCATCCTTTTAAATATAAGTTGAACACCATTTTTAATCTTGTTGACCATGCTATTATACTATCTGACGACCAATTTCATGGAAAAAATATTGATGTCGTAAAGCAGATCTTATTTAATAATTGTTTTCCGACACACATTGTTAATCGTTATATTTGTAAGAGACTGAATTTTTGAAACACCGGAGCAGTAGCATTCTAGGTGATGGGAAATTGATACAGACAAACCCTCCTACATCGCACTACCGTTTGTCGAAGGCTTTAGTGACGATGTTGGTCGGTTGTTTAAAAATATGGGACTGACAGTGGTTTACAATATACCTAAAAATTAAATTCACTGATTAAACACGGCAAGGATAGTTTGCCTATTAGCAATAGAACGGAGGTTGTTTACAAAATAAATTGTAAGAATTGTAGCGCTTCGTATATTGGCCAGACAAAAAGACACTTAAGCACCCGAGTCAAGGAACATTGTAATAATATAAAATGCACGAAAGTAATTTATCCGTTATTAGCAAACACAAATTAAAATTTGATCATGACTTCGATTGGTCAGCGCCTGATATTCTACATAACGAAAAACATGTAAGAAAGAGAGAAATAGCTGAAATGTTTTTTATTAAAAATTTGACAACACTATTAATTCCCAAAAGATACAGAGAATTTAAACACCATATACGATAAATTAATAAAGGTCGTTTAGTTGATCTCAGTATTCCAAACATAGTGGTTGACACAATGTCAGTTTGACATTTCGATTTTTCTCTTTCTACTTTTTAATTATAACGTAAGTTGTTTAATCCTATTTTTCTTTGTAACATGACTATCATTATTTATTGTATTGTAATTTTAGTTTCACTTGATAAGGACCAAAACCATATGGTCGAAACGTCGTGATATAATAATCAAACAATAAATTGCCAGTTTGGTCGTATAAACACTTGTTTATTAAAAAATATAAATTTTATTTACAATAAATATAATTTTATTTATATATGATAAATATACATGATTTTTATTTACAACGGTATTTTGTAATGTTCCCACGGTAGCGTGTCGGCAGTTTCGGATATGATATGTCGCTTATCATCGTACGGACTTAGAGCAATTTTTGTCTTGCAAATAGTGTAAAGGTAAAAAAAGGCGCCAAGTACACACGCTATGTGAAAAAATGTTTTTTTTCATGTAAATTTATATTTAAATAATAAAATAAATAAATATATTTTTGTATAAAATAATTATTTACATTTCCTATGAAAATATTGATATCAAAAAATGCGCCAAAATCATAAAAATTTATCCTATAAAATGTTTTTATTTTATTGTTTCCAATATTAAGAAAAATTTTATTTAATAAATCGCATTATAATTAAAGTAGTAGTATAGCTAAAATAAAAGTTATTTTCTAAATAACTAAATGCACAATATACGCATCTAAAGCGTTGGGATATAATTATTGAAAGAAAATTTCTCATAAATTCTAAATCGCATAAGACAAACTTACATCAAAGCAAGGTATAAAAACTTGGCGTGCCCGGGTCGCATTAAAACGTGTACAGTTTATAAATATGTACATTATTTTGATTATTTTAATATAATACATGTAAATGTTAATATGTAGATAATATAAACTAAATGTATTTATAATAGTATATTTGTATACATGCTATTTGTATAAAACTTAATAAAATTTAATATAATATATAAATATTCAGTATAATAATATTTTTATTGTATGATTGATGTAATTAATTTTCACATAATATGAAATGTTGTACAATACAAATAAATTTAAAACAATATGTTTTAATGCGACCCGGGCACGCCAAGATTTTATACCTTGCTTTGATGTAAGTTTGTGTTATGCGGTTTAGAATTTATGAGAAATTTTCTTTCAATAATTATATCCCAAAGCCTAAGATGTGTGTATTGTGCATTTAGTTATTTCGAAAATAACTTTTATTTTAGCTATACTACTACTTTCATTATAATGCGATTTATAAAATATAATTTTTCTTAATATTAGAAACAATAAAATAAAAATATTTTATAGCATAAATTTTTATACTTTTGGCATATATTTTGATATCATTATTTTTTTAGGAAATTTAAATAATTATTATATACAAAAGTATATTTATTTAAAATATATTTATTTATGTTATTATTTAAATATAATTTTTTTTGCATAGCGCGTCTTGGCGCATTTTTTACCTATTTTTTTAAAAATGTAATTTTTTAGAGATATCATTCTTTTTTTTCATCAAAATACTTTTTGCTTATACAATATGCAATAGCAAAACAATGACCATGCATTGTATAATTAAATAATGTTAAAAAGTTAAAAAATTTATATTAATAATTTATAAATAATAATGTATAAATAATTTATATCTTTATTATATAGTTTATAATTTTTATAATATCCTTATATTTCTCCTCCTATTATTATTAAGTATTCTTAAAATATTATATTGAATATAGTTATATTATTGTTATATTTAAGTTAATCTTTTTTATTCTTTAATTTAAAAATTTATAAAAAAGTAGAAGTTGTCCGTAATTTTTTTATAAATAAACAAATTGTTTATAATTTTCTTATTTTATTTTTTTTAAATTATTATATTTTCCCTAACAATTTCTATTTTGCCATGTTTTTCTAAACTTCGTTTCGACCAATAAAGAGGAACTATGGCCAGATTCTCAATTCAGACTTGCACAAATATAGGCTTTTAATTTAGATGCGGCTATCATGATAATTTTTCAATCAATCAATCGCTAGATTGATCAACTGCAGAACGTTGCTAATATAACTTAGAACAACGCTAGCGCAATCTTTCGTCAAAAACAGTAAAAGGACTTGACGTTTTATTTTATATTACATTATATATATTGATTATGACGATGATAATGACGTGGACGTTTTTTAAAGGAAATTTCCACTAGTGGAATTTTGCATCATAATATCTCTGATCATAGATCATGTAGAGCAAAAGTAAAGACATTTTCCTTATATAATTAAGACAAACTATCCATTAAGTCTATTAAAAATTCGATCAGCCCAGCCATTACTGAGAACCGTAATTATGAGGTACTTACAACTGACCGACTCGCGTATAGATACACGGTGTCTCGCTATACTTGGCGCGAGACATTACCGTGTCTCTTGATACTTTGTGTAATTTAGATCTTATACAAGACTGCTGACGCATCATTTCAATTTCTTTGTTCAAACACCGCGTGTCGAATGTTATCGTTCTCGCGATGACGTTACTCTTGACGCCTTTTATCTTTTCGTGTCCTTACCATTTATTTGCAACGCATACATTTTTGCCCTAAGCCTGACAAATTTGATCATGGTGGCTCCATTATTTTCATCCTTCATTAAACCCGGTACCTTTTTCACAAGCGGTATGCCGTACGCATTGTCCACTGCATAATCGCTCGTATCGAATTTATCGACGTTGTGCTTTATATTCTCATATACATCTTGACACTCTATGTGATATATGAGACTGTCGGTGTCGGTGTACATAATTTTACATTTCTCTCGATACAATCATGTAATCATGATATCATGTAATCGTGGTGAAATTCGTACAAACATGTCTTGAATATATCGAAGATGCCCACGTAGATTGGTTTGTTAAATTTTACTTCCAGATTGCGCAATTCAACAGCGATTAGATTTTCTGAAAACACGCTTCTACTGTAAAAATTTGATTTTTCGATCATTTCCTCCGCGCCATATCTTCCATCCCAATGTGTTACGAGTTTAACATTAACGAGATTGCTCACATTTTCCATTTTGCCAAATACCGCGTTATTCATTAATTTGTACAAATTTTTTTCAAAATCATTCTTCGCGAGTGTTCGAAATTGTGCATAGTTCGATATAACTGCGAAGCCATGAAGATTGTGAAAACTGTAATATTCGATGTATTTTTGAACATTGTGCACCTGCATTGCTGCAGGTTACAGTAGTGCATTACGTAACGCTTTTTATTGTATAAGGAAGCAAGCAGCTTATCCTGCCGCTTACCAGGTGGTTTGTCGCGTATCGGGCAAAACGGAAGGTCAGTGTACACATCGTGAACATGTTGCGGACCGACTTTGAGGATATAGCCTATAGGTAAATCGAGCGCGATTGATAATGTATCAAAGTTGGATATGTCGTCGACTCATCGAAAATCTGCATAGGGCAAAGGTTGACACATTGCCCATCCGTATAAATTATTTACATCAAAGTACATTAAATACGATAAAGGTTTCGATGGATCATACGACTGCATGTACTTGTTATTAGCATGCGCGTATCTGTTGTAGTATCATTGACTCAAACCGCCGCGTATTCCCCGTTCGATAAATAAAACCATATTAATATCTGTAAGTAATTCGAATGCAATATTTGTATGTTTCAACATGGCGTCCCATGTGTATTCGGGAAGAGTACAGTAATACACGGGGTTGAGCCCATAACTTTTGATACAACTTTCACGGAAATTTTCAAAAATGTCTGCTAACAAGACATCCGTTTTTAAATACAGATCGTCGTATTCCCCTAGCGTTCGAAGGGAGAACAGCCTCCAGACGTTCTCTGCGTGCGCGTAATCGCTCTCGGATACTGTGTCACCGGTCAAGGAACTGTAAAATAAATCGCGCGATAATAAACATGTATCTTCCAACCTGTCGAAGGAGTCAATATATTCGTACGGAAAAACGTCCTTCCGTGTTAATAAGTCAAAATCATGATCCGGGTAATTCTGAAAATTTGGAATGTAAAATTTTGAGTTTGTCTTTATTCAAAAAAGATGCCAATTTGTCGAGACTAGTTGTAAGAAATTTATACGAATCGAAATAAAATGCAATTTAATATGATTTTTCTCTTCTGCATGTTTAACATTTTTCGTAAATGATATATATATTTTTTTTTGTTATCGGAAGTATTTCAATTTCCTTCAAACGATGTAGCTATTTCCTTGATAATGAAATGTGAGTCGTAATCGGATAAGTTATAAAAAACTATTGGAATGCAAAAAGAGTTCTTATAATTTAAATTGTAATTTGAATGCGCGGACCTCCATATCACCCGGACAGATCGCAATAATCGCGTACGCGTGTATCGTCTTGCACGAATGGTTTTTCGCATATGCGGCAATGCGTCGCATTATTAAATTTTTCCCATTCTTCTAGCGTTAAATTTACCATGGGGACATTAGTGGTTAGAATAGTCTTTACACGCAATGTTAAATTTTTTAGTTCTTCGACGAATCATGCGATACAATCGATATCGCGACCTGAATGATACGAGGATAACACACCGTCGTACGCACAATGTATATAATAAGCGATATTAAATACTTGATGATGTTAGTAATTTTTTTCTTCCTCCATCTTCTCCAAAACGCACTCTAAGTCGCGTACACGACGAAAGGAAGCCGTTCTTTCCTGTTGTAATTGTTGAACGTGAGCCACTTGTCCTTATCGCTCGGTAATTGGATAACGCAGTCGTTCATCTCTCGACAGTCCACCGTATGCGATTGCAATTTATCCTCCGATCCAAAGTAATGCAAATATCTGTAAAAGAAATAATTAATTTTTCTTTCATATATTTAATAAAAAATAATATATAAAATATACGTACCGATCGCAAATAAATTTTCTGTGATCTTTCTTGCTCAATTGCGAGCTCACGAGTCTAGATAGATTCTTGATCCATGCGAAATGTCCAATGTTGTTGTCTTCCACGTACAGCAAGTTAATGTGTTTATCTCTCTTTAAGTCACTGAGACGTAGCGGGACAATATTTTTTTCCTCGATAGTATATATGGAGATATCGTTAGCAAGTTCGAATTTTTTAATTTAATTTCACAATCACTGGAAACTCAATATCCTGGAGATTCAGTACTGTCGTACTGTGGATACGAGTGGATTCTCGATCCACTTTCAATTTAGCCGGATATAGAGCGGCGACCATTGACCACGCGAAACATGCATTGTCTTTAAATTGTACATTAATCACTGCTCACTTCATCATTATCTTCCGCGGTAATTTTATGTGCCATCCCGCGCGTATAGGATTATATTTATTTATATTTACAGTCAAATCGAATATCCGCGCTAATGCCCACCAGCTGTTGCGTTCCTGAAATTCTTCGAGCGATGCTAGAGTGGGCTCGATAACGCGCCGTTCATACCACTCGTGTAAATCGGACGTGCCGAAGAGTTCATAGTTTCTCGTATTGATACTTTTATTTGCGCGCTTATCATCTGTCACAAATTCACCGTTAAATACAGTATTAATTTTTACACTAAAATGTTTTTTTCATTTTGCACGTGTTCAAGTGCAATGTCTTTGGCGTCCTCGAAAAATTGACGAGGCTCGATGTGATTATGATTTATAATCGCGCCAGTCAATATGCGGCTCTCGAACGTACCGTTTTTTTCGCCAAGTCAATCATTTTATTGCGTACTGCATCCTGCACCCGCGTGTACAAAACCTCTGCGTAATGAGTTCTTCAAGTCGTCCCTCGAGTCGTGCGATTCGGGCAATAAGCGATTGTCGAATCCCGATCAATAATCGTGGATAATCGCTTGATACGACTTTGCTCCTCCAATGATTCGATATATTCATCGCATCGTTGTTCCCACGCAATATTCTCCTCTATGGAATTCACCCATGCAGATTGCTTACGCAGATTTTATTCCACACTGTTTTCCGCCATATTTCCAAGCTTATGAATGTTATCTCGGAACCTTTGGCAAAAATACTGACAGGCTGTGCCTCTTTACCATGATTTTATATTCTATCTTGATGTTTCTTTTTATCATATGTATCATATTTCAACTAAATCTGTATTTCGTGATTTGTTACATACATTTTGAATAGTGTTGATTATTGCATTTTTGTCTTCAACTTTGACGAGTATTCTTACGTTTCACGGTTTGTCATGTACATTTTGACTAATGTCGAATATTACATTTTTTAGAAATGATATCAAATCCCGGATGCATCGTAAAAGCATGCAACTGTCCTATTATATTACCCTTTTACTAAATAATCTCGCGATTTGTCACATATTTTGAATATTTATGAATGATATCATCGCGAAGCAGCCGCATATTAGTGCTTGAAAGATGTATATTGCATATTCAGCTAAATATCACACGTTAGAAGTGATGCCATCCCTGGTGCAAAAGTTTTAATTATTGTATGTTAGCGCGATTTTATAACCTTGATGATTGTTCTTATGTTTCATGATTTTGACACGATTGTGCAAGATCTGGTGTGATATCATCGCGAATAGCAACCGTACATCGGCGCTTGATCAATGGAAAAAATATTGCGTCGGCAATAATCCCCACCACATTGCAATTTTGCAACACTAATACATATTTTAAATATGTTCAATACGTTCAATACGTATTGTATCGGCCGCTTGTGTGAAAAGTTCATAATGTATCCCGTTGGAGGAAACCGCATGAGCTATTATATTCCGATTCAAGATAATGAAACTCCATCGTATAAAAAGAAGAAATCTGACAAGTAAGTTTTGATTAACATAAAACATATTTTTTCCTTAAATAAATATTTATTAAAACATTCTTTTTATAGCGTTTTATCTGAGCCTCGTCGCGCAGTTCGTACTTGGCAGAAAATAGCCTTAACTCCAACATCATACAAATATTTGGAAATTGGAATAAGCGTTGGGGCTGTGTCTTACGTGGAATTGGTTCTTGGCGATAACCGGTAAAATTATCAAATAGTATTGCCTTTTGAAACGTGAAATCGTTGATGTAGAAACGTGCGGATATTGAACAACTTGTACAGCCACATCCATTGCGGATTCGAGATTTAATAGTCGAAGTGGTTAAAATATCTGATTCGGATATTATAAAAATGACAATGTATAATAATTTTTTATACATCAATCTACAAGCTGTATTATATTTATTTGATTTTGAAAAATGAATTGATCATATGTATTACTGATTGTGTGAAAATACACACATTGTTAGTGAAAAATTTAAACAAATTTATTGAAGTTTTACAACATAATAATATAACTAATGTGATGTTGCAAAAGCGATAAATGGAAATAATATATATGATAGTGACTCACTTATAGATAAATTATTAACATGTGCTGTAAATGACATTCTTTGTGATGCTTCCAATAAATAAGTTATTTTATTATATATTTACCTGATTTTAATTATTTTTCCTATTCTTTATAACAACGTATGCATATTCGATAAAACTTAAATCTTTTTTTCTACTCGAGATGTAGAAAAATGCTGATGTAGATGAGACATGATACTATAGTTAGAAAAAGACAAAAAATCTGAAATTACAATATATAATCGAGAAGTGTGTGTAGCATCTTCAATCAACTTTCTTATAACAATCTTGTTGAACTATATACGTTTTTTTGCACCATGGTTAAGGAAGAAGTTATTATTCCCGAAGATGAAGAAAATGTTAATATTATGGATTACGGATATTACGGACGGCGAGGAATCTATTGATGAAATACCACTTGAAGAAGATTATGGCATTTTTAATGCAATTATAATGGAAAAAAATATTGATATGGATATTGCTGATGAAGAAGAAGAAAACGGAAAGGATGTCGATGTAGAAGTGCCACCTTTGGAGGATTGTGATTATGATAGCGAACAAAGTAACATTTCGAATTATGGAATCCGCAAGACATTAAACTAAGCGAAATAAATAGCTTAGATGAAATATCAAAAATGTGCTGTAAATATTTTTTTTACACAACTGGCAGTGTAAAATACTGCACATCATGTTTCCTGCGAATAATGGACCTATTTTCCAATATACATACTGTACGAGAATACGAAATATATATTACGCTATAAATTACGCTTTGATCCTAGGATCTAGGGTATTTTGTAGAGAATGTCGCACGTCACTTCATCAAATATTGCCATGTATCCCATTTGCACAAATTAAAATCTATTTGTATGTATCTTTTTAAAAATTTATAATATATTATTATTATTAACCATTTATATAAAATTTGTTCTTTTCCTGTTTTAATTGACCCTTAGGCACTCTATAACTATATATATATCCCTTTAAAAAAATCCTACGAAGGTAAAAATGACACGCCAAGTACATAAAAAAAATTTTAACTTGTACGCAAAAAATTACTAACAAAAATTTTAATATTTTTTTCTAAAAAATAACTTTTAAAATAATTTTCCCTTGAAAAATAATTTTCTCTTAAAAAATCAAAAATTAAAACTAAATATGAAATCAATGGTTAACTAGTCAAGTACATAGAAATAGTTCACTTTGTAAAATGTTTTAATCCCTCTAAAAAAAACCTTACAAAGGTAAAAAAAACACGCCAAGTACATAAGAAAAATCCTAACTTGTACGCAAAAGATTACTAACAATAATTTTAATATTTTTCTCTAAAAATTAACCTTTAAAAAAATTTTCCCTTGAAAAATAATTTTCTCTTAAAAAATAAGAAATTAAAAATCAAAATATAAAATCAATAGTTGACTAGCCAAGTACATAGAAACAGTTCAGTTTATAAAGAGTTATAATTTAAAATAGTATTTGTCATAAAATCAATCTTGTGTTTATGGAAATATTATAAATTTTCACGAAAAAATTAGGATACATTTTATTTCTATCAAGAAATTACATTATTATATTCTTCTTCCCTTTAAATAAATATTTTGTATAATATATAAAGTAGCACTATTATGTTGCGGATTTTATTACAAATAAGTAAATCATAAAAAACTTCTTAATTCTTACCACAATAACTTTGATCATATTGATTACTAATTTTAAATTTAAAAATGCCTTGTGCCAAATTGATTGATTTATTGTAAAATTAATCATAAGCTTTACCAAATAAGTCCGAAACGAAATGCATGAAGATTAAAGCGACACACAATTACTTGGCGTGCCCGATGTGAAATAAAAAGCAAGATTATTATTATTAACATATTATATCAATATATTATATTATTATATCATTATCAATACATTAATATGACATATAATTCGATGGGCACGCCAAGTAATTGTGTGTCGCTTTAATCTTCATGCTTTTTGTTTCAGACTTATCTGGTAAAGCTTATGATTAATTTTACAATAAATCGATCAATTTGGCACAAGGCATTTTTAAATTTAAAATTAATAAACAATATGATCAACGTTATTGTAATAAGGATTAAGAAGTTTTTTATGATTTATTTATTTTTAATAAAATCCGCAACATAATAGTACTTTATATATTATACAAAATATTTATTTGAAGAGAAGGAGAATATAATAATGTAATTTCTTGATAGAAATAAAATGCATTCTAATTTTTTTAAAATTTACTTATGTAATAAAATCCGCAATCGTAAAATACAATCGTGCTATTTTATATATTATACAAAATATTTATTTGAAGGGAGGATATATAATAATGTAATGTCTTGATAGAAATAAAATGCATTTTAATTTTTTCGTGAAAATCTATATTTCTATAAACGCAAGATTGATTTTATGACAAATACTATTTTAAATTACAACTTTTTACAAACTGAACTATTTCTATATACTTGGCTAACAATTGATTTTATATTTAGTTTTGATTTTTGATTTTTTAAGAGAAAATTATTTTTCAAGGGAAAATTATTTCAAAAGTTATTTTTTAGAAAAAATATTAAAATTTTTGGCAGTAATTTTTTGCGTACCAGTTAAGATTTTTTTTATGTATTTGGCGTGTTTTTTTTTTATAGGGATCACTACTTTTTGTAATAACTGTTTATTATAAAAATTTATATTTATTCGCAAATAACTGTTTTATACAAAAATTTATGTTTTTTCTGCAAAATTTAAAAATTATATTTTAGAGATAAATTTTAGGGATTAAAATTTTTGTTAGTAACTTTTTACGTACAAATTAGAATTTTTTTATGTACTTGGTGTATCTTTTTTATCTTTGTGAGGTTTTTTTTTAAAGGGATATATATTTACAGATTTTTTTTATAAAATAACGTAATTATACATATGCAAAGAGAACCAAAGTATATATACCACATAGTACGTATCACAATAAAAAACCTCACAAAGGTAAAAAAAAGTACGTTAAGTATATAAAAAATATACCTTGTACACAACAGAAAGTTAAAAAGATACTTATCTCTGAAAAATAACTAATAAAAAAATTTTTCACTAAAAAATAAAAAACTAAATAAAATCAATAATTAACTGGCCAAGTATTTACAAGTAATTCAATTTGTAAAAATTTGTAATTTGAAATAGTAGATATCATAAAATCAATTTTTATAGAAGTGTTTTAGGCAGATTTTCACCTTAACATTAAAACATATTTAATTTTTAACAGAATGATTTTAATTAATTAACGAATTAAGTTCAATTTTGAATAGTATATCACAAATTACATTACTTTAGAGTTTATTAAAGATGTTATATACTATAATATCAAATCATATTGTTAATGTTAAGTGCAATTAGAATTCTTTTGATTTACAAAGTATATCTTACAGGATGTATAATTTGAAATAAAATTTTTCGTAAACTCTAAGTCGGGGCGCGCGTAAAACAAACTTACAAAGCAAAATATAAAAACTTGGCGTGCCCGTCGTAAACATGGAACTAAATTTGTGTTGTCTATACAATATTGCATGTAATATGAAAATTATTTGCATATTATATCATATATTAATTTACATAATTATATATATTTTATAAAATATATTTTGCAAATCAAAAGAATTCTAATATAATTATTATATATATTTTATAAGATATATATTTAGCAAGTCAAAAGAATTCTAATAGATAGATGTACGATTTATTGATTCTCCTCGGGTTGATCTTACAATTTCATGTATACTATTCAACTACTCTTTAACTCTAGCTTACAGACTATCTTAACTTCTAGCTTATCGCCATCTCTAATCTCTACGTTTCTCAACCTGCCTACACACACACACACATACACACACACACGCACACACTACATACACACACACATACATACACACCACCACGCACACACACACACACACATACATACACATATTACCTACATACACATACATACATCATATATCATTACTTATTATTATTATCGTACACATGCACACTTACACTTATTACGCTATTATTACGTACTGCATGACGCATGCATCATCACCTACTACACTACCGCTATCGCCACGCACCTATACTGTCATATGCTATTCCATATCACCATCTTGCATTACACATCGGTTAGATCACGCATGGCGTCTGAGTCCGGTTCAGGATTGTCTATGACGTGTTGATCTGACCATGTCTTTATGAGTTGCATCGCACACATTGTCTCTCAAGACGTATCTGCACATTAAGCCAATAAAGCGGGGAGCACACACTTTTGCATAAGCGCATAAACATAAACATAAAGAAATTGATTGGTCCACAAATATATGCATAAGGAAATGAACCAATCAATTTCCTTATGCTTATAATTATGCGCTTATGCAAAAGTGTGTGCTCCCCGCTTAATCGTGAACGTTGCAACGTGCCTTAAGGGATAAAATCGCTTCGCATATGTGCGTACGAACGTACGTACGTGAGATCTGAAACTGATGGAAAACGAAAAATGTCACAATTCTCAGAGCGCATCTCGTTTGGACACGTAACGAGTGGACACCGCCCGATTGAACACACATTACTGGACACGTTTTATTGAATACTGCTCGATTGAACACCACTCGATTGGACACGCACATTGCCCGATTGGATATGACACGATCGGACATTACATGATTGATACGTACATTGCATGATTGGACACCGCACGATTAGATACCGCACGATTGAACACCGTACGATTGGACATTGCACGATTGGACACCGTACGATTGGACACCGCATGTTTTGACACAACACGACTGGACAATTGAACAAAATTGTAAACCCAATGTGAAACCTCATTTTGCACTGAAAAGTATGCATAGAGGCAGTGTGTATGTTCCGCCCGCGCCCCCCCCCCCTCTCCAACGGGGTGCACCACTTCTATTAAGATTAGACACATATGTTTTCCTTGAACCTCGTTTTGCGTAGAAAATTGTAAACCCATCTGAAATCTCACTTCGCGTGGAAAGTTGTAAAATCTATGTTAAAACCTTATTTTCTAACCTAAAAGTGCGATATTCAATCGTGCGGTGTCCAATCATGTAGTGTCCAATCGTGCAATGTGCATGTCCAGTCGTTCAGTGTCCAATTGAGCGGTGTCCAATTGAGCGGTGTCCATTTGAGCGATATTCAATCGCGCAATGTCCAATAAAACGCGTCCAATAGCGCGTGTCCAAATGGGATACGCCTGTCCAATCGGAAAATGTGCGTGGCCAGTCGTGCAGTGTCCAATCAGCAGCGTCCAATAAAACGTGTCCAATAATGCGTATCCAATCATTACGTGTCCAAATGGAGCTCACTCCAATTATCATATAAATCTCGATTATTTCTCGAGTTTGATTGCACTGTAACGTCCTGCCAATTTTAAAAACTATATTTTAGCTAGTAATTAAGTACCGCTTTTATCCCTGCAAAATATTTATGGAATAATTATGTAATCCATTTGCTTTTATTTTAAGTGTTAACTAATTTCATTAATCGCTTATCATTCTAGTTCCATATGGTTATTTAGCCTAAAAACTGAATATATTTTAATCCTTTTAGTAATAATAATCGTTGGCGCAAAGAATTGAGAATTTTTTAGATCGACGAATCAGGAAGCATTATTTAAAACTAGCTAGCTGTACAGCAGTGACTTTCTAGAACTAACCTGCTGATTACTTTAAGAACGAACTTGCGAGCGAGTTTCACACTCGATAATATCGATACTAATATCTAACTTTTAAGATTTTAATATTTAATCGTACAGACAAATATTTATCCGGCTGTAGTTTTAAATTTGCTTTTCTTAATCTTTCCATTAATTTATTAAATTTAACTTCATGTTCCTTTAAAGATCTAGCATAGATGACTATATCATCCATATAAACGAATAATTCGTTACCTTGCAGCCCGGAAAGGACATTATCCATTAATCGTTGAAAGGTTGCAGGAGCGTTTTTTAAACCAAATGGCATTCTTTTAAATTGATAATGACCATATGGAGTTGAAAATGCGGTTTTTGGGGCGTCCTTAGATGCCATAGGAATTTGATGGAAACCAGAAGCTAAGTCGAGGACAGAAAAATATTTGGCAGATCCTAATTGATCGAGAATATCAGTTATATTTGGAAGAGGATAAGCATCTCCTATAGTTTTTTCGTTAAGGCTGCGATAATCGATGACCATTCGCCATCGCTTATTACCTTGAGAATCAGGTTTCTTTGGCACTATCCACACAGGAGAATTATAGGGAGAAGTAGAATATTCGATTAAGTCATTGAATAATAATTCATTAACTTGTTTATTAATTTCGTCTTTGTGGACAGGGGGAAATCGGTATTGTTTCGTATGGATAGGAATTTCGTCGGTTGTGGGTATAGAATGTTGCGTAGCATTAGTGGCTCCAAGACTGTCGTCTGGAAGATGAAATCTATCGGAATGATTAATAATCAACGATTTAACATTGTCTGACTCCTCGGAGTTCAAATGTTCCAATCGTAAAAGCTGCATGACAGCAGATGCGCGATCGCAAGGGGGGCTTCCTTGTCGAGAAAATTAACAGGGCAATATTATTATTATTTCTTTCATAATATAAAGGGTTATCAATAGAAGAATTAAGATTATTATAGATCGCTAAGGTCCCTAAGGCTGTGGCGATATAATTATTTTCAGAATTAAGTGAGTTTGTATTGATCACTGTATGCCCTAAGGTTGCAGTGATGTATTTAGAATTATTTTCTTTATTAATATCGAGAGTTGAGTTTTTGATAAGAGGATCGTTGGTCGTTTCATTCCCTCGGGCTTCAACGACACCGTCTCGGATCGTGGATCCTTCAAACGTATCCGCAAGATCAAAGTCTAGTAACTCGATAGAAGGAATTTTTATATCGTATTCACATTCAGTGGTATTAAAAATAGGTAAGTAAGCTTTGCCTTTAATGTTCGTGACGATTGCTTCTCCGAAATAAACATTTTCGGCTGGTGTATAACGTGGTATATATCCATATTGTTTTTCAGGATTAGTAATATTGATATAAAATGGAGATACAGATCGTTTACCAATATGAATATGAATTGTTTCCGAAAAA
Source organism: Cataglyphis hispanica (assembly GCF_021464435.1). Classification (NCBI taxonomy): domain Eukaryota; kingdom Metazoa; phylum Arthropoda; class Insecta; order Hymenoptera; family Formicidae; genus Cataglyphis; species Cataglyphis hispanica. Next base: position 3,995,663 of record NC_065962.1, on the reverse strand, counting down.
GGAATACTAGAGTTATCGTAATGCAAGCATTTATTTTTATAATCTATACTAGCCATTCGTTCTTTTAGAAACATATTTCCTAAAATACCATCTTGAGGAAAACCAACTGTGTCGGGAACTACATGGAAATAGGTGGGTAGATTGAGTAAATGTATGATGACGGAACCTACAGTACAGATAGGTTCAGAAGATATACCTTGAAGAATTAAGGTTTCATTTTTATCCAAGATTATATTTTCATTAATAAAGCGCTGTTTTATGAGATTAACTCCAGAGCCTGAGTCAATCATGAAAGAACATTTAATATTTAAATCTGGAGACGAAAGAATAACAGAGGGTAAACTACTAGATTTTATTTTATTTTCTACTCGTTCGATGCGGGTGACGGAATCAGAGTTTGGTTTTGAGGTAATGCCATAGTCACAGGCGCTTGTTGTGGAAGGGAAGGGCGCCCCGTCTGAATGTCGTTCCGGCGGACGCCGTTTATTACCGGAACGCTCTGTGCGTTTCCCGAATTATTATTATGGTTATTGGAATATGAAGTAGATGGATTATTTTCAGTAGATCGCCTATACGCGAGTTTGCGACATTCGTCTATAAGATGTCCGGGATTTTTGCAATAACGACATGTTTTTCCGATAGGATAATTAGGTCCAGGTATTCCGGGAATGAGTGGTTTTATAAAAGGAGTTGTATTATTTCGAGGATGTTGTGTTTCATTATATTGCGGTAAATTACTTGTTTGGGGAGGGCCCGATTTATTTAAGAAATCAGCGCGAGGGGAAAAGTTAGGTTTAGAAAGCGATACGGTCCGTTTACGCGCGTTTTCTGCTTCTAAAGTTTTTGAAAGTTGTATTGCCGATTCTAGAGCTCCATCGAATGTATAAGATCCTTCTAATTTAACTCTGATTAAAAGATCGGAAGGGAGACCGTTAATAAAACTTGTAGTTACGCTACGCTCAATACTATCTTTTGTAATTTCGTCTATATATCCACCGGCATTAGTTTCCCCATCAATTATAGCTGCGCGTAATTCCTTTACTCTTTCTATATAATCAAATATATTTTCGTTAGGTTTCATATAAATGTTTGCTAATTCTCCGCGATATTGGTCTACGGATTTGTTAGGGCCAAAAATTCTTTTTAATTTTCTTGTTAGTTCGAAAACAGTATGATATTCCGTACCTTCTATAGCAGCGTAAGCATGTCCCTGTAATTTATTAATTATTAATTGTACTAAATGATATTCATGATAACCAGGAATTAATTCGAGAGCTCGTTCACACATTTTGCTGAAATAAAAAACAGAAATTTTGTGTCCATCATATTTAGGAATAGAATCAACTACATCTTTAAGGCGAATCGGGGAGGCTGTATCTGCAGGGCTAGACCTGCGAGGAAAATTTTGAGCGGAATAGTAATCGGAATTATAATTTGGTTGTTGATTGTGAGGTGGATTAGAAAATTGAATGTCGTTAATACGTTGATTTAATTGTTCCATTTGTTCAGGCAATGAAACTAAAGCAGAGATTTGTTCATTCAGATTTTTTATTATTGACTCGTGTTGATTGTTATCGGAATTAGCATTTCTACTTTGTTCGATTTCGCGTTGTAAGTTTTTCAATTCATCCTGTTTTATTTGTAACATTTTGGCATGTTCTTTAAGCATCTTTTCTTTTTCATTTAATTTTTGATTGAGGATTTCTAAATCTGATTGTGTTAAAATTTCGTTAGTATCAGAAGGAGTGTTAGAACATTGGGATCGTGTATTAGGCATGATTAATTATTTAGGTTACTATAATGGATGTATGTATATGTTTTGATTCAAAGAATATGATTCAAGGTTTAGATTTTTCTTACGTTGTTAAATTTATTTATTTTGGACCAAATAATTCATAAATTTTATAGATTTTGCGACGAGGATCTGTTTGTTCGATTGTTTTATAATCAGGATGTTTATATTCAAATTCAATCGGTATTAGCTTATAGTTCGTATTTTTAGTCTCGTTAAGCTTAGATTTATCCGAGTTATTGTCGGAATTAGATTTATCTAAATTACCATCAGATTTAAATTTGTCTAAATTATCGTCAGGTTTAGAGTTATCTGAATTGTAATTAGGTTTTGCAATTTCGTAAGATGAGGAAGAGGGTCTTGGGAAGAAAGAAGTGCTTCTTTAATCTGGAATTTAATTTTTTTAATTTGAACTCGACGTCCACCCTTTTTGGGCATCTATACAAAGATTGAAATATGTCAGAAATTCAACACAGTTCGTTGCCGCGTTATCCGGCAGCGACGATTACAACTGTTGCCACACTCCTCGTCAGCGACAATTGTTCGTTGCCACACTTTTTCGGCAGCGATAGCATTTGTTGCCACACTCTTCGTCAGCGACAATACTACGCCACACCTTTTCCGGCAGCGACAATTACAACTGTTGCCACACTCTTCGTCAGCGACAATTGTTTTGTTGCCACGCTTTCAGCAGCAATAGTATTTGTTGCCACACTCTTCGTCAGCGACAATACTATGCCTCGCTGTACAGCGACGAATCTTAGGTGAATTTCAAGTTATATAAATATTGATCTTTAAGTTAAAAATATGTATATAAATTATTTTCTTTTTAGAAGAAAAGGATTAATTTCGAGACTTTTTCCCTCGGGAAGATCCTTGTTAGTCCTTTTGGCAATCCCACCGCTGCCACCAAAATTTAAAATGTTACATCTCAGCGACGCTCTTTCTCTCTCTATACCTCAGTTAGTGAGAAAAGATTGCTCTCTACTTTTATAGGGCAACCTGCTTCCACCGGCTATACCCCAGGGACGCCGAGAGCTAGGACTAATCTAGTGGATCTAGGGGAATGATGTAGGCGCGGAACTATTTGGTTACTAGGAAGTTTCACTAGGTATTTTAGGGATATGGACGCAACTAGGTATACGTAATTCGAAGGTTAATCAGATTTAAAGAATAGACCTTTAATATTATAATAAAAGAAAGATATCGATTATGGTTGCGTTTTAGCGGCAAGTCCGCTTGTATTGCGGGTGCACCATATGCAAGGGGCTTATTACTTAAGATATAATAATAATTAGAAACAGTACAAGAGTTATAGAATTAAGATTCGGAAAGGAATATTATAATAGAAATTAAGAGTAATTAATAAATCGTGGACATTAAATAATAGAGAGTTAGTTAGATCGAATTAATTTATTATGAGAATTGTCTAAAGGATAAGGTCTTTTATTTAATATCAATACTTGATTATATTATGACTCTAAATTTCTGATAGAAAGGGAAGGTTTAGAAAAGAGGTCGAATGTCGCCAGGGCACCGTAATAGCGCTCGGCAACTAGGTTCAAGGATTGGGTTGTGTTCAGAAAATTAGATAATAAATTTGATTTCAATTTAATCTCCTGTTGTCATTTCTTGTGGGAGATTTTTAAATTGATAGGAAACGTCGCCAGGGCACCTCGATCAGCGCTCGGCAACGAGGTCAAAATTTAGGAAAAAGGGAGTCGCCAGGGGCACCATAAGCGCTCGGCAACGAGGTCAAAATTTAGGAAAAAGGGAGTCGCCAGGGCACCATAAGCGCTCGGCAACGAGGTTTAAGGATTATATTCAGAATTTAGGAAGAAAGGAGGGAGTCGCCAGGGGCACCATAAGCGCTCGGCAACGATGGATTTTCGGGAAAAAGAGCAAGGTGTTGCAAGATTAAGTCTAGTTCAAATGACAACAGTAGTATATATTTTGCATGGAATTTATAAATCTTACTTAGTATTGATATTAAGGGTGTGTTTTAAATAATAGTAGGATAATAGATTAAAGTTGACTGACTGGAAACTGTCAGCCACATGCTAATGCTTGACAGAGGATTTCTTATTATTTAGAGGATGAAAAGATAATTAATTGATATTAGGGGTTATCAGTTAATTCAAATAAGGTTTCTAATATTTATGGAAAGATGGGATTTATAGTGATTGTAAGTACTTACCGTGATGTGGCAGAAAAATCTTTCCTTCTGTTCAAGTTCTGGTCGTACTCTGTTAGGCCCTTCTCTCGTCCTTTAAGACCTCGGTCGTGGATGAAGTAGGCCGGATAAAAGTACTCAGATGTATGCACAAAGTTTTTTATTATTTCCTTAGTTTTACACAACTTAATACTGAATCGACAATTATATTAATCGAAATGGAATAGTGAATAGTACGCGAACAATGAACGAATAATACGGAGCGAATACTTATACGAAATAGTAAGGAATTAATAATGAATAATGTTAGCTAAGAATAAATGATTCGAATGTTTGAAGAGCTCTGAATTGACTGCAATGAACGTAATGCTGAATTGACTGAATGTAATGCCCCGAACTGAATGCTCGAACTGACTGCTCCGATTTGACTGCCCGATTTGACTGTTCCGATTTGACTGCCCGATTTGACTGCCCGATTTGACTGCAATGAACGTAATGCTCTGAATTGACTGCCCGATTTGACTGCAATGAACGTAATGCTCTGAATTGACTGCCCGATTTGACTGCCCCGATTTGACTGCTCCGATTTGACTGCTCCGATTTGACTGCCCCGATTTGACTGCCCCGATTTGTCTGCCCCGATTTGACTGCCCCGATTTGACTGCTCCGATTTGACTGCCCCGATTTGACTGCCCCGAAGGTTCGAAATCGCCGGCTTATATACTGTCGAAACAAAGGGTCTTCGGGCCGTGCGCAGCACACGCGTCGCGCTCTGGAAGATTCTTAGAATGATTCAGTGAAGGACTTCTGAGAAGAAAGATTTTTAACAACAATTCTTCTGAGAATTGTCGATCGATATGTTTATCTGACTATTGAGTTTCGGCGCTCGTGGTCGTAGCCGTCGCATGTCCGTTCGACTTATCGCTCGCAATATCAGGTTTCACTAACATGAGGCCTCTTATGCGCATTCTCTTCTTAAACTTAGTTAATATTTTATAATATAAAATCCTTAATAATATGGTTAATATTTATGCTTATTAATTTATGGAATCATTTGTTCTATTTATTTCAGTTCTGATAATAAGTTGGCAATTTAAATAAAGTTATGGCATTCTATAGTTTATTAAAAATATAGATATTTTAGATAACTTATATGTATTATATGTAATATATATATAATTTATGATTCCATAGAATATAAGCCTCTTAAATTTATATTTATGGTCGCTTGATCGATACTACAATAAAGCATATTAATTTTATTAAAATCATTTCTTTATGGAAGCATTCACGCATTATATAATAACTTGTTTTAATTAATATGATTTTAATTATTTATAAAGTATAATTGTATTGGATATAGTATTGAAAGTTTTATATGTGATGTTTTGGATAAAATAATTATAAATATTCAACAAATTATAGTCAACAAATTATTATTATATACGTTTTATGATTCCATAAAGTACGGCGCATTTATTCCTCAATTTAAGAGTGAGTAATTATTATATATATTTGTCTGTATGATTAAGTATTAAAATCTTAAAAGTTAGATATTAGTATCGATATTATCGAGTATGAAACTCGCTCGCAAGTTCGTTCTTAAAGTAATCAGCAGGTTAGTTCTAGAAAGTCACTGCTGTACAACTAGCTAGTTCTAAATAATGCTTCCTGATTCGTCAATCCAAGGAATTCTCAATTCCTTGCGCCATCGATTATTATTACTAAAAGGATTAAAATATATTCAGGTTTTAGGCTAAATAACCATATGGAACTAAAATAATAAGCGATTAATGAAATTAGTTAACAATTAAAATAAAAGCAAATGGATTACATAATTATTCTATAGGTATTTTGTAGGGATAAAAGCGGTACTTAATTACTAGCTAAAATATAGTTTTAAAATTGGCAGGACGTTACACAACAAATTATTATTATATACGTTTTATGATTCCATAAAGTACAGCGCATTTACTCCTCAATTTAAGAGTGAGTAATTATTATATATATATTTGTCTGTACGATTAAATATTAAAATCTTAAAAGTTAGATATTAGTATCGATATTATCGAGTGTGAAACTCGCTCGCAAGTTCGTTCTTAAAGTAATCAGCAGGTTAGTTCTAGAAAGTGCTGTACAACTAGCTAGTTCTAAATAATGCTTCCTGATTCGTCGATCCAAGGAATTTTCAATTCCTTGCGCCATCGATTATTATTACTAAAAGGATTAAAATATATTCGGTTTTTAGGCTAAATAACCATATGGAACTAGAATGATAAGCGATTAATGAAATTAGTTAACAATTAAAATAAAAGCAAATGGATTACATAATTATTCCATAGGTATTTTGCAGGGATAAAAGCGGTACTTAATTACTAGCTAAAATATAGTTTTTAAAATTGGCAGGCCGTTACACCCTATAAAAGTAGAGAGCAATCTTTTTCTCACTAACTGAGGTATAGAGAGAGAAAGAGCGTCGCTGAGACGTAACAAGAGCAATCTTTTTCTCACTAACTGAGGTATAGAGAGAGAAAGAGCGTCGCTGAGACGTAACAGCACCAATCTTATTCAAAGTGGTCGCAATCAAAAGCTTGTATCCACATTTTATACACATAATAAAAGTGCGTTAGATTTTTGATTAACGGCTTTAGTTCTTAAATATTTTAATTGAATGTTTACAAGACCTAAAATTTCGGATAAGCTATTTGGTAGTGCCGTGCCCCTGTATATAGGCAAACTATTTCACAAGCTAGTAGAAAGTATTTTTCTTATGTACTTGGCGTCGCGACGCTACCGCGTCGCTTGATATAGAAATCTGTGAATAGTCCTCAAGATTTTTTTTTATACATCACTTCTGTGTGTGAGAAAAACGAATTTTTATAAAGCCATTATATACACAACTTATGATTCGCTAAAAGATAATTAATATAAGATAATTAATGTATATTAAAGATAATTATATATATATGTATATATATATATATATATATATATATATATATATATATATAATTAAAAATTTATATACTGAAAATATATAAATTATTTTTAATATATATTATTTTTAATATATATTTATTTTTATAATTATATATATATATATATATATATATATATAAATTATAAAAATAAATAAATATTAAAATAATTTATATATTTCAATATATAAATTTTTAATTTTATTATTTATTATTGATATATATTAAATGCTTTTAATATCTATCAATAATAAATAATAAAATTAAAAATTTATATATTGAAAATATATAAATTATTTTTAATATTTATTTTATAATTATATATATATATATATATATATATATATATATATATATTATATATATATATATATATATATATATACATATATATAATTTACAAACATATCTATCTGGCAAAAATATAAGATGAAAATCAATTTTGATACTTTTTATTTCCATTTAGCATTAAAATATGAGTAACCTAATAAGATCACACAAAACAATAAATTTATTAAATTTATTCCAATAAAATGATAATTTATAGCAGATATATTAATTATATGTTTTATATTCCAACAGCAATTAAAATAGATAAATAGAGCACTATTACTCGCGACTGTCTATACATCGACGGATGATGTTCATCTCTGAATATCCAGTTATCTTTCGTTCATCGTGATGCGCGCCCAATTCGCCGACTGGATGAGACACTGGACACTGGACCCAAGACCAAGGCCCAGGTGCGATAGTTGAAGCGAAGCGAGAAAGCTTTTCGGTTATCGCACGCCCACATGGCACGATAAGATCGGCACGACAGACATCCTGATCGAATGGACGCGGCGCATTGCGATACAAATACTTAGTAGGATACTGAGTATTTCGTATCTTGAAGCACGCACGTCGTCGTTGACGTGGTCATCGTGCAATAACCATCCGGCGCGATGGCGAATACCGGAGTGTTGCCATTTGTGCGAGGCGTGGACTTCAGCAGCAACGACTTTGGCGTGAGTACGCAGGGGATTTAACGGCTATTAACCTCAAAGAGAGATTAAAATATCTCTTAAATGTATCTACAATCTCTCTTGTTTTAATCTTTTTCTTGTTTTTTTTTAGTAATTTTTATATACTCATTTGTAACTTTGTTTATTTAATAGTACAAATATTCTTTATGTACAAGTAAATTGTGATACATCGTTATTTCAATATGAAAAAAACAAACATATTTTTGATAACAAGTTATTTTTTATTTATCAATGACAAAGACTTAGGACCAATTATATGAATAGCAGTTATACTAAAACTTATTTTAATATTTTTAGAATAGCAAATTTCCTGAATCCATGCGTCTTATGACTGGAATACAATGGTTGAAATTAGACAAAACAAATTTGACAGAAATTCCAGAGGAGATGGGAAAATTATTGAAATTGGTAAAATAGCTTTCTAAAGTATTATCAGTAAAATAATAATATATTTTAATATATCACTATTATTATTATTATTTTATTAAAAATATATATAATTATTTCTTACATGAATTTATTAAAGACAATTTATATATATGTCATGTATTATTTATTTGGCTAGAAGCATTTTTAATATAGTGATTTAATCATGTGTCAGGAACATCTATCACTTGTCAAAAATAAGTTGGAACGCTTGTATGGAGAATTGACAGAATTGGGATGTCTCAGGACGTTGAACATAAGGCATAACAATATAAAATCTAGTGGTATTCCAGCAGAATTATTTCACTTAGAGGAATTGACAACATTAGATTTAAGTCATAATAATTTGAAAGAGGTACCTGAAGGCTTAGAGAGAGCACGTTCTTTGCTCAATCTTAACTTAAGCCATAATCAGTATGTATATCAACAAATAAATATAATATATATTATAATATTTATGACTGTAGGAAGATATTGAGAGACTTTTGATATTATTTTTTTTTCTTTCAGTATCGAGACTATACCAAATACATTGTTTATCCACTTGACAGACTTATTGTTTTTGGATCTTAGTCACAATAAATTAGAAACAGTGCCACCACAGACTCGACGTTTGGCTAATCTACAGACTTTAAATCTGAATCATAATCCTTTGGGTCATTTTCAGTTAAGGTAGAAATACTATTGCTTATATCAATCTTTGGGAAATATTTCCTTCAGTAAGAAATCTTTATTTAAATTATTTTAGACAATTGCCATCATTGATGAATTTAACAACATTACAAATGCGTAACACACAACGAACATTGAGTAATATACCTTCTAGTCTAGAAACCTTAACCAATTTGCAAGAACTAGATTTATCTCAAAATAATTTACCCCGAGTGCCCGATGCACTTTATTCCTTATCAAATTTACGTCGTTTAAATCTCAGTGATAATCAGATAATGGAACTATCAACAGCAATTGGTGAGTAGATTTTTTTTACAATGGTCTTATCTATGGATATATGTAAGAGATATATGTATGTAATGATCTTATCCAATTCAGTAAAACAAGATCTTTGTATCTTTTAACTTTCTAAACTTATCTTTTGTATCTTTTAAGAACTTTGGATGAAATTGGAAACTCTGAATGTATCACGAAACAAATTAAGTGCAATACCAGCTTCTCTGTGCAAGATTTCCACATTAAAAAGATTATATTTAAATGATAATGAATTAGATTTTGAGGGTATACCTTCTGGAATAGGAAAATTATCATCCCTTCAAGTATTCTCTGCTGCTAACAATCATTTAGAAATGATACCAGAAGGGCTATGCAGGTGATAATCTTTTTTATTCTTTTTTTACTTTTGTTATTTTTTTATCTTTATTATTTTATTGTAAAAGAAATAGAGATCTTTTTTAACAAAATATTATAAAGAGATGTAATATAGAGATATTATAGAGATATTATATTTTTTTTTAGATGTGGTGCATTAAAGCAATTAATATTAACATCAAACCGATTGATTACTGTACCAGACGCCATTCATCTTCTTACCGATCTAGAACAATTAGATTTACGAGACAATCCAAATTTAGTGATGCCGCCAAAACCGACAGAAGTACAAAGGGGATCGGGTATCGAATTTTATAATATCGACTTCTCTTTGCAACATCAGTTGCGTCTTGCTGGTGCTAATGTACCAGTCCCAATTCAAGCTGCTAGTATGTATTATGGCCATCAAATACACGAGTCAATTGATAAAATAAAATTAACATATCTATCATAAAAATCTATCATTTTATTTCACGATTTTGTACGTTTTCGATTCTAGATAGTAAAGATCCAATTGCACGTAAAATGAGGTTGAGAAGAAGGAGAGATCAGGAAGAAGCTGATCAAGATCAAGCCAAGATACTTAAAGTATATCTTTATTTTACTAATTAGTATTATTGTATTTACTAATTAGTATTAACAGAGTTTATATAAAGAAAATTGTGCAATTTTTACAATTGTTTTCAGGGCATGAAAGACATAGCAAAGGAGAAGAATAAAGATAAAGAATGTGAGGAATCGAAAGTAGAATCTCTAAAGTAAGTAATCTGTAAATCTTATGTATAAATCTTATCTGTCAATTTTTTACATATTATAGCAAAGCTTTTTAGCATAAATTTTTATTACACAGCATCATACAAAGTCAAATAATTAATTTTTTAGACCTAAGCGATGGGACGAGGCTTTGGAGAAACCACCTTTAGATTACTCTGAATTTTTCGACGAAGATGCTGGTCAAATACCCGGGCTATCAATCTGGGAGATAGAAAACTTTTTGCCAAACGAGATCGAGGAAGTGGCGCATGGCAAGTTTTACGAAGGTGATTGTTACATCATCTTGAAAACTGGGATAGATGAGGGTGGATCGTTGACCTGGGCAATCTATTTCTGGATTGGAGAAAAGGCAACGGTAGATTTATTTTTGAACAGATACAATAAAAAAAGGTTAAGAGGATGTTAAGAATTATTTCACACAGATAATCATACACGATTAATTTAATTATAATTTGCGTCCGCAGTTGGATAAAAGAGCGTGTGCTGCAATCCATGCTGTAAATTTGAGAAACTACTTAGGCGCACAATGTCGGACGATCAGAGAGGAACAGGGAGACGAATCGGATGAATTTCTAATGCTGTTCGATTCGGGTATTACATACATCGAAGGCGGACGAACGTCGTCCGGTTTTTATACGGTGGAAGATACAGTGAGGATTTAATTCTTTTTTATATAAGTATCATGATTAAATTTTTGAAGAAAGAATTGAAATTATCTTAAGCTTACGTTTTTTTTTTCAGCCAGCAATTACTCGTCTATATAGAGTACATGCGGCAGGAGCGTCTATACATTTAGAGCCAGTTCCAGTTTCTATTGAATCTCTGGATCCTGGTTATGTATTTGTTCTTGACACGGGAAATAAAATATTTATGTGGTATGGAAAGAAAGCGAAAAGTACGCTAAAATCCAAAGCGCGACTGATGGCGGAGAAAATTAATAAGAACGAACGGAAAAATAAAGCCGAGATTATAACAGAAGTTATGAATACCGAGTCGGAAGATTTCCTGCTGTATTTAGACGTGGAAGAGCATGAACGAAAAGATTTGCAAATTATTGTAAGTTCCTCTTTTTACTAACTTAACGATACAAAAATGTAAGATATAAAAATATAAAAATAAATTTACAATTATATAAGAAGAAATTTGAAGTTTTATTTAATTTGCTGAAATAACGTATGTAATTATTTCTTTTTATTAATTATCTTTATTAATTATCTTAATTATTTTTTTATTAATAATCTCGTGTGTTTATACAATAGGAACACATAGATCCAAATTTTGTGCCTCTTACACCTAGATTGTATCAAGTTCAACTTGGTATGGGTTATCTGGAATTACCACAAGTTGAAGTTCCTCATGGAAAATTAACGAATACCTTGCTAAATAATCGCAATGTATATATATTAGATTGCTATTTGGATGTATATGTTTGGTAAGTATAAAGAACCTTTGCTCTAAAATTAAACATGTGTTGATTAATTAATTGCACATAATTATAGGTTTGGCAAAAAATCAACGAGATTAGTGCGCGCCGCTGCTGTAAAGTTATCTCAAGAATTGTTTAATATGATAGAAAGACCGGAATATGCAATGGTAACAAGATTACAAGAGGGTACTGAATCCCAGGTACAAATAGATTCTTCTTTAATATTAATTTGCAATTCTTTTTTATTAATACTTTTTTATGTATATATGTTTTATATATATAGATTTTTAAGTCTAAATTTATTGGATGGGACGAAGTGATTGCTGTGGATTTCACTAGGACAGCTGAGTCTGTTGCTAAAACTGGGGCAGATCTCACTAAATGGGCTAAGCAACAGGAAACAAAAGTATGTCCAAGTATATTTTGTAATAATTTGGCATTTACTTGAATATCACTTATTAATTATTTTTATTAATATTTTCTGTCATTTCCAGGCAGATTTGGCAGCTTTATTTATGCCGCGACAACCGCTGATGTCAGCTGCCGAAGCGCATCAACTCATGACTGAGTGGAACGATGATTTGGAGGGAATGGAAGCATTGGTGTTGGAGGGGAAAAAATTCGTACGTCTGCCAGAAGAGGAACTAGGACATTTTTACAGTGCAGATTGTTATGTCTTTTTATGTCGGTATTGGATGGTATGTAGATGTATCACACTTTATTGAAGTAAAACTGTAAAGAATTTATGATAAATGCTTATTTGCTTTTAATTAAAATAGCCACTGGATATAACAGAGAACGAGGATGGTGAGGAGCAATTCGAAGATGATTATCAGTGTACAGTGTATTTTTGGCAAGGCAGAGATGCAGGAAATATGGGATGGCTAACGTTTACATTTAGGTAAAGATTATAGATATATTTGCTTATCAAGATAAAATATTTAGATAAAGCTTATCTTTTATACTGCTATTTGTTTCAGTTTACAAAAAAAATTTAAATCGTTGTTCGGCGAAAATTTGGAAGTTGTGAGAACACATCAACAACAAGAAAATCTAAAGTTCATGAGTTACTTCAAACGGAAATTCATCATTCATCAAGGTAAACGTAAACAGCCGAAACTCGCGGGAAGCAACAAAGTGGAATTTTATCATCTGCGAAGTAATGGTAGTGCCTTGTGTACTCGACTTATTCAAATACCAGCAGATTCAACATTATTAAATTCTGCGTTTTGGTAAGACATCTGACACACGATTACATTCCGCTTCGATAATGTATTAATAATGTATTAATGTGTGTATATTTTCTTTTTTTTATTTATAGTTATCTTTTAAATGTGCCATTCAACAATTCTGACGAAGGAACCGGTATTGTGTACGCATGGATTGGGTCGAAAGCTGATTCCGAAGATGCTCGTTTAATCGGAGAAATTGCAGAGGAAATGTTCAATAATGTGAGTTACTTCTAATTAGATCTAAAAAATTGATTTAAAACTGAACCAGTGTGAGATGAGTAATATAACTAAATGTTTGCCAAAATATTTTAATATATTCTAAAAAAGAATATCTCTCTCTTTTATATACAACGTACACCTCTTTTCTTTCAAAAACTAAGAATTTTAGAGAAAAACGTTTTGAACAAAAATTGTATGATTTTGAGGGGAACATAAGATGGTGTCATTGGTTTGACCTTGGATGGCATCGTTAAGGTCAAGTCAAGGATATTTGTGTGTGTGTGTGTGTGTGTGTATAGGTATATGCATATGTATATGTACACACACACACACACGCACTGTATATATGTTACAGCCTTGGATAAGCCTGCAAGTATTGAATGAAGGCGAGGAACCAGACAATTTTTTTTGGGTGGCACTGGGAGGAAAGAAACCATATGACACTGATGCAGAGTATATGAATTATACAAGACTATTTAGATGTTCTAATGAGAAGGGGTACTTTACCATCAGTGAAAAATGCACTGATTTTTGCCAAGTAAATTTTTATAAATATAACATTGATATTAAACTTCTTATAATAAATGTTAAGTTTTACGATTTTTATGAAAGAATGAATGACATTGCATTTTTTACAGGATGATTTGGCAGATGATGATATAATGATCCTCGATAATGGAGAACAAGTGTTTCTTTGGCTAGGCACTCGTTGTTCAGAAGTCGAAATCAAATTGGCTTACAAATCAGCTCAGGTATACAGCTGAAGTATACAAATTAAGTTGTCACGATTCGTATAAAAATATTATCAATATTGTAAATATTCTATAGCAAAGTAAATTAATTTCGAGTAGTCATGATGTAAAACTGGGCAATTTCTCTTCTTTCTCAGGTATATATTCAACATTTGCGTGTGAAGCAGCCCGAGAAACCCCGTAAGTTATTTTTAACTGCCAAAGGTAAGGAATCTAGAAGATTCACGAAATGTTTTCATGGCTGGGGTTTACACAAAAGACCGCCGCAGTAAAATCGAGTCAATTTTCATTATACGCTTATTATGTGGAATAATTTTGCACAGGCAGAATGAACACAAGCGCAACAGTCTTAGATTTGTAATGTGTCGTGATTTTGTTTTTTCGTTTTTACTCATACTTTGTAATCAAACAGAAGTCAATCCATTGCAATAATCTGGATATCTTTAATGTGAATAATCACTCTAGATGAGAAAACATGATAATTGCTCTTATTCAAAATATATTAAACTTATCAAATATATCAAAATATATCTAATTTACAGAGCTTACATTTTCACATTTGCTTTTGATTAACTAAATAATTCTTATAGACTTCTATCTTGAGCACATGTTACTACTACGCATCAATCTGCTTGGTATATGTAATTCAATTCAATATAATTAAATTCTTTTCTTTATTAATAACACTTTTTTGGTTAAGTCTGATTCTTTAACTGATGCAAGCACATAGTTTTTTTACCATACATGTATTTTGGAATTCCACACATGATGATTCTTTGTGACAAGATTCTCTTCTACTTTATTACACATTAAAAAGAACACATATATCTGCCTTAATTGTTATAATCTATATACTGTGTATTCAATAAAAAACTTATTTATTTATTTATGCACATGTATTTATGATCTTTCATATAGACTAGATAGTGTATTTGCTTTTATTTCTTATAGTTTTGTTTCAGATAGATAACATGATAGTACACATTTAAAAAAATCATTCAATGAATTGTGATACAAACTTTATCGTCGTGTTATATAATATTAAAAGAAGTGAAGTTTTTTCTTTCTCTTCTTTTTTTGTAGAGAAACATTAAATCTTCTGTAAGAAGGATAAAATTCATTTGTATAGTGTTAAAAGGAGTCTTTTCACAAACTTTATACATTTATGCTATGCGCCTTTACACACCTGCACAAATAAATATTATTAAAACGTCAATACTAAGCAGGTTATTGAATATCGCATTCAAAAATTTATGAATATTAATTGAAGACTGAAAAGAAATATGTGTAACTATAATAACATGTACATCTGATATAAAACTTGATAGTATAGATGCCATAATGAGCGTTTTTGTATTACTTATGCTGTATTTAACAGTTCAATTTATATATATATATAAATTGAACTGTTGATTGATCTAAATATATATATATATATATATATATATATATATATATATATATATATATATATTTAGATCAAGAAATACAATAGTGATCACGTCCAATAACAAGATTTAAATTTTTAAAAGTTCTACTTCCAACAACTATAAATAAATATTTCTATAATAATTTACACATAATCTCTCAGGTATTAGAGTATATTATAAGATACCTAAATTATATAAGCAAAGAGATTTCTCTTCCTGCATTGCTTGAATTTATATAATTTCTTCTCTTGTATCACTGTAGCATCAAATAACTCTGAAAATAAGCCAGTGTAAGAGTGAAATTTTGATGTATATATAAGATGGTCACATTTGATGTTAACAAAAATCATTGTAAAAATATAGTATCAGTAATCTTTCTATTAGAATCAATAAGTTGTTAAAATATGTAGTATAATAAACACAAATTATTGTTTTTAAAACTATTATAATTTAAAAAATTTTTAATTTATGGAAATTATAATTTTTTTAACATATAAAAAAATAGATACAATTCTTTTATATATATAGCTTATGTGCATTAAAATTTTTAGGTACAATTTTTACAAATTATACGAAAAACATATAATAAATTACCGTTAGTATTAAGAGCATGTCTAATCGGCTGATTACTTTCAATTACAATGGAATGAAATGCTGACGTTATATTAATCATCGTCATCGTCATCGTCATCATCAGAGGGAACAAAAAGATCGTTCTCCTCCAAAAAGTTGGCAACGTTCTTGCTGATCGTGGCACCGACCAGGAGACCGAACACGACACTGCTGACAACGCCCAGAAAACTGAACGGAGTTCTCTTTGGCTCGGGTAGGATTGCTCCGGATGGTGTGGTTATCGATGATCGGAGAAACGATTTGGATAGTGTGTGCGTTCTTTTAAAGGCTGTCGTGCCATAAAACAAAGATTTCACCCTATGCAACAGCATTCTCTTTTGCTTGGGTTTGTTTTCAGGTGAACAGCTGATCGCACATTTGGAATTTGGAACTGCTTGGAATTCGCGAGCAGTGATGTTTCGATCAGAGCTTCCTTTTTCGCGTATGCGCGTTAGTGTAGCTGAAAATATAGCGTGAAGTATTATGGGCGCGAAAATCTTGTGAATTGAAAAGAGAAATTTGAGAAAAATTGATTAGTAAATAATATATATTGGTCCGGCTAACTTTACAACTTCCAGTTAATCATCTTTACTTTATCTAACTGCACGTTTCTTTTTTATTTTTTAGATTAAATTATAGACCACTAACGTTGTAAATAAAGCATTTGTGACCACCTAATGATTTTGCATCGAATAAATCCTCATTTAATCGATTAGACCGAAAATAAAAAATGTCCAGCTAACTTTACATCAAAATTTTTATTTAATTTAAAAAATACAACTAACCACTAAACATTTTAATTAGGCTATCGATCACCACCAAACAATTATCAAACAATTAGATAATTTTAGTTTCCAGTTAGTCATCTCCACTATCTAACCGCATATAGTTTTTTATTTTTTCGATAAATGATATGAACCACCAAATGTTGTAAATAAATTCGTGACCACTATGATTCTGCATCGAATAAAGCCGATCGCACACACTTTCCGTAACCGTAATAGTAACCATAACGTAAGGATTCGACCAATCGCATTACTTAATTCGACTGTCCATAACAACGTGATAACAAAAATTTCAGTCGTAAAGGTATATCCAAATAAAAATAGCGCAGAGAAATATGCAAGAAAATTAATTAGTTCACATAAGTATGCATTGGCCTAGTTTACACCGATTGTTTAATACGCGTATCAAGTGCTATATTTGTACTAAATGTAGTTAGTCCCAGTAGTAAACGATGACGTACTTAGCTGGTACGATACGCATCGAGAGACGTCTATCGTATCAAAATGATATGCATATCAAGCATATGCGTGGCGTTGTAAACACTCATGCAGTAAAGAATCTATTCTGATATCTGACTTCTGATGATTAGTCTGATGGCTATTTACTTCATTCTTCGTCGAAGTATTTTATCCTTGAAAAGATATTAAAAAAATATCGTGCAAGAGCAAAAGAGACCAAAGCTGGACCAAAAAGGAAACACGTATATTTTTAGAATTATGTATCAAAAAACAAATATTGATAATAATGGAAAGAAACATAAACATGTGGACATTTCTTGGATGCTTGTTCCAAAAATGAAACAAAAAGGTTATTTTAAAATACCCAGCAAATGAAATTAAAATTTAAGAATTTAAAGCTAGCATATTTTAAGTGGAAAAGAAAATAATGTTAGTGGAGCTGCAGCAACAAGTTGTCCATTTTATAAAGAATTAGAATTATCATATCGCTGTAGACCAAGTGCAAAAGTAGATTATTCGATACTGCTCTATGCAATAATAATAATTTAAATAATGAATTGGAAGGTAAACATAAATACATTATTAAAATATAATAAACATTGGCCGTGTTCCGATATTACTGCCAGTACTTGAAGGTTATAATATACGTTACGTAAACTATAAATTTTCAGTACTGACAGTAATATTAAAACACGGCCAATAAGTTTAATAAATTTCAAAAAATATTATAACTGTTTTTTATTTTAATTTATACTAAACCTGAAAATATAGCATATATATATGTGCAATGATGCAAATGATGTTCCGAATGATGCAAATAAGATTTTAGAATCATTTACCGATCAAGAAAATGAAGAACCAGCAACAAAAAAAAGAAAGTTGAAACAAACTGGTAAGAATAAAAGAATTTTATTCTTAATTTGTCACAAATGTATAAAATGATAGATTTTATGTATACTGGACAATATATATTTTTATTATATAGGAGAAAAAGTTATCAAACTGCTTTAGAAAATTATACAGAGAAATGATTAGAATCACAAAAAGTTATGCTAAAGACAATGATAGAGAAGAAAAGATTAATTTAATATATAGTTTAAAATTAGTATATGAAGAAGGTTGTAGTGATAATACAAATTTTTAAATCAATAATAATGCAACATCTTCCGAAAAAGCGGTCACTGCATCATATGCTATTTCACATTTAATCGCTAAACATTCTAAGCCGTTTACTGAAGATGAATTTTTAAAGGAACGCCTCATAAAAGCTGTAAAATCATTTGGAAATTCTTTAACTCTTGCAGAAGCTGCTAGTATACCGTTAAATAAAAAAAAAACAGTAGCAGCAAGAGTTACTCATATCGCTTCTTCTATAGAAGAAAAATTGAAATATTTATTAGCAACGTGCTCATATTTTTCGTTATGCCTCGATGAAAGCACCGATAATCAACATGTGAGCCAGTTGAGTATTTTTGCTCGAATCGTACAAAACGATTTTTCATGTGTTGAGGAGCTTTTAAATTTCGTACTATTACATGGCACAACAACCGGGATAGATATTTTTAAAGCCGTTGAACAAACCTTACAAAAATTTAATATTGATTTTTCTAAATGTTCGGCTATCGTAACTGATGGCGCGAAAGCAATGACAGGTTCGAAAATTGGATTTTTCGGCCAAATAAAGCAGTAAAATTTAAAATTCTCCCTTATTCATTGTATAATCCTTCAGGAAGCATTATGTGGAAAAGCGATTAAATTGTGTACCGCAATGTAGATAGTTACTAAAATTATTAAATGCAATAAATGGCGACACCTGATTTTCTGAATCATAGAAAGTTCCAATCCTTTCTCGAAGAGCATAATGCAATTTATAAAGATATACCTCTACATTCCGAAGTTCGATGGCTTAGCGCAGGAAAATGTCTAGAGAAATTTTTTGCAATAAGAAAAGAAATCTTCCTTTTCTTGCAAGAAATGTCTATAAATTATGACGAATTTAAATCTTTTTTCGAAGATCTAGATTTTCTTTCTGAGTAAGCTGTTATTACAGATTTAACTTCCCATTTGAATAATTTAAATTTAAAGCTGCAAAAGGCCAAACGATAGCAGAGTTAGTCAGTCATATTGACTCATTTCGTAGAAAATTATTATTATTCAAAAATCATTTAGAAAAAGATAGTTTTCACTTTTATCCATCTTGCCAAATTCTTTTTGAAGAATACGGCCAAGTTTGTAATTTTAAAAAACAACTTCATTTAATTAATTCTTTAATAACCCAGTTTGATACGCGATATAATGATTTTGAATTACTTAGAAAAGATCTAATTCTTTTTGAAAATCCTCTCATTGTTCCAATTGAAGAACAAAATGTAGAACTTCAGGCAGAACTTTGCGATTTGCAAAATGATCTATCTCTTAAACCGCGACCAGAAAAAGGTGTTGAATTTTTTAAAATTTTATATTCATCAAAGTATCCCGAACTTATAAAATTCAGTCTTCGAATTTTTTCTATGTTCGGCTCTACTTATTTATGTGAATGTTCATTTTCAAAATTAAAATATACGAAAACAGATAAACGTTGTTGTTTGAGCGATGTATCATTATCTTCGTTGATGCGCTCTAGTTCATCTAATATTCCCGTAGATATTTTATCTCTTGTAAATTCACATAAACGGCTTAGAAAATCAAATTAATGTTTATACGAATTAATGTTTATGTATTGTTCTCTTTTTTCGTTCTTTTATTTTTTCATCTTTAGTATAATTTTTCTTTTTCATATATATATGTACGCGAACGGATTATTCTTTTTTAGTGGAATAGGCCTACTGCGGAGATCACTTAAAAAACACATTAACAATAATACCTCATGGATAATGTGGAAATCTATTGTCTTAAAATTATAATTATATTGCAGTTCTCCTATGTTATTATTATTATCGTAAAGCGGGTTAAGAGAAAACTTTAAATGAAGTATCATAAAAATATGTAAATTATATAAACGGATTAAATAATTTATTATATTGATGTAATAATTTAAAAGAAAAAAATATAATAATATTTTATATTAATGAAATATAAAGCATTAAAGAAAAAATTTTAATTTCGAGAATTTTCACGGTGTTTTCAGAAAAATATCTTACTATATTTAGGCATTCTTACATACGGACGCTCCTGAAACGTAGCGTCGCGCTTCTTAGTTACGAGTACCTAGTGACTCATTGCTAACACGCGAGCGAGGAGTAGGGGCAACAGGCGTGAGCCACAGAATCAGACCGAAATGTGCAAGTAAAGCGAGGAGCACACACTTTTGCATAAGCGCATAATCATAAACATAAAGAAATTGATTGGTCCACAAATATATGCATAAGGAAATGAACCAATCAATTTCCTTATGCTTATAGTTATGCGCTTATGCAAAAGTGTGTGCTCCCCACTTAAATCCCAGCACTGGGCTATATAATAAAATGGTATGGACGCTAATGGGGTACGGAGATATGGGAATAGAAGGAGAGAAGAGATAGAAGGGGGACAGAAGGGGAATGAAAGGTATTTGAAGTGGACAATGGGGACGGATTGGAGAACTCTAGGCTACATGATAAGGGAAGTGAAGTGAAGAGAGAGCTAGTGAGAGGAAGAGCAGGAAAACGGCGGAATCGAGATCAGGATCAGAGAAGGCGGAGAATCGAAGAAGGATAGAGATGAAAGAAAGATGGAAGAGACATCATCGAAGGTCGGGACAAGAAGAATGGAATCAGATCGAGGATCAAAAGGAACGAAATATCGGCATCAGGAAGACAAAATCAAGCCGAAGATCAAAGATCATCGCGGATTGGAAGGAGAATCGAGATCAGGAAATCGGAATCGAACGAATGAAATCAAAGGATCTGAGAGAGTCGAATCGAGAATCAGGAAGGATAGAATCAGGGAAATCGGATCCGGAGAATCAAGGCAGAATCGATCAGGATCAGAAATCAGAGAAATCAGGATCAGGAGATCGGAATCGATCGAGATCAAATCGAAAATCGATCGGATCAGATCAGTCAGGATCAAGAGATCGAAAATCGAATAGACATAAGATCGAGAGTCAGAGATCAGAGAGGAGAGAGAGACAGAGAGGGAGGGAGGGGGAGAGAGAGAGAGAGCGCTTTATTTATAAAGCTTAAATACTAATACATAAGAAAGTAAAAATACATTTAAAATTACAATGTGTGCGCAATGTTCTTAAACATGTAAAGAAAGTGTTTATGCGTAAATGTGGTTTATAATCAACAATCTTAAGGCATGCCAGAGAGAGATGCAAAAGTATACTAAGCATTCAAGAAACATCCCTATTTATATCCCAATCATGAAGAGACACAGACGAGCAACTGCGAATATAACTTTTGTTTAAAATCCGCCAGTGTCGTCGCATTCCTAATAGACTGAGGGAGACCATTCCAAAACCTAGCCGATGTGAGTTTAAAAGACCGTTTATATAATTCAGTTCTACATAGTGGCAGAAATAGCATATCCCTCGGAGTCTTAGTGGCACGGTCCGATGTTGCAATCTTGCAGTTGAAATTGGAGTGTAGAATACTTGGTTGTTTAGTTTCTAATATCTTATACAATAGGCATCCAACAAAGTAAGCTCTTCTAGCATCAACCTTGAGCCAACGTAGCCTTACATAATAATGTGCTCATCAGTCCTTACGTTAAAGATAAATCTGACGCAAGCATTCACTGCTTTATGAAGTCTCAGACTTTGTTCGGTTATCATGTCCGTATAAGCTGCACAGCAATAATCAACATGTGGATAGATAAGTGAAATGACGAGCTTAGATTTGAGAGCTTCCGGCAATAGGTGCCTGCAAAGTTTTAATTGATATAGAGCGGAATGGATTCTGTTTGTCATATTAGTAATCTGCTTCTCCCAAGATAAAGTATTCATGATCGTGACACCAAGATATTTAACAGATGTAGAATATTGAATCATGGACCCATCCACTCTTATCGCAGGAAGTGTACTCGGATCAATGGCTTTGACAAATCTCGATGTTCCCATAATTATAGCCTGAGTCTTATCTGAGTTTAAGATGAGTCTGTTAGTACTAGACCATCCAAGAATAGCATCAATGTCCTCATTGACCTTCCGGATGGTGTGAGATAAATCTCTTGGTTCACAATGGATGTAGGCTTGGAGATCGTCAGCATAAAAATTGTACTTGCAGTGCTTGACCACATGACTAAAATCAGCTAGAATGAAAAGCAAGGGTCCCAACATAGAGCCCTGCACCCCAACTCTGACAGGAGACGGAGATGAGGTTGTACCCTCTATGCGATCTTTAAGTCAAGTAAGAGTGTATCCAACGCAGGACACTCTCAAAAAAGTTTAAGTTCTTCAATTTCTTGATTAGCAAAAAATGATCCACTCTATCAAAAGCCTTCGAAAAATCGAAGAAAACAGACACAGTGACCATCCTTCGGTCAGCCGCATGTCTCACCTCGTCCAGCATCCTAATCAGACAAGTTTGCGTAGAGTGGTTGTTCCGATAAGCAGACTGACACGGATCGTATAAGCCAGAGTCCTCCAGATAGACACGAATCTGCGCGCAAACCAATCGCTCCAACGCCTTCGACAAAGTAGGAAGTATAGATATTGTTCGATAATGTTGCACCAATGTAGGATTCCTGACTTTAGGTATCGGACAGATAAGAGCCGATTTCCACTTCACAGGGAAAACACCATTCATCAAGGAGAAATTGCATAGGTGTTCCAAAATAGGCAGTGTACAGTGGATTGTCAGTTTCAAAAATCTCAAGGAGATGCCATCTCCACCCACCGCATTTGATTTGGCCCTGGAAACCACTCTTGCGATATCCCGCGGCACTACATAATTCCAGTAGAAGCTCCCGTCATCAAAATCTCGCTCAAGAATATCCCTCAAAGAGCCGTCTTCCACATAATCAGCATGTTCCGCATTATGTCCAAAGAATGCATTAAGCTCTTCAACAGAGTGCGAAAGACGCTCTCCGGTATTCCTGGCCTTAATAAGACCTAGATGTCTGACCTGCCCCAGACCTTAGATGCCTTGCCTTCCCGATTGAAGATGTTGACATAATACTCGCTCTTTGCAGAACGCACAAGATTTTGCGCCCTGTTGCGCAGCACTTTGTATCGATCATAGTATATGTCATTTTTATGTCTGCGCCACGTTCTTCTGGCCAGTTCTCTATCGCGCATCACCATACGGATCCCATCAGTCAACCATGGGGCAAATTCCTAAAGTATCGTCGTTTCAGAGGCACATGCGCATTGAATATATTGAGTAATTTAGTGCAAAAAATATCAATCTTTTTATCCATGTTATCCGAGACCGACACGTCAGTCCAGTCGATGGTACCAACATCAGATTGGAAGGATGCTGCGTTAACGCCACTCCAATCCCTGCAAACTATAAGCTTCCCATGACGACGCTGAAGTTTAATCCCGTACCTTATAAAAATAAGATCATGTGCTGATAGAAATGCTACTCCACATTGACCAAATTCCTTGAGCTTATCCCTGTCATCGATAATGCACAAGTCTAACAGCTGGAGTTCCTCAGATGATGAGTGGACCTGAACGGCACCAGATATATGCTCGACTCAAAGATAAAGGAGCCAAGTTGCTGCCTATTAAAGGTGTTTTGATTTATGTCAGCATTAAAGTCTAGGATGATCGAGTGCCTATAGCCTATCTGGAAATCCAAAAATGACTGGAAAAACTTGTTCAGATAACCCAAGTTCGGAGGTCGATATACCACTGCTAGCAAGAATTTAGATCTATCGTTGAATATGATCTCCGCCATAATAAATTCTGGTCTATCCGTAACAGACCCATCAGAGCAACAAAGAATGGAGGCACGAAAATGATCCGCCAAATAAAATGCCACTCCACCTCCAGATCTTCTAACTCTATCGCACCTAAAGAGAGAATATCCAGACAATCTGATCATAGCATCGGTAATAGCAGGCCGAAGCCACGTCTCCGACATGCAGATGATGTGGAAGTCAGCACTGCAGAAGTAGTGACGAAACCTATCCAGATGTGCGAAAAGCGACTGGCAATTTACATGGCAAATTTTAAAGTCCTCAAGGTCGTTCTCCATATCATTCATAGCTATTGGCATTCATAGGTATTGGCTATTTTGTTCTTAACCCAGCACTGAACATTTTGCAGCATCCATGGCGGAGTGGGCCAAGTCACCATGAGATACATGATGACACTCACAGTTCAGACACTTGGGTGGTTGATTCCTATTCTTGCAGTCCTTCATCTCATATTCCCCAGCACAATGTCCGCAAGAAGGTTTACCCTTGCAATCTTTCGCAATATGGCCAAACGTGAGACATCTATAACACTGCACAATTCGAACATGATCCGCAAATGAGCAGGCAGAGTAGCGCAGATAAATCCGTCCACATTCGAATAAGGTCCTTTGTATTGCTGGTGTAACCTCCGGTATGCAGCTGGTAATGCGCCTGTCTTGTTTTGGCGTAAAAATATAAACAACCTTCACGTCCTTTGTAGCTACATCACTCAGGTTCTGTGCTAGGAGCTCATCCTCAATCTCTTTAGCCGACATATCGGCAGGATCTCCATATATAATAAGCCTTGGATTCAATTTCATGTTCTCACGCACCGTCCAGCCTCCGCAAGGCCAGGGTGAGCCTTAATCTTTTTAATGTCAGGAGAGAATGCCTCAATTCTCGATGCAATTATCTCGTGTATAAGATATCCTCCTGACCCTTAAATTACAGTCAGTCGGTTTTAAGACCCTGCACAAAGTATCTTGAGTGACCTGAGATGAGACGTATTTATCCCTCTTATTCTCACTCGGCACAACCAGAAAGCTGGTGGTGTCAGACACCTCCACCGTCGGACCCCGCGAGACACGCACCTCAGATCCTGAAGCACCAACGACAGACGCATATGATTTGCTCTTCTCCCGCAAAACTAACGTTACGCTTCATACTATTTATTGCTTTTTTATTGAAGTATTCTAGCACCTCCACGACAACCTCCTTAATATTCTTCGCCGTACAGCTCGCAGATGTTGATCTCTCCTCAATTAAATCAGTCAAAACCGTGGATACTTCCATGAAAGCATTTCTGCATGCACGAAAAGCGACTCGATAATTCCTCTCTTTACCAGCGTTTCCTTGCTGGACAAGAACAGCCTAGACACAGCCTCAGTAGGTCTATTTACCGTAGCCCTGAGTGCATTTACTCTCAAGCTATTCATTGTATCGGTATTATTTGCTCTCTCTGACATACCTGAAAGATTTAACAATGCCATGCTCGAAGACTGTCTCGTGAGTCCCCTCCTTCCTACGCCACTGTCAACCTGCCCACCAGCTCCTACGCCGGCTTTCATCCTTCACACGTAAACAATAATACGCCTAGGTCGAAAAATATTAACGATGAGACTCACTCCAAGAAAAATCCAGTCGAAAATCCCCGCAATTCCAACAGCCCGGTCAATTGACCAATACAGAAACTGCTTGTACCACAAAGTCAAGCAGAGGAAGCCCTTGACAGATTCTAAAAAGAATTAATGCTCCGCAGGGCAAAAAACGGCAGAAATTGACTCACAAAAACAGAGCGACAAGAATACACGTACACATGTCAACTCATCCGGAGTGAGAGAGAGAGAGAGAGAGAGAGAGAGAGAGAGAGAGAGAGAGAGAGAGAGAATAAATAGAGAGAATTAGGAGGAAGCGGAAGGATACAGATATATAACGTAAGGCGTAGTTTTAAGATTTTTGTAGCAAATTGTTACTCTATAGGGGTATCAATTTTTATCAAATCAATCAAAATTTTTATATACTTACATACATATGTACAGGGTGTCCTGCAAAGATTGTGCCAACACTCATGAGCGCGTAGAGGACAATAAACTGAACAGAAAAATCCTTTACCATTTTGCAATTCTCGCAATAATTATTAAAATATTAATTAAAAAGTATTGGCGAATGAGCACGCATTTCGCGCGACTATCGCGCGGCTAGACCATGGGATATATGCTCTAGCCGTGCCAGCAGCGAGCTTCGTAGTGTCGCACGGCAACGAAAAAGTTTGGTCTCCCTCGTATCCCTCTTGTCGCGAGGTTCCATGGTCTAGCCCCGCGAAACACGTGCTTATTCGCCAATACTTCTTAATTAATATTTCAATAATTTTATATTGCGAAAATTGCAAAATATTGCGAAAATTGCAAAATAAGGTAAAGGACTTTTCTGTTCAGTTTACTGTCCTCTACCCGCTCACGAGCGTTGGCACAATCTTTGCAAAACACCCTGTATATGTAAAATTATATATATATATAAAGTTTTATCTTTAATAAAAAATAAACAATGATTTTAACTTTTTCGGACATTTATCTGCCCGATTTCTAAGAAAAAATCAGTCCAATATCTGAATTCTTATTATTGGGATTGTATCAGAAATTAGACTGATAGTTCCATTTTTAATAGTTTCCATTAAAACTTACATTAAAATTACATTTTTTATCCTATACTAGTTGCTATTTGCAAGCTTTATATAATTCTCATGACTGAATCTCAAATGGAAGATAGATGCATCGCGCATCGCTTAACGGTAAACAAACGAACTAGCGGTTGAATACTCCATATTTTTTGTAAAGTTTTTGAAATGTTGCGCGCAATAACATTTCTTATAAAAAATTAAATAATTAATAATTTTAAATATATGAAAACATGCACATCATATTCAATTATTAATATTAAACAATTTTTTATAGTTTAGTAATATTTTTAGCATACGCGAAATGTAAAATAATTGCTCGTAATATTACTGAAATATTAAAATAAGGTTTCATTAATCTTCTGACAATATTAAAAAGTAAAATTTTATTATAAAGTAGTATATAATAGTTATATATGATCATTAAAATGTGTAAGTTTGTAATTTCCGTATAATCTTTGGTAAATATTCAGATTATTCAGGTTATATCGCACCGATGACCTTGACATATGTTATCAAGGACATAATCCATAACACAAAAAAATTTTAGCCGTTGGTCACTGCAAAGGAACCTTCGGCTCTTCTCCCGCATCCACTCTGCCGGTAAGCAAGATGGATCTTGCTTTACAATGTAGCATGTACTTTGTAAGTTTTAAAACGAGATCCACTCTGTCTACTGGCGAGGTGGGTGCGGGAGAGGGACCGAAGGCCCCCTTGCCCCCACCCCCCCGTGTGTGTATATGAGTGCTGGCGCGCGCGGTCGTGCTTCCTGTCCATGCATGTACTTTGGTATATTTCAACCTTTTTTTGTTAATAACTTTTTAATGATGAGTGACCAACGGCTAAAATTTTTTTATGTTACTCAGGGTCATGACCTTGACAACATATGTCAACGTCAAGGTCGTTCCAGGGAAGCCAGAATCAGGTCCCGCGGCCTACGGCTCGCGATGCGCACACAAGCATAAACCGCGTACATGTGCGGCCTGCGCTTCGGCTAGTAGTTAGCCTTAGTTTCGGAGAATAGAGAAGAACAGCTGCTATGCTTTTTGTTTCCTTCTCGCTTTCATCAAGTTGATACCTGAAGGCGACGGGCGACGATGAATTTATTGCGTACGACAGCATTAAATGCTTTTCCGACTCGCGGACTTTTTATTATATATATGTTTTTATATTTTTATATTTATTTTTTTTTATATTTAGTTTTTATATTTATATGTATATTATGTTTTTTACTATATTAAATTATTATTATCATATATATTAAATTTTATTATTATATGATAAAAGATATATTTATGTGTAAGGATTTAAAGAATATTTTTTAATTATTTTATATTACTTTAATAATTACTTTATTAATTAATTATACAAATATGTGTATTAAATTATAAATATCATGAAAACCAACGGTGAGTGGACTTCCACACCATCCATGAGGTTCCACTAATGGCGCGTTAGGTGGACCTTCGTCTACAGCCCTATTATACCACATTTTATTTATATATTTCATAGATATATATTTTACATATCTATATTTTATGTTCTTTACGAATAATGTCTATTACAGACATTATAATTTTTAAACGCAATCTTTATAAATATATACTGTCTTTTGTCTTTTGCAGACATAATGTCTATTACAGACATGATAATTTTTAAACGCGGTCTTTACAAATATATATTGTCTTTTGCAGACATAATGTCTATTATAGACTATTACGTGATAATTTGTTACATTTAAAGAAAATAAGTAAATTATTTTTGTTGTATTATATGAATAATAATGCGCATAAAATACAAGTTATTATTTTTTGAACATTATTATTGCATATCATTGGATGTTGAAGGATCAGCAATATTATAATTACCTGCATCATATAATTTGAGACTGCTTTTCTGTTTTTTAGAAGTATTATATAATATATCCGATGACATGAGAGATAAATGCTTTTCGTCAGATTTCTGCTTGTGTTTACAAATAGACGCGAAGTCCGTCGTGTCCGCTCGTCTCCATATCCCCAAATTAGTTTATAAAGCTGATCACATTATATATTAGAGCATATAAGCTGTTTTTTTTTCTTGTTGTTTTGGAACAATTTCGAGGTTTTCAAGCATGTAAGATAGGTTCTCTTTTCTTGCCGAAACGACTAGATAAGTGGTACGCGGGCACGTCTCAGAAATAATTTCTATTCCAATTGTAAATTTTTAAATTTCTTTACATTTTTATTTGTTTCATTTTTAATCTTAGAGTTTTCATTGACAATTTTATATAGAAATGTCCGAAACAAAGAAACCTAAGCGAAACTTTTCAGAAGCTTGGCTTAAAGATGATTGATTTCAATCTTGGATACGTAAAGTATCATTTGATGATAGCCTTTTTCATTGTATTGTATGCAATAAAAATTTTACGTGCAATTTGTCGCATGTTATAAGGCATGCGGATTCTACAAGTTATAAAGAAAATGTGTTATCAAATAATAACTATATAACAGTATCAAAAATATCACAAAAAACAGTTTTAAACGTTTTAAACAACAATGGTTAGAGATTGATTTATTTAAGCCGTAGTTACACAAAGTATCACATGATGCCAGTTCATTTTTCTGCGCATTTTGTAATATATCTGTTGTTGGTGGTTTGTCTTAAATCTATCGTCATGCAGAATCCAAAAAACATATTATAAAATGTAAAGAAGATGAAACAAATCCAGTAAAGATATAAATGAATTATTTTTGTCATTTGAAAAGCGAAAGAAAGCAGCAGAAATTCGCTATGCCGCGTTAATTGCTGATAAAAATATTTCGCATCAATCGGCAAAAGATATTCTTACTTTTTTCCAAGAAATAGGAAAAGATTATAATGTTTTGAAAGATATAAGTATGGGCCGAACAAAATGTACAAATATTATTTCAAATGTGCTATGTCGGATTGAGATAGATCGTGTAATCGAAAGCATTCAAAATACTAAATTTTCAATTTTTATTGATGAAATGTCTGATATTTCAAATGAAAAATGGATGACGTTTTTTGTTCGGTAAGTTGATCCAAAAACATTAAACATTTGTTCACAATTAGTAAAACTAATTAATATTGATGTGAAAGATTGCGTAGAAAAATTGTTTAATGCCTTTAAAATTGAAATATGGAAATTGAATCTTCCATTTGTAAATATTGTTGCTTTGTTATGTGATAATGCGTCCGTAATGATAGGAAAACATCTTTCATTTAAAAAAAAAGTTGGAAGAATTTTGTAAAAACTTAATTACACTTCCATGTCCTTGTCATTCTACTGCATTAATTGCGTATGCCGCATGTGCTAAAATACCGGATCAATGCGAAGAATTTAAAAAAAAAATCGCAACTTTTATTAACAGTAGTCCGAAACGTTCGGCAATTTATCAAAAGTTCTGTGAATGTTTTCAGGAAACAAACCTAAAAATTTTAAAATTGTCTAATACACAGTGGCTTTCTTATCATTCATGTGTTGAAAGACTTCTTGAGTCTTGAGATATTATCAAGCTATTTCTGAACGAAATTATTATAAGTGAAAAAACAAAGTCTGGAACATATTTATTATCTATGATGCAAAATCTAGATATAAAAGCCTATTTCTTAATTATACAGCATATTTTAAATTTTTTAAATTCATTTAATGCATTTTTTCAAGCAGTGGAAACTAGAATACATTTATTACAGCCAAAGTCAGTAGAATTTTTAACCACAGTTTGTAAATACTTTTTAAAGTCAGAGCATTTGAATAATTTATGTAGTAATATTAAATCTGATAAAAATGAGAATCAAAAATCGTTGGAAGAAGTTTTTTTAGGATCCAAATATCTCAATGAATTATTGAAGAAAGGGCATGCAGAAATAATTACAAATATTCGAAAAAATTGTTTGCAATTTTATGTAACTGCCGTTGAGGAAATTAAAAAAAGATTACCAATTAATGAGTTAGAGAATAAATAAGTTTTTATCAAAATTAAAAGTTTTTAAATGTAATCTAGCATTATTAAATATTCATAGAGAAACATCATTTAATGATGTTTCTTTTATTGCTGAAACTCTTGGCGGTTTTGACGAAAACGGTTTGAAAAAAGAATGGCTAACTTTACATTTAAATTTTACAATAATAGAAAAAGAAGAGCTATTAAAATTAAGTTTTGATGATATGTGGAAAAATTTTACAAAACCAGTACTCCACTAATAGTAATAAATATCACAATCTCAAACGTCTTTTAAATGCTGTTAGATCACTCCCAAATTCAAATGCTGATCCAGAAAGAATGTTTTCTATTTTAACAGATGTAAAAACAAAAAAGCGAAATAAATTTTCGTTTTTTTCTATAAATGCTATTTATGTTTTAAAATCAGCATTGAAAACAAGAAAAGAAACTATTTTAGACATGGAGATTGATGAAAAGCTTTTATCTCTCATGTCATCGGATATATTATATAATACTTCTAAAAAACGGAAAAGCAGTCTCAAATTATATGATGCAGATAATTATAATATTGCTGATCCTTCAACATCCAATGATATGCAATAATAATATTAAAAAAATAATAACTTGTATTTTATGCGCATTATTATTCATATAATACAACAAAAATAATTTATTGTTCGAGATTGCATTGATCCGCATTCTCGAACTCAGCATGTAGATGCCGCGCGACCGCGTCGTCGCTGTGCGCGCGATACGAGGCGGCATTTTTGCGACCGAGCGAAAACGCACGGCATCAATAAACACCATCGCCCTTCTCGAAGGATCCAAGATTGGCATCACGACAAACAAGTCGAGTAAAAACTAGCGGCGGAAGTCAGTGTAATTCAAAAATATTCTGAATCCTTCGAGAAGGGTATGACTTTATAAAGGCGAACCGACGGCCGAGCTCGGCGCAGTCCGCTAAGAACAATCGACGTGTGCACGCTATCCTAGTGATAACTGAAATTCGATTTCGTGGAGAAATATTCATATATTTCAATGCCGTTGTGTGACTCCCGGAGTTATTTCGAGACAGACGATTTATCGCTGTTCATTTGCCGCGTGCGAATTACGATTACAGTCGTGTGACACGCGTGATCTGTCGTGTGACTAGTGTACATACATAGTGTGCATCGTTCTAGACTCAATCGCATTGCGATACTCGCGTGTCTGTCCGTTGTCCGTCTCACTTCGCGCTTAACTTTCCGCGGCACGCTCGCTCGCGCGTCCACATTCGCGCACACTTATTTTCTTTAAGTGTAATAAATTATCACATAATAGTCTGTAATAGACATTATGTCTGCAAAAGACAATATATATTTGTAAAGACCACGTTTAAAAATTATCATGTCTGTAATAGACATTATGTCTGCAAAAGACATTATATATTTGTAAAGACAGTGTATAAAAATTATATCTGTAATAGACATTACTTATTAAGATTGCTTTTAAAAATTATCATGTCTGTAATAGACATTATGTTCATAAAAAACATAAAATATAGATATGTAAAATATATATCTATAAAATATAAATAAAATGTGTATAATAAGACTCTAGGTGAAGGTTCACGTAAAACCTAACGCGCCATTAGTGAAACCTCATGGATAGTGTGGAAGTCCACTCACCGTTGGTTTACATGATATTTATAATTTAATACACATATTTGTATAATTAATTAATAAAGTAATTATTAAAGTAATATAAAATAATTAAAAAATATTCTTTAAATCCTTACACATAAATATATCTTTTATCATATAATAATAAAATTTAATATATATGATAATAATAATTTAATATAGTAAAAAACATATATATAATAAAAAGTCCGCGAGTCGGAAAAGCATTTAATGCGTACGCAATAAATTCATCGTCGCCCGTCGCCTTCAGGTATCAACTTGATGAAAGCGGGAAGGAAACTGAAAGTGTAGCATCTGTTCTTCTCTATTCTCCGAAACTAGCCGAAGCGCAGGCCACACATGTATGCCGTTTATGCTTGTGTGCGTGTCGCGAACCGTGGGCCGCGGGATCTGATTCTGGCTTCCCTGGACCGTCCTTTTGATCATCAAGGTGCTCCTCTAAAAGTATATAATAATTACCGAATATAAAAATAATTATCGAAAATACATTAAAAACAATCAAAGTTTAATATTAAATATCTAAAAAACTATAAGAGACAGATGAATTTATAAGAAAAAGTTACTCAGGGTCATGTCCTTCACAACATATATCAAGGTCAAGGTCATCGATGCGGTGTAACCTAATCTGAATATTTACGCGTTATTAAAAATGAATATATGTATATATATATATATCTTATATTTTCAAAAATACACTAATAAAAAACTCGTTTTATTTAATCTTATGGATTTTTTATGAGATTCCATATATATTAAAGAAAAAAAAGTTTAAACTATTCAATTATTGAATATAGTGAAAAAATGATTAAAAGTTATCGAACCAATAATGTTTAATCGATTTTTGTTAATATAATATTTTTTTGTAAAGGTTTCTTAATAAAAATAATATTAGTTCCTTAAAATAATATCAGATCCTTAATAAAAATAATATTATTTGTTACATTATATTAATACAATGCTATGCGCAAGGTCTGTTGTGCCTCTAGCTGCTAAGGAAAGGGTTATTCGGGATTTGCACGCTCAAAGGATTAGGATCCAAGTTCTGAATAAGATACTCACGGTTTCCTGATATTACTTGATGTATTTTTGTACAAGACTTTATACACTTTACACTTGTTCGTAGTTATAAAGGTCGGACGCGCTATGTTGTACTTTCAGCGAGCTGTTGTTTTTCTGATTATGCTCTGCTGTCCGCTCATCTCGTCTCGATATATATATATATTAATTAGTCGGATCGGAAGGAGTGTGGTGACTCTGGCCGGAGCACGTCTCGTGCTTCGTTTGTCAGTCTGTCCCGTCAGTTGCTTACCCAGCTTCTGAGAACTTGACCATAGCTTCCTTTCCGTAGTCGCGTCTCTTACATAATTTTATTGCTAATCTTTTATTTCTTTATTCTTTCTTAATTACTTTTCCTTGGGCTATATTTAATAATTATTATGCTTCGCTTTACTCTTTCTTAATCTTTTTTAATCTTTACTTAATCTTTTATATTTAATCTATTGGGAAATTGGTCGGATTACGATAGATCTTTGAGATGTTAATGAAATGAGTTGGACGACATTTGAACGTTTTCGCTGGGAGATTAATGATAGATTTATTATCAATCTTTGTGGAATGTTTACCATTTTACAATTTAAGGTGACATCAATTTTATAACTAAATTTTACGTAGATTTATTGTGGATGCTTTTTCTACAAAAATTAAACTATTATTTATAAATTGTTGAATTTATATTATTTTAATTATATTATTTTCTTATCTTTGTATGCATTTTAATTGTAAAAATAAAAGAAATATATCGTAAATAAAAGAAATATTTTGTAAAATAAAAACCATATTAGTTGTTTTTAATACAATCATTTAGACAATTGAATACATTTTATTTACTTATATTTATCTGTTTGTGCTCAAAAAAATAACTAAAAAATATATTTTTGATTTTATAAAATACAAATCAATTATATAATTTAGTTATCTTTAATTTTCATCTAATATAATCTATAAATTAAGAATTTTATTTGTTTAATAATAAATTAATGATATACAGGGTGTCCGGCGTCAATCGCATCATCGATTGTGTACAGATAGACCAAATAAAATTGAGAAGTAAACCTGTACCATGTTTTTCAATAACTCTTAATAAAAGAGTTATTATAGAGTGAAGTCTGACAATTCAGCGCCGATCTTGAGATGGATGCACGTCAATGAGCCGCGCACCTGGCATGTGCATGAGCGCTCAGCTGTTACTGCGCCTCATTGACGTACGTCTGGCTAAAGATCGGCGATGATTGGCCAAACTTTATTCAATAATAACTCTCTTATTAAGCGTTATAGAAAAAAATGATACAGGACTTTTCTCCTCAGTATTATCTGCTCTATTTACATACGGCGGGTGATGCGATTGACGCCGGACACCCTGTATATCACGAATTGTGTAAAAAATGTTGTTATTAAAGAATATTCTTTTATCTTTAGTATTAAAATTTTGTTGATCATATTTTAAAGTTTAAAAAAACTTTTAAGTAAAAATTTGAATTGTCTATTGTGACGTTGCCGTCCCGCGCGCGTCCGCCGGATCCCTCTTCGATCGCTGAGCGCGGAAAAAGCATCCGCGCCAGTCTTAAAACATTAGAGCCGTACCGAAATCTCCAGAGGAGCGTTATTTCTCGGACTTATTTCATCTTTTTAATTGTATTATTGTTTCCGTATTTCGATACAACACGGGAGCCTTACTGGAGAAGCGGGAAAACTGCCGCATCAAAAACAATGATCACAACAACTCGGAAAAGGACCTTCGGGAGAACGAAAGGAAAAAGCAAAGGAATTATCAACCACCATCAATTCGGTAGCGTGGCGAGAAGCGCGAGAGGACAAGGAGGATCCTCGCGCCTCGACGCAGGACCGTGCGGAGACGTGCCCCGAAGGATCCCGAAGGAGCTCCATCACCACGAGACACGGCGGGAAAAAGAGAAGGTCGGCGAGGGACACCGTTGCGTTCCTCGCTTCCGAGATTCCGGCGGAATCCGCCAAGGCCCTCTCCGAAGGACCTCGTGGAAAATATATTGATCGCGATCTCGGGGGTGCGTACGCCTCCGGTACGATCATGAGCGTGCCGCCAGACGGCTGCCTCGCGTGTTATCGCGTGATTGGCCGTGATAACACGCACCCCGGTTGCGCATCCCCGGCTGGCCCGGCGTTACCGATTCTAGATCGCGGTGCTCCCGGGTCAGACTGGCGCGAGCGAGAGTGAGAGACGGACGTGCGGATGAGTGATCCTTGGGGCAAGCAAAAATCTACGAGGTAAGCGTGCGAGAGAGAAGAGAGTCCGGCCGAGGGTTAGGAGAACTCGCGGGTTTCCGAGGGAGAAGAGCCCACCATGCCCGGGACTCCCAAGGAGAGAGCTGCGTTACCGGTGAGATTATCCCCTCGTATCGTAGCCACGCATGTTCGCGTTATCGGGATTGCGCCGTTCTGCCGTCGTGGCCGTAATTTAGTGTTGCGTTCGAGCTCTGCTCGGAAGTCTAGTGATTATCGCGTCGTTGTAGCGCAATTGGCAACACGGCCCCGCCGACAAGCGATCCGAGTCCCGAAGCGTCTGGATCATTGGTTTCGCGGATTCGATTGTTACCGCGCGTTTCAGCATAAGTCGTCTCTCTGGAAATCGCAGCTCGATAATACGGCGTAATATGATAGTCGCGAAATCTCTCGCCCGTCTAGCGTTTAAGTCCGGTATGTGTGAGTAGTCTGCCGTGCAGTGTGAGTGTGTTTCGCAATCGTGTAAGTCTTTGATTAGTCGTCGAGTGTGAGTGTGTTTCGCGTGGAAATAATTCTGCTTATGTGGGTCGAATCCCACGCATGAAATAGATTAGCGATCGAGTGATTTCGCGGTCGGTGCGTAATATTGTATAGAGCGTTTCGAGCTATATCTGCGCGGTGCATGTTAGGGATGCACTGGATGCATGTGGTACTCGTACGGCATGTCAGAACATCGAGCGAAATATTATCGATCCACGAGGGGTCCGATAATCGACCTGGTATAATTGCGCTCGGGCCCAGACCCGATCGACTCTGATTTAACGGCGTCTTATTTTCTGTAGCGCTAAGCCGTTTCTAACACCCAGTCTCGCTTCCGCAAATTTATCGACACCGGGCCTACCACCGTTTATCTTGGTTTATTCGGACGCACCGTTTCTAACTTAATAAAGCTGTTATCTCTTTGTTACGCTTGACGAATTTAATTTCTTTTTCGCGTGTTTGTCGCTCTCTCTGTGTCGCCTCTTCTATATCGTGTCGCGCTTCTATATCGTGTGCGTTCAACATCCGCCCTGCCCCTCTACCGTTAGGTAAGCTAGCCTGTCCGCGACGAAAATCGGATTCTTTCTTCGCGTCTTTTTCGCGCTTATCTCGCGTATTTGACGAAAATTGATACGTGCAAGACCATATCTGGCGCCCAATTGCAATTCTCGCGAGTTTTAAGGTTTCGTCACGGCACGCGCGGAACACCTTCCACCCCGTTCCCTCCCGGCGTGTAACCATTTCTCGATTCCCTGTGTTTTTGATGACGATCCCTTTTCCCGTATCTCCGACCGGCGAATCGTACTCCCGTTCGCCGGCGCAACGAAAC
Source organism: Cataglyphis hispanica (assembly GCF_021464435.1). Taxonomy (NCBI): domain Eukaryota; kingdom Metazoa; phylum Arthropoda; class Insecta; order Hymenoptera; family Formicidae; genus Cataglyphis; species Cataglyphis hispanica. The sequence continues at coordinate 3,958,502 of NC_065962.1, read as the reverse complement.
ATCCGCGCGACGGAGAGATCACGACGGCGGACGCGCTGCGAGCTCGCGAAGGGAAAAGTCGTCGCAAAAATTTGCCCAACGTGGGGCAACGTTGATTATAGGGGAGTTTCAGAAGACCGTGTTGAATTCGAGAGGGAAAGTAAGAGGCGCGTCGTTCAGGATATTTTAATCGCATCTTTCGTGATAAGCGGCAATAATAAATTTCTTTCTTTTCTCGTTTTTTTTTCGTTCTGTTCCAGTGTTCTTCGTTCTTTTCGTGTTGTGCGCACGTGAATCCATTAATTAACGAGAAAGTCGGAAATTTGTAAATTCACGGACCATTCCGAATTAATTGGAAATTTAGTGAAAAATTATTGGTGAAAAGGGTTTTCGATGTTGTAGCGGATATAATTTCGAATTTAACCGTCGTGAAGTTCGTTTGTACCGTGTTTACGTGTATTATTAGCCTTTGTTTGACCGTTCGAGATATCGTTTTTTTGCCTTTTCATGTTCGCGCTGGGATGGTATTATCTTATTGTTGACGTGTAACGGTCGTGCGTGTTTACGTCTCGAATTCGAAGATAGGGAAGACCGTATAAGTCGAGTCGATCCCGAGAATGATTGGGTTTTTGTTTTGAATCCCGAGCAACTTATCGAGGATTTATGTAGGCGAAGACTTTCGACGGACGGAAGTTATTCTATTTTAACCGCTCGATTGTTGCGTCGCGTGCGTGACGATAGGGGAGAATTTCGAATATCGTCCGCGTATAGAGAGGACGGGATGTCGGATACCGAGCGTTTGGAGCTTCCGGAGGAGCCGATTCGTCCGGATAGTCCGATGCCGCGCTACAGTCAGACAGGGCCGTCGCGCTCACCAGGCACCTCCCGCACCCCCGGATACATAATTCCACGCGCGATTCGCCGGGAAATTCCGCGATGACCGCGTATAATGTCATGAGAAAATGGAATTTGAAATTTTCGGGTGCGCGAGGGGAAGACGCCGAAACGTTTTTGATGCGTATTGAGAAAAGTCGCGATTTAGTACCTGTAGCGGATGAGGATATTCTGCGCTGTTTACCGTTCTTTTTGTCGGGTATCGCGCTACATTAATTCCGCAGAAAGCGGGATCGACTATCCACGTGGGCCGCATTTAGATCTGCGTGGCGTATACAATTTGGGGATCCGGATTTTCAATTCGCGCTGAGAGACGAGATAATAAGGCGAACGCAGGGGGAACAGGAGTCCGTGGCGGATTATCTGACGTGCTTGAGGGCAGTGTACGATTAGTTACCGCCGCCTTGGAGTGCGGCGGAACAAGTTAGTTATGCGTTTCGAAATATGTTGCCGCGTTTGCAGATCGCGATGCGCCGGGACGAGGTAGACGATCTCGACGCATTGGAGGACATGTCGACCCGCATAGAAGTCAGTCACCAATTGGCGCAGCGTTATCGCACTCTGCCGACTCCCGATAAATCCTTGTTCCCTGACCTAGCCTACCGACCGCCACGCTATGTGAACAAACCCGCGCGTAAACATGACACGATCGCCGCGTTAAATACTTCGTCGAGTTCTATTGAATCGGGGGCTGCTTCGCGCAGGGAAAAACGGCGAAGGGATCCCGCTGCGAAAACCTCGACCGACCGAGCGTCTGTGACTTCGAGTACCGCATCCACGCAATCCTCGACATCCGGAATTCGGCCTTCGCGCGTATCTATCGCGAAATGTTGGAATTGTGATGGCATCGGTCATTTATCGCGTGATTGTGAGGCCGCGCCAAGCATGCATTGTTATCGTTGCGGTCGCGCGGAAGTAACTTTGCGCACATGTCCTGATTGTTTGGGAAAAGAGTAAGGGGGTCGATTAATGGGGGGAACTCGGCTCCTACTCCGAAAATATCCCCTATTCGTGTCGTGCAGAATCAATGTGAATTTTCGTATAGTGCGTTTGGGGGTCGTGATGAGTCGTCATTATTGTTTCTATGTGTCGAGATTATGGGAAACGAAATACTCGCTTTGTTAGACTCCGGATCGAGTCGCACGTTTCTAGGACCGTCCGCAGTCGAATTAGTGAAGACGCTACGTTTGCAATTTAAAGGTTCGGATGGCAAACGCGTAACAACGGCTACAGGTCAAACCACATGGATAAAGGGGAAACTCGAAGTACCGATTACGCTTCGCCATCGAGTCAAATCTTTGAAAGTTTATGCGTTACCCACCCTAGTGTTACCGTGTATACTCGGAGTGGATTTTTTGTCTATGTTTGGAATCGGGGTAAATTTCGTGACACATCGTTGGTATTTTTCGAATTGTTCAAGTGTAGAGTATAAATTTGATACGAATTTCGGTAATTCATCGTGCCGCTTAAGCGCCACGAGAGAGGAGAGCGCCGAGGGGAGGATGGCTTCCGTGAAAACGGAGAATGCCTCACAATCGAGGGACAGACCGCTTGCCGCCGTCAAAAAGACACTCTCTCCGAATATGACAGGTTCTCGGGGAGGAGTTCGAATTCAGGTCGCGTAAAGGTTTGCCTATTTGTTGTGGGTTAGTTGAGATATTATCGGCCGAAGAACGACGATTAAAAGATTTTCTCGCGTCGGAGCTCGTCGGAGATCCGAGTAAACCCGGGATAACCAATTTAACCGAGCATAGGATATATGTCGGGAATCATGCGCCTATTAAACAGCGGTATTACCCGGTGTCACCAAAAATTCAGGAGGCAATTTACGCGGAAATCGATAAAATATTAGAAGCGGGAATAATAGAGCCGTCGAAAAGCGAATGGTCTAGTCCTGTCATGATGATTAAGAAATCAAATGGCACGTATCGTTTTTGTCTCGATTTTCGAAAATTGAATAATGCTTCGAAGAAAGATGCGTATCCTTACACGAATTCGATCTTAGATAAGTTACGCGCCGCCCGATACATTTCAACTATCGATCTTAGTCAGGCGTATTTTCAAATTCCTTTAGAGAATAATAGTCGCGAATTAACGGCGTTTACAGTGCCGGGGAAAGACTTATTCTATTTTACGAGAATGCCGTTTGGTCTTACCGGGGCACCCGCGACGTTTCAACGTTTGCTTGATCATCTTATCGGACCGGAAATGGAGCCACACGCTTTTGCTTATTTAGACGATATCGTGATCGTGACGCGAACTTTTGAAGAACATCTGGTTAAAACTCGTGCTAGATCGAATTAGGGGTGCGAACCTCACCATTAATCCGGAAAAGAGCAAATTTTGTCGATCTCAGGTTAAATATCTCGGATTCTTAGTACAGCAGGAAAAATTAAAAGTCAATCCGGATAAAACCGCGCCGATGGTCGAATACCTGCCGCCGAGGAACGTTAAACAATTACGACGTTTTATTGGAATGGCATCGTGGTATAGACGATTTATACCGCAGTGTGCGACGAAATTAAAGTCGCTGACGCGTCTCCTTCGGAAGAACTACTCTTGGGAGTGGGGGAATGAGCAAAAGACGGCATTTGAATCGGTTAAAGCATGTATTACCTCATCGCCTACATTATCGTGCCCAAAATTCGAGTTACCGTTCGTATTACAACGGATGCAAATTCGGTCGGATTAGGAGCCGTATTGACGCAGGAATCGGAAGGCGTGGAACATATTGTCGTTTTTGCAAGCCGCACGTTATCGTAAGCCGAAAAGAAATACTCCACAACAGAACAGGAGTGCCTTGCAGTCGTATGGGCGATTCGAAAGTTTAGACCTTATTTAGAGGGTTACCATTTTAAAGTAATTACCGATCATAGCAGCCTCCGTTGGTTGCATAATTTGAAAAATCCAACTGGTCGATTAACGAGAGGGGCTCTCGATTTATTAGAATATGACTACGAGATCGAGTATTGGAAGGGGGCATTGAATCACATTGCGTTATCGCGATTATACGAACCAGCTGAAGAATTATGCGCTATTGCGATTACCGGAGACGAATGGTACGACACGCGCGTGCGAAATATCGAAAGCGAGCCGCATAAATATCCGGGCTGGAAAATCGGAAACGACCAGGTATATTTTCGAAAACAGGATCCGGTCGTGTCACAAATAGTTGACGATTTAGAGCAATGGAAGGTCGTGCTCCCGAGAGATTTGCGCCGTGATGTTATTCGAGCGAACCACGATACCCCTCAAGCAGGTCACCTCGGTACCGAGAAAACCTATCGAAGAGTCGCGAGGCAATATTATTGGCCACGTATGTTTCGAGAAATCGCGAATTATATCCGTCGCTGCGATGTTTGTCAGAGAATGAAAGTCGAGCAAGACGTTCCCGCTGGGTTAATGGGTCGGAGAAGAGTCGAGGCGCCATGGACAGTGGTGGCTGCCGATATCATGGGCCCGTTCCCCGCCTCGAGGAGCGGTTTCGCGTATCTACTCGTTATGCAGGATTTATTCACTAAGTGGGTGTAATGTTGTCCGCTGCGCAAAGCTAACGGTAAAAAGATTCGAGAGGCTATTGAAGAGTTAATCATTAATCGTTAGGGAACGCCGCGTATATTATTGACGGACAATGGGACCGAGTTCATTAATCGCGACTTGAAAGCTTTCGCGGAAAAACATGATATCGCGCATACCACCGTACCGTCGTACCATCCCCAAGCGAACCCGGTAGAGCGAGTAAATCGAGTGTTAAAGACCATGATAACCGCTTTTATCGAGCAGGATCATAAGGATTGGGATCTGCACTTAGTAGAATTTTGTTTCGCGTATAATTCGGCGTATCATATATCGTTACAGGCCACGCCTGCGTTTTTGAATTTCGATAGGGAACCGTCAGCGATAAACTCGAGGCGAGAGGCTCAGGAGCCCGAGCTCAAGGTTGAGGAAGCCGCGACCGGTAAATGGAGAGAGCGAATGGAGCGAATTCAAGCTTTGCGAGACTGGGTAATAGAAAACTTGGAAGCCGCTCATCAGCGACAATCGCGTTATTATAATTTACGTAGGCGCGATGTATGCTTTGTAATTGGCGATAGAGTATGGAAAAGACATCATGTATTGTCGTCCGCAGCGCATGCCATCTCAACCAAATTAGCGACGAAATATCATGGACCGTTCACCATCTCAAAGATTTTGTCGCCAGTTGTCTACGAACTGGCGGACGAAGAGAATAAGATGATTGGAAAGACCCATGTCAAGGACTTGAAACCTTATATTGCCTTTAATCCATAGGTTGAGTTATCGAACGCTACCGTATCATCCCCGGCGGCATGGAATTCCGCCAGTTCCTCCGCGAATGTGCGGAGTTGATGGAGGCGACAGCCGATCGCTACCCTTACTTTTGGGCGGGGCTGCGGGAGGAATTGGGTCGAGTCCGACTAGCCCGTGGTAACCGGAACGAACGGGCCATCCAAACGGCTCTTGCGGGAACAGACCGGGCAATCCAAGCCAGTCCCGTGGTCAAGGACCGAACGACGCAGACTTCGCCGGAGAACGAAACAATGTCAGAGGAGTCTTTCGGGGCTTAGGGTCGGGACCCGGCCCGATCTATCGCTCCGGCCAGCGGTTGTTGGAACTGCGGGGGTCAGCACCGGTACAGCAAATGCTCACGGCCTATACGGGCGTCGTTTTGCTTCCGGTGCGGGCACCCCGGGACCACCATAAAGGACTGCCCCAAGTGCCGGGAGGAATGGAGGGCGGAGGGCCCTCAACGAACCGGGCGTTCCCGATCCGAGGACCCCCCCCCGAGGTCAGCCATCGCTGCGAGGCCGTGCACGGGGCCTCAACTAGGCCTTCTCCGGCCGCCAAGCAACGAGAGACGCTGACAACGCTGGGATCCGAGCTAGGCCTTTTTTTTTAGTTTCGTTTGTCGGCCTTCCTCGCTACCGCGCGTTATCTTTCTCTTTGTTTCGTTCGATCGAGGCTCGGGATTTATCGCTTTTTGTTTTTTGTATTTTTTTTTCTCTTCACCCATTGCCATACTACCGCGCCGCCGGTCCAAGTCGGACGTTTTCGTTTATGGGGCGCGCCTGACTAAGAGGATGGCTGACTAGGCGCAGAGCGCCGCTTTGTAAAAATAAAGATAGTGTGTGTATTTTAACGTATTGTTCTTTACCTATCCCATCCACCCATGCGAAGAGCCTGCGAGCACTATGACGTAGGGACCATTCGACGTAGGTTAGAAGCTATGACTGTAGAAAGACGGGTACTATCGGTCGAGGGAAATGGCGTCTGTTTGTATTTCTTTATGTTGTGTTGGTTATCGTCTACTTGTTTTGAGTCAAAGCTCTGGAGGTTTCGGTAGTTTTCCGACGCCCGAAAATCCGAATGAATGGTGTAGCTATCGGGATGACCGATATCGGTACGATCTTTCTTGGAAGTGGGGAGGTGTGACGTTGCCGTCTCGCGCACGACCGCCGGATTTTTCTCCGACCGCTGAGCGCGGAAAACGCATCCGCCTCAGTCTCAAAACATTAGAGCCGTACCGAAATCTCCAGAGGGGCGTTATTTGTCCGACTTATTTCATCTTTTTAATTGTATTATTGTTTCCGTATTTCGATACAACACGGGAGCCTTACTGGAGAAGCGGGAAAACTGCCGCATCAAAAACAATGATCACAACAACTCGGAAGAGGACTTTCGGGAGGACGAAAAGAAAAAGCAAAGGAATTATCAACCACCATCAATTCGGTAGCGTGGCGAGAAGCACGAGAGGACAAGGAGGACATCCTCGCGCCTCGACGCAGGACCGTGCGGAGACGTGCTCCGAAGGAGCTCCATCGCCGCGAGACACGGCGGGAAAAAGAGGAAGTCGGCGAGGGACACCGTTGCGTTCCTCGCTTCCGAGATTCCGGCGGAATCCGCCAAGGCCCTCTCCGAAGGACCTCGTGGAAAATATATTGATCGCGATCTCGGGGGTGCGCCTCCGGTACGATCATGAGCGTGCCGCCAGACGACTGCCTCGCGTGTTATCGCGTGATTGGCCGTGATAACACGCACCCCGGTTGCGCATCCCCGGCTGGCCCGGCGTTACCGATTCTAGATCGCGGTGCTCCCGGGTCAGACTGGCGCGAGCGAGAGTGAGAGACGGACGTGCGGATGAGTGATCCTTGGGGCAAGCAAAAATCTACGAGGTAAGCGTGCGAGAGAGAAGAGAGTCCGGCCGAGGGTTAGGAGAACTCGCGGGTTTCCGAGGGAGAAGAGCCCACCATGCCCGGGACTCCCAAGGAGAGAGCTGCGTTACCGGTGAGATTATCCCCTCGTATCGTAGCCACGCATGTTCGCGTTATCGGGATTGCGCCGTTCTGCCGTCGTGGCCGTAATTTAGTGTTGCGTTCGAGCTCTGCTCGGAAGTCTAGTGATTATCGCGTCGTTGTAGCGCAATTGGCAACACGGCCCCGCCGACAAGCGATCCGAGCCCCGAAGCGTCCGGATCATTGGTTTCGCGGATTCGATTATTACCGCGCGTGAGATTCAGCATAAGTCGTCTCTCTGGAGATCGCAGCTCGATAATACGGCGTAATATGATAGTCGCGAAATCTCTCGCCCGTCTAGCGTTTAAGTCCGGTATGTGTGAGTAGTCTGCCGTGCAGTGTGAGTGTTTCGCGATCGTGTAGGTCTTTGGTTAGTCATCGAGTGTGAGTGTGTTTCGCGTGGAAATAATTCCGCTTATGTGGGTCGAATCCCACGCTTGAAATGGATTAGCGATCGAGTGATTTCGCGGTCGGTGCGTAACATTGTATAGAGCGTTTCGAGCTATATCTGCGCGGTGCATGTTAGGGATGCACTGGATGCATGTGGTACTCGTACGGCATGTCAGAACAGCGAGCGAAATATTATCGATCCACGAGGGGTCCGATAATCGACCTGGTATAATTGCGCTCGGGCCTAGACCCGATCGACTCTGATTTAACGATGTCTTATTTTCTGTGGCGCTAAGCCGTTTCTAACACCCAGTCTCGCTTCCGCAAATTTATCGACACCGGGCCTACCACCCGGTTTATCTTGGTTTATTCGGACGTACCGTTTCTAACTTAATAAAGCTGTTATCTCTTTGTTACGCTTGACGAATTTAATTTCTTTTTCGCATGTTTGTCGCTCTCTCTGTGTCGCCTCTTCTATATCGTGTCGCGCTTCTATATCGTGTGCGTTCAACATCCGCCCTGCCCCTCTACCGTTAGGTAAGTTAGCCCGTCCGCGACGAAATCGGATTCTTTCTTCGCGTCTTTTACGCGCTTATCTCGCGTATTTGACGAAAATTGATACGTGCAAGACCATATCTGGCGCCCAATTGCAATTCTCGCGAGTTTTAAGGTTTCGTCACGGCACGCGCGGAACACCTTCCACCCCGTTCCCTCCCGGCGTGTAACCATTTCTCGATTCCCTGTGTTTTTGATGACGATCCCTTTTCCCGTATCTCTGACCGGCGAATCGTACTCCCGTTCGCCGGCGCAACGAAACATCCGCGCGACGAAGAGATCACGACGGCGGACGCGCTCCGAGCTTGCGAAGGGAAAAGTCGTCGCACTATAAATAAAAAAAACATATTATCAAATTTTAAATATTTTTTCGAAACATTAATTGAGAATTTTAAATAATGCTTAAATAAAAATAAATATTTTGTTAGAATCGTGTGTATAAATCTTAGCTTAAGCTCTATTATACATCGATAACAAATGTCTAATGGACATCCATAATAGATTTATATCCAATATCTATCGTGGAGATAATATGGATTTCTATTAGAAATATGTACAATATCCATTGTTGAGATAGATGTCGCATAGAGCTATGGAGGTTAGTAGTATATATAAGCCGGTTCGAACGCTGGTTCTCTGAGGGGGGGTGCGGAGAAGCCGGGAAACTTGTGGGCGCGAGAGATATGACATCATGCGCGCAGGGGACGCTTATCGCGGGCAGGGGACATATTTCAAAGACGAGTTCCGGCTGCTATATTTATTGTAAACAAATAGCACCTACACGTGCGGTGTGAAGGGAATTTTTAGGAAGAGCCAAAGAGACGCTTATGGAACATGTTTAAACCGGTGCATATATACAAGCATATATACAAGGCAAATGCCAATGTCCGGCTGCTTTATAAACATTATAAACAAATAGCGTATATTGCACGTGCGGTCTGAACGTTGAGAATTTTTTTTTCTAGGAATAACCGTTTATCGGCGCAGGTATAAACAAAAGACGAGAAAAGGAAAGAAGGTGTAGAAATAATTAATATTTTTTAATATTAATATAATTTTTCACATGCATGCAACCATTAGCACTATCCCTCTCTAACGCATCGCCTCACGAACGCCTCCCGCTATTCCTCTCTAACACATCACCTTACGAACGTCTTGCTCTATCCATCTCCCATACATTGAGAATCTCATTAACTTTATCCTTCTCCCACGTCCACGCGAACGCCTCGCGCTATCTCTCGTCCACCGGTCGCGTCGCGGTTGTATATCTATCTTATATGCAAGGAAGGAAAGCAAAAAAAAATAGATAAGCATTTGTAATATATAAATGTTTATTAATAAGTATATGTGTATTTTTCATTTATTACAAGCATCGTAAAGTACATCATTTATAGCGCACATTAATAATTCACAATCTATGAGAGATTCGCTGTCAAATATATCATTTTCATGTATCGCTTTTATAGCATTGCTCGCATTACGAATATTATTACACTGTAAAACTCTAACAAATTGTTTAAATTTTTCGTTCACAATATGCGTATTTTGGCACAATCAATAATATATATGCTCTATACATTTTTCAAAATCGAATAAATGTATTAAAGTGGATGGATTCATATATAAAGAATTATTATACAAAGTCATTTTTATAATATCCGAATAAGATATTTTAACAACTTTGATTGTCAAATCTCGAATCTGCAATAGAGGTTGAGACGTCTTTAGAAGCCGTTCAATGTCTGCACGTTTTTGCATCAGCGATTTCCACGTTTCAAAAGGCAATACTATTTGATTGCCACGGTTATCGCCAAGAATTAATTGCACGCAAAACATAGCCCCAACGCTTATTTCAATTTCCAGATATTTGTAAGATGTCGGGAATAAGGCGTATCTTCTGCCAAGTATACGAACTGCGCGACGATGCTCGGATGAAACACTATGAAAAAAAAAAGAATATTTTAATAAATTTATTTAAGAAAAATATAAAATGTTTTAAGTTAACCGAAACTTACTTGTCACATTCCTTCTTACACGGCGGAATTTTAACATTCTTAATCGGAACATAATAATTCATATTGCTTCCTTCAGCTTGTTGACCTCGTTCAATATAACGTGTGACATTCGCCATTGTATCTTGAATATGTTAATCACAGGCTCCAACGCCAAATTTCCAATCAGACAATTGTTGTCGTTGCGCGATCGTATTAAAATTGTGACGAGCGTTAATCACAATGCGTTTGTAATCTTCGCAAAATCCTAATAACATGTAGTGTGGTACGCAAAAAAGTATCCATTAGTATTAGTCTGCGCATCCCAGCCGGCGTCCCTCATAACCACGGTTCTATCGGATGATATCGTTACATAATTTTTGAGTGTGCTAGTTATTCCCACATTTCTGTTACGATCAATCTCCACACCGTTGATTTCGTATCAAATCTCATCGAACATGAACGCGATGCAATTATTTCCCAGAGTTACATCAGTTCCTTCAGCTGGTTTGTTTAACGTTAGTTTTCCTTCAATGTATAGAAAACTCATATACGGTAATGTATACAGATCCTGTTGTTGTATGGGTATTCGTATCTGTGTATCAGTCGCTGTGTTCAAACGTTGTGTTGGCGTACGGATTGTAAGTGTGGGTCTCGATTTTAACAATACGATCGTCCAAGACCGGCTCGCCTCCAATGTTAAGGATGTCGGTCATGTTTTCTCAGATATTTCCGCGAAACCCAAAGATTGTAAAAATTCAATGTTCGACGCGCTGAGCTTCTTTCTCGTCTTTTTAGCGCAACCTAATGATGATGATGATGATGATGATGATGATCGGATGGTATCATCAATCGGCACCATAAAGATATTGTCTCTCACGTTCTTCTTCGAGTCGTCAACACGAACATCTCATGTATCGCACGCTAATTTTGTCGCCATCATACATGCAATCTGATGGTGATCTTTTCTCCTCGAAAATCGAGCAATCGTCTTGATGACGCGTATCGATCCGTAATGCTCCGCGCAATGATCGGCAGGTAAATGATCTGCGCAGGCCTTTCCGATATCTTATATCCTGGCGGCACGCTCGGTGAAAATTCATGTATCGTATGAACGCGTTTGTTGTTACTGTACGCACGTTACTCTATGCAGATAATGTTTACGTTGATGATATTAATCGGTACGTCCGATTGATGCCACTGTCTCGGCTGCAATATGCGATTCGAGAATCCCAATAACGATCCAATGTTGTTGGGTTTGTTAAAGTTTACTCTGAAAGTGCACCTGATCTCGCTATTCATTGTATTATAATTAGCACGGAGTACTATCGGGTATTTTACAGTTTCGTCCTCGTCATCGTTCGCTCGAACGGTCTCCTCTCCTGATGGGATAACACCGCGTTTATCAACACGATTGCCACAGCGAAACACGCGTCGCGGGCGTTTCCGTAAAATTTTACGTTTCAAAAACTCATGTACTCATGGCGTGTATCTTGTATGATCTTTCGGGAATTGTAATTTCTGTATCATTTTCATCGAAATAAAATTTATTATTCGAGGAATTCACGTTCGGCATCGTATGATAAGTTTCAAAATTCGTTAGACCGAGCTCGTAGTCACCGTCGCTCAAATTTATAGCTGGATGGTGGTGTGCTGCTAGGACACTACTCTTCCCAATCAGCGTGAATGTTATAGACATGTCGGGAAAACTGTTTAACGAATACTAAATCTTAACGGCGCATCGTCAGGCTTTAAATTCACACCGATCGTCGTCAACAGTACGAAGAAACTGTAGACACAATTGTCCGCAGATACTCTGATCGTAAGTTTGAACAGGTGTGTGATTGTACTACATATTCATTACGTTCCGCCTGAAATATCGTATCAATTCATTCGATGGTCGAAGATTGCCAAAACTGTCGAAATATATAACGCGATTCTCTCTCTTCGCGTAGGCCACCCAATGAGTACCTGGTTCTTTGATGTTATCCAAATTCACGATGCCACTCTCGTTTCGATGTATACCACCGATTAATAAAGAATCACGCATAAAAACGCCTCTAGAATGGTATACTCATGTTTTGCTAGTTGTTCTAATTGTATGTTCGTTGTCACGCCCGCAGGAAAATTTAACATTTCTTTGACGTTTTTTTTTCTTCATTACCACGCCCTCGTTTGTACGAGCCGGAGATACAATCCCTGTCCATATTTATATAGAGCTAGATAAAGCCCGTCACCTTCCGTCGCGCGATTGTGGCGTTGCAGCTCCTCCAGCTGATGCCGCGCGGCTTTGCTATCGTTCACCATGGCTTCACCGTGGCTTTTGCCACGCTGGCCGCTCCACCGATCAAAAATCCGAGCGCGCCCAATATATAGTAAAATCGACAATACACCGCCTCGTTTCGCTGTTGTAATATCCGTTGTAAATATCCGTTTCTTCACCTTTTTCTTCATCTTCGTCTTCGTCTTCATACCCATACCGATCTTTGTCTTAGCTTTCATCGCTGCTCAAACAGCTGTAGCTGCAGCTCTCTCACTCAGAGTCGAATCTTTCGTGACGATGCGTTTTTGCGTTCTCTCAGCGAGTATCCTGTCAGCCGCGTGTCTCTCTGAGATCGGTGCTCCGAGAATACGCAATGTCGTGCACACAGCACGCTGCGTCCAATGGATTTATACCCTGATCACCTGTCACCAATCGTTTTACCAAATGGTACCCGGGCCGCAAAATTGATAGCCAGGAATATGTAATTTGATAAGAAGTGCGTTTATCGCGCGATTTAATAGGCCTCCACCTATTTTCGTTGACATTCGCTGCAATCTTTTATCAACGGCGCTGGCCCGTCGATGTGCGTTCGTTGCCACGGTTGATTGTAATGTTCGTAACAGCGACGATATTGTTGAACGTCCAAATCCGCCTTTATATGTTCTAAAAATTGGTCCCACAGATAATGGAAGTGATAGCCGCACAATCAAGCAAAACGATTTTCGGCACAAATTGTAACTGTTCGGCGCTCAAATTGCAAATATCGGAAGGTCTCGATGCAAGATGAACATTTTCGCGACAAACGTTGGCGATAATGAAAGTGACAAATTGTGTCGCCAAATTATCGGTCGATGGGAGACAATGGGCGAAGATGCGCAAGCATAGTACAATGTTACCAACCACTGTACGCGATATCATTTGCAGTCCCTTGAATTGCGGTAAAACCAATATGTTAATAAGTTTGATAGAAAGTCCACATGGTGTACGTTTCGAGAACGTGTACGTGTACTCAAGATCGCTTCAACAGAAATATCGATGTCTGGAGAATTTATTGACATCGATCGACGAAATTGGTTATTTTAGATTCTCCAACAACATTGACGTCATTCCGTCGAGCGAGGCGCGTCCAAATTTCATCTTCGTGTTCGATGACGTGGCATGCGATAAGCAAGATGCGGTGAGAGAGTACTTTTCAATGGGTCGACACTTGAGCGTCGACTGCTTTTATCTCTGTTAGACGTATGCAAGAATACCTAAACATCTGATACGCGACAATGCGAACCTGCTGATTCTGTCAAACAGGATGATACCAACCTGAAACATGTGTATAACGAATACTGATATGTCGTACGATGAATTTTGCGCGTTGTGTGCAGCGCGATTGTTGGCAGCACAAGTATGGATTTGTAGTGATAGATAAAGACAGCTCGCTCAACGATGTCTGTACAGAAAAGGATTTAACGTGTTCGCAAAGCGATTAGTCGTTGCCGATTCGTCGTGGTGAAATGTGAAAAATTGACACTCTACCGATATGGCTGGCAGCGAGGGTAATTCGTGAGCGTGAGAAGGTTGCGAGGAAAATTGCGAAAACGAGCGAATCGATTCGCAACATCGCTCTCTGAAGACCGGTAAAATCGAGGAGGATATCGTATTAGACAGACATTTTAGACCTCTCATCGGATTGCTACAAAAGATTGTCGACAACTCTAGTTTGATCGTGGTAAAGAACGAGCCGGGGAGTAACATCGATGCGGAGATCGAACCGTTAATCATCCAGAAGTGTGAGAAGGATGCGACACCGAAAAAGAGAAAAAAACAATCTGACGTCTGGTCAAATCATTCAGCGACACCGCATAAATCAAAATGATTGGACGCTCCTGGACAAACCGCCAATAACCTCTACACCGTCCGCAACAATGAGAGTCGTACCTACGATGCCTGAAGTACTTGCTTGCGAGGATGTTTTCGAAACCACCGACGACTCGCTCGTAACGTTCGTTCGAAATCAATTGCAAACGCCGGAATGTCAAGAAATGTTGCGACATAAGTTAGGTCGACTGGGCCAAAAGTAATACATCTGGCCTGACCTGAGCGGTGATCAAAATAACGGTATAGACAACGTGTTTGGTGTTTATTTCGGTCAGGATGGAATGATGTTCGGTAATAAACATTTTGTCGTGAACAATGCGGATAACATAATTATCAACGGTGTACGATACGCCGGCACACCTGGTCTTTACGAATTGATTTTCAAAAGAACCCCTGATGACATCATCTACAGATGATGGATAAGCAAACGTACAAGAGCATGCTGTTGACAACGAGCGCGCATAAAGACAATCACGATGCGCACGATCGAATACGGGGCAACAGAGGATACAAGTACAAAGAAATAATCGCACCGTTGATCGAATCGAAAAAGAAAAAATCTGGAAAAGGAGTATTCATGCCTCGCGCGATGTCGCTAACTGACAATAAGATTGATTACAATCTTGCAATGAGTGCAATGGGACGATCCCAACGAATTGGTGGATCGTCTACGATGCTTCGTGCCAAGCAGGTCACAACGGTCACGACAACAAAATCTTGTCGGTCATCGAGGAACTTTGCGAAACTGGCATTATTATAAATTAAACGGTGCCTCGATAAGCAAAGGATAAGCCTCGGAAAAAAAAATTTGAGATATAAATGATAATGTAATTTTTTCATACATATTATTACGCGCCTAGAGACCAGTTGCATCGCTAAAAACATGACATCGTTAAAATCTGATAAAAATATTGAGAAGCTACGACTCGTCGAGGAACTGCATGCTCCGGCGAGAAGAAATTTTCCTCGAAGACATATCATAGGGCATGGATATGATGAGCTATGGCAGGCTGACGTCGTCGAGATGCGTCCGTACTCGCGTTTCAACAGAGGCCACCACTACATACTTACAATCATCGATGTGCTGAGCAAGTACGCGTGGGCCGTACCGCTCAAGAGTAAAGGTGGAAGCGAGACGGCTAATGCTATCGCTGAGATAATTCGAGATAGTAAGAGATGTCCGAAAAACATGCAAACAGATATGGGGAAGAAATTTTACAACACCGAAGCAACGCCTCTTGAAGAAACAAAACATTAATCATTATTCTACATATTCGGTTGAAGGCATCGGTCGTTGAACGATTCAATCGTACACTGAAAGATGCTATGTGAAAGATGTTTACGCTCAACGGATCTTACAAATGGGTGGATGAGTTGCTGCAACTCGTGTCGGATTACAACGCGCGCAAGCATCGAACGATCGGTATGCGACCTGTCGATGCTACCCCCGCAATCGCCGAAAAACTCTTAGCTACGGTATACAGCGCGATAAAGATAGCGGATCCAGCAAAGTTCAAAATAGGTGACTAGGTACGCGTTAGCAAATACAAGACGATTTTCGAGAAAGGTTATACACCGAATTGGACTCCCGAGGTGTTTAAGATCGTTAAAGTGCAGTATACTAATCCCGTAACCCATCTACTCGAAGACTATCGCGGAAAATCCATCGCTGGAGCGTTCTGCGAGTACGAGTTGCGTCGCGCGAATTATCTGGATGTGTACCTTGTGGAGAAAGTACTGCGCAGGAAGGGTGACGAGGTTTACATGAAATGGCTAGGATTCGATAGCTCGCACAATTCTTGGATACACAAAGACAATGTCGTTTAATTAATACAAACTGTATTTATTTTTACATATGCAAAATAGATAGATAGATAGATATAAATTTATTGACTCCCCTTGGGGTTACAATCTCTTACATTTAACACTTACACTATCTTAACTCTAGCTTACCACTACTTATCTCTAACTTATCTTAACTTAATCCCTATCAATTCCTAACCTATCTACACACACACAACGCTATTACCCTACTCTTATTTGGGACCTCCGCTTCCGGTTCATATCATGTTTCTATTCCTCTCATACATCTCAATCTCATATCCACAACACTCCTCTCCCTCTCTCTCTCTCTCTCTCTCTCTCCCTTTCTCTCTCTCTCTCTCTCACTCTCATTCCTCTCCCTCTCTCTCTCTTCCTTCACTTCCTTCCATTCCATCTCCTTCCCTCATCCTTCCTCCTTCCCATTCCATCCTTCCATTCCCTCATCTCCATTCCTTCCATTCCTCCATTCCTTCCATCATCCCTTCCATTCCATTCCATTCCATTCCATCTTCCTTCCATCTTCCCATTCATTCCATTCCTCCATTCCATTCCCTGTCTCCATTATCCATTCTATCTCATCCTTTCCATCGTTCCATCCTTCCTCTATCCTTCTCCACTCCTTCTCCTTCCATCCTTCCCTCCCTCCTTCCTTCCTCCTCCTGCCACTTCTCTCCTCCTCCACCATATCCATTCCATTCCACTCCTCCATACCTTTCCTGTACCCCTCCAACTCCTTCCTCTCCATCCCCATTCCACTATACCCCATCACCGTCCACACCAATTTATCGAAGAGCCATAATTTTCTTCCCCAATCGTTCCTAAATTTCCTTTTTTCCAATCCCCATACCTGACTCATTACAGCCGCATCCTTCCTTAACCTATCTCTTATCTGCGCCTCCTATCCTCCATTTCTCTGCATTATATACCCCAGATAAGCGAATTCTTTAACCTCCTCTATCATCCTCCCATTCCACCTCCAGTTTACCGTCCTTACTCTCCCTCCTCCTTTCCTAAACTTTAATATTTTTGGCTTTCTTTAGCTCCAACCCCTTCTTCTCCAGATAGCCCTCTAACCTTCCAATCATACTCCTCCTCCTCCGCTATCAAAACCACATTATCCGCGTATGCCAAGGTAAAAATCTTCATCCCCCTAAATTGACCCCTCCCCACCCTCCTCTTCTCATTACCTCCTCCAAATCGGCCGTTACCAAATTGAATAGGTGAGGGCTCAGTGGGCATCCTTGCCTTACTCCTCTCCCTGTCCAAAAACCTGTTCCTAAATCCTCTCCCCTCCTCACTCTGTTCCTAGTCTCCCTTAGAACATCCTCGCTCCTTCTGACCAGTCTTTCCCTCACCCCCCCTCTCCCTCATCGCTTCCATCAATTTCCTCCTATCAACCCAGTCAAACGCTGCTTTCAAATCTATAAAAAATGCCACTAGTTTCCCTTTTTTCTTCCCTAACTGTCTATTCACTAAATAGTTTAGTATGAAAATGTTGTCCATTGTCCCTAACCCTTTCTTAAACCCAGTCTGATTCTGCGGTACCAAACTCTTCTTTTCCACCTCCTCACTTAGTCTACTTGCCAGCACCGAAGCATACACCTTATAGAGCGTCGAGGTCAACGATACCTCCCTATACTCTTCCACTCTCTCCCCCTCCCCTTCTAATATCCTTCTCCCTTCCACTCCATTCCATCCATTCCTCCATCCTTCCATCCTTCCCCATTCCATCCAGACTCCACTTCATTATCCTTCCATCTTCCTATCCTGATCTTTATCTCATTTCTATCTATGTCCATCTCCATCTATCCATTCCCTCTCTGCCCCATCCATCCACTCCATCCACTCCATTCCATCCATCCCATTCTTCCATTGCTATATCTTCGTTCACCCTTCCCCTTCTCCTTCTTTCCCTATTCACTATCTCCCAAATCTGCCCTTCTGTTCTTATTTCCTTCACTTCCTCTCCTCTTCTTTCCTTCTTTCCTCCATCTCTTCTATTCTCTTCCATCCCTCTCCCTTCCATCCTCCTTCACTCCTTCCACCCTATTCTTTCCTCCTTCATCGTCCATCCACCCTCCTTTATCTATCTCCTCCATTTCCATCCTCTCTCCATCCATTTCCATTCCTACTTCCCTTCCTCCACTTCCATCCTTCCTTCTTTCTCTTCCTCCTTTTATCCATACTATGATTGGATGGTCCAGTCCATTATCCACCTCCATCCTTTATCCATCCTCCCTCTTCGTCCATCCCATGACATCCATCCACTTCCCCCATTACGTCCATTCCCCCTCATATCCCCTTTGTGCATCCATTAAATTGTCCACCCTTTCCTACATCTCCACTCCCTCCTCCTTATTCTCTTGTCCTTCCATTCTCCCAATCCCTCCTCCTTCAAACTCTTTCTCATTCCCCTCCATGTTCCATCCATTTCTCTCATTCCTCCATCCATTCCATTCCTTTCCACTTCCTCTCTATATCTCCTCCATTCCATTCCCTATCCATCCATTCCATCTCCTTCTACCTTCCCTCCATCCCTTCCTTATTCCTATCCATCTCCATTCCCTCCTCTTATTCTTCCTCTCCACTCATTCCCTCCATTCCTTTCATTGTTCCATTCCTCTGTCCATCCTTTATCCATCCATGTTCCATTCCACTTCCACTCCACTTCCTTCCATATTCCTTATCCACCATTCCTATCTCCATCCTTTCTCATCCTCTATCCCCTTTCCATTCCATTTCCATCCTTCCTTCCTCCATCCATCTCCACCATTTCCATCTATCATTATCTTCCATACCCTATCCACCTTCCTTCCTTCTTCTCCTTCCTTCTATCCTTCCTTCCATCTCATTCTCCTTTCCTTCCATCCATTCCTTCCATTCCATCTTTCCATTCCTTCATTTCCATTCCATCTTCCTTCCTCCTTCCACTTCCTTCCATCTCTCCCTTCCATTCCATCTCATTCTTCCATCCTTCCTTCTCCTCCTTCTTCCTCCACTCCTTCCATTCCTCCTTCCTCCTCCTTCCTCTCCTTCCATTCCACCTTCCATTCCTTCCTATTCCTTCCCTTCCATTCCATCTTTCCATCTTTCCATTTCCCTCTTCCATTCATTTCCATCTTTCTCCTTCCATCTCTTCCATTCCTTCCATTCCTCCTCCTCCTTCCATCCTTCCTCACTCCCTACCTCCTCCTCCATTTCCATCTCTTCCATCCCTCCTTCCACCTCTCTTCCTTCCATCCTTCCACTTCCTTCCATTCCTTCCCTTCTTTCATCCCCTTCTCCTTCTATCCATCCTAACCTCCTCTTTCATTAATCCTGACTTTCCTGCTTCTTACGCTCTTCTTCCTCCTTCCTATATCGACTCCTCTCTTCCTTTTCATGAGCTCCTCCATTCCATGCTCCCTCTCTTTCTTTACCTTCTTTACAGACGAACTGTGCCATCTTAATTCCCACGCCCTCTATGCCGACTCCGTCACCTCATTAGTCCATCTGCGCTCTCCGATATCTATATTCTATGGCCTATTGCCACTGCTCCACGCCTCCCTTTATGCTCTTATATCCGCCCTTACACCGCGCCTCCACTTTTGCTCTTCACTTCCCCGCGCTCTCTCTCACACACGCTTTCTTACCACCACACTCACTCCTCTTTCCCTCCTCACTCTAACTCCTTACTACCCACAAGATACACACGTCAACAACTTCTCTACACACCACTCGACACCGGAAACGGAAGTCCATATGCAAAATATGAAATACATATAAAATTTCTAAAATATATAAAAATATAATATAATATAGATATATGTAAGATGGCATATAAAATATAAAAGAGAAAAAATAGATATATATTTCTTGTTTTTCCTATCGATAAGTTGATACATACACACACATACATACATGCATTATGATACGTTACATTACATTACGCTACATTGTATTATATATTATAAGGGTATTCGGTAATGTCCCCATGGTAACGTGTCGGTCGTTTCGGATATGATATACCGCTTGTCATCGTACAGACTCAGAGCAACTTTGTCTCGCGGATGGTATATACTTCATGCAATTTTAACCTAATAAACGATTGTTGACGTGTCATTTTAATCTCTTCGTTCAAACATCGCATGTAATTGTCAAAAGTTATAGTACGTGCAATGACGTTACTCTTGTCGCCTTTAACGTCACCTTTTTCGTATTTCTTTTATCTACTCGCAACGCGTACATTTTTGCTCTAAGTCCAACGAATTCGGTCATGAACGCGCAATTATTTTCGTCTTTCATTAAACCCGGTACTTTTTTATTTACAAGCGGTATATCTTACGCGTTGTTAGCCGGATAATCGGTCGTATCGAATCTATCGATATCATTTCATATTCTCATATACATCATCGCATTTAATGTAATAAATTAAATTATCTGTATCGGTGTGACTTTACAATTGTCGCGATATAACGGTAACATGTATTCGTTATGAAATTCGTACAAACACACTTTCAATATATCAAGTATGCACATACCGACGTAAATTGGTTTGTTAAATTTTAAATTTTACCTCAAGTTTGCGCAGTTCAACGGCGATCAGATTCTCAGAAAATACGCTTCTACTATGGAAATTCGGTTTTGCGATCATTGCCTCTGCACCATATCGTCCGTCCCACTTTGTTAATAATTTTACATCAACGTGATTGCGCATGTTTTCCATAGTTTTATCGAATACCGCGTTATTCATTAATTTGTACAAATTTTTTTCGAAATCATTTCTCGCGAGTGTTCGAAATTTTGTATTGAGTTTGATGTAATCGCGGAGCCATACGGATTGTGAAAATTACAATACGCGATGTATTTTTGTGACGCGAAGACCATGACGCGTACATTGCTGCAGGTTGCGTATCACGTAACGCTTCTTATCGTATAATGTTGCGAGGAGCTTGTCCTCCCGCTTATTTGGAGGTTTATCGCGTGTCGGGCAAAACGGTAGGTCAGCGTGCGCATCGTGAAGATGGTCCGGATACTCCAGATTGACTTCAAGAATATAATCTGTAGGCGAATCCGAAGCAATCGCGCTAATGTTAAAATCAGAGATGTCATCGACCCATCGAAAATCGGTATAGAGCAATGGTTGATACATTGTCCATCCGTACAAATTATTGACATCAAAGTACATTAAATCGATGAAGATTTCGATGGATCGTACGACTGCATATACTTGTTATTAGCATGCGTGTATCTACCGGAACATTGACTCAAACCGCCGTGTATCCCCCGTTCAATAAACATAACCATGTCGATATCAGTAAGTAATTCGAACGTAATATTTGTATGTTTCAACATGGCATCCCACGTGTAACCGGGGAGAGTAAAGTAATACGCAGGGTCGAGGTCATAACTTTTAATGCAACGTTCGCGGAAATTTTCAAAAATATCTGCTAATAACAAGACATCTGTTTTTAAATGTAGATCGCTGTATTCGCCCAGCGTTCAAATGGAGAACTGCTTTCAGACAGTCTCGGTGTGCGCGTAATCGCTCTCGGATACAGTGTCATCGGTCAAAGAACTGTGAAATGAATTGCGCGGTGGTAAACACGTACCTTCCTAGTCTGTAGACGCAGTCAATATATTCATACGGAAAGATGCCTTTCCGTGTTAATAAATTAAAATTGTCTTCTTGTACATTTTGAAATTTCGATTTTAAAATTTTAAGTTTGTCTTTATTTAAAGAAGATGTCAATTTGTCAAGACTGGCTGAAAGAAATTTATATAAATCTATAAAACGCAATTTAATATTTTGATTCCTCTTCTGCAAGTTTAACATTTTTTGTAAAAGATATATATTTTTCTTTCGTTATCGGCAATAACTCGATTCTCCCTTCGAATGCTGTAGCTATTTCCTTGATAATGAAATGTGAATCGTAATCGGATAAATTATGAAAAACTATTGGAATGTAAAGAAAGTCCTTATAATTTAAATTGCAATTTGAATGCGCAGGACCTCGGTACCGTCCAGTTAGATGGCAATGATCGCGTACTCGTGTATCGTCCGGCGCGAATGGTTTCTCACAAATGTAACAATGCGTCGCGCTGTTAAATTTTTTCCACTCTTCTCGCGTTAAATTTATCATGGGGACATTCGTGGTTAGAATAATCTCTACGCGATGCGCTAAATTTTTTAGTTCTTCGACCAACGCAATTGGTATTACGGCAAGAATGATTCGCGGATAATGTGTCATCGTACGCGTAATGTATATAATAAGCTATGCTAAACACTTGATGATGCTGGTATGTTTCTTCTTCCTCCGTCTTCTCCAAAACGCACTCCAAATCGGCGTATACGACAAAAGGCAGCCACTCTTTTCTGTTGTAATTGTTGAACCACTTCTCGTTCGGTAAACAGATAGCGTACTTGTTCATTTCTTTACAGTCTACCGTATGCGATTGTAATTTATTCTCCGATCCAAAGTAATGTATACATCTGTAAAAAAGAATTTTTTTCATTTAATTTTTCATTTGCATATATTTAATAAAAAAAAAGTATATATATATATATGTATATATATAAAATATACGTACCGATCGCAAGTATATTTCCTGTGCTCTTGCTCAATTGCGAGCTCACGAGTCGGAATAAATTCTTGATCCACGCAAAACGTCCGACGTTGTCGTCCCGTGGATCTTGCACGTAAAACAAGTTGACGTGTTTATCTCTCTTTAGCTCGCTCAGTCGAATCGGGACAATGTTTTTTCTTCGAGGCAATATACATTTATGAAGATATCATGGCACGTTCAAATTTTTTAATTTGATTCACAGTCACTGGAAACTCAATGTCCTGGAGATTCAGCGCTGTCGTATAATGTGGGTACGATGATTCTCATCCTACGTTTCTTGTAGTTGGATATAGAGCAGCAACCACTGACCACGCATTGTCATTAGACTGCATGTTTATCACCACTCTCTTTTTCATTATTTCTTGCGGTAATTTTACGTGACATCCCGCTCGCATTATTATACTTGGATTATACTTGGATATGCATCGGTCGATATGCGGTTTTCAAACGCGGTATCGATCTCTCGCCAAACGATTCTTTCCGCGTTATTGTTGCCACTATAATCACCACCACTAAGTATAAACTGTCTCTGTAATCGAGTCTTTACACCTTCGAGTCGCGCGATTCTAGCCATCAAAGATTGTCGAACTCTGATCAAGAGTCGCGGACGTTTGATACGACTACTTTCTTCGTTTGATTGACGGGCGCGAGGGACAATCTGCGTTGACATTTCGAGCGCTCAGGTGGCGGCGGCGAGAGACGCGAAGGATTCTCATGGTCCGAGATCGAGACTTTCGTTAGACGCGTTTTAACCGGCGCTGTTATTAATTTCGATTATATAGAACCTCTGCGGTTTCTCGAGGACGCCAGAGATACGGTGCTCGATCGAGTGCGCGATGTTATGGATAGATACGACAGCGTTAAAGTTAATACCGTGTTTAATGGCGAGTTTGTTTCGGGTGATAAGATTTCCGTTAAGACTATCGTTACGAAGAATCACCCGCTTCTGCCCGCGTCCGATCTGTGGGAGTGGTACGGGAACCACCTGGTTGATACTATTCTAGTTTCGCTAGAGGAGTTTCAGGAACGCGATAGCGGATAAGCGTTATCGAGAATACTGAATTTGACGGTGAACGTGAACAGATATAATTCTATGCGCGCTGGATGTTACGTCGAGATACCGCGAGAGATCAAATTGAAGAAAGCAGTGGTTAACGTGAGATCTACGGACGATGCGTGTTTCGCGTGGTCGGTGGTCGCCGCTCTGTATCTGGTTGAAAAGAACGCGGATAGAAATTCCCGGTATCCTTATTATACTACGGTATTGAATCTCGAGGGTGTCGAGTTTTCTATGAGTTTGAACGGAATTGCTAAGTTCGAGCGTCACAACGATGTATCTATTAACGTGTATACTATTCGGGATAAAAAGGATAAAAAAAGAATCATCGCTCCTTTGCGTCTCACCGATGATAAGAGGAAAAAACACGTCAATCTGTTGTATATTAACGATATACAACGCGACGAGATAACGCGGCGCACTTCGCGTGGATCATAAATCTGTCCCATCTCGTGAGTTTGCAATTGAGCGCTTGACGTTGTAAAGCGCATATAGGCGATCAATAAGTATTCATTAAAAAATTTGTTAATAAGCTAATAATATATGCGATGTAATAATAAATATTGCATAGCACCATTTTCGAACGAGCGATAAGTTATCGACTCACATGGAAGATTGTGGAAGAATGAATGAGTGCGCTATCATCCTTCCTACCAAAGAAGACAAATGGTTAAATTTTAGCAATTACGCCAGAAAGGAGCGAGTTTCATTCGTGGTGTACGCGGATTTGGAATGCGTTCTGGAGAAGAAGGGGGAAAAGAGAACGCCGAACACGTCCATTCATTCAACATCATACGGTCTACAGTGGGATAATACGCGCGATGTGCGTTCGATAATCGTGAATCGACATACAAAGCTTATCGCGGCGAGAGCTGCGTATTGTGGTTCGTTCCTGAACTGCGCGATCTGGCGCTTCGCGTGAAGGATATTTTGGACACCGTTGTGCCTATGACCTCTCTTACACCGAGCGGGAGAGATTTTGCGACGCGACACGCTATCGCGTGTGCGAGAGACTATTCGAACCGGAAGACGTTCGCGTGCGCGATGGGAGCGGCGCACTTGGACACAGTGCAAATGGACACAAGATTTTGCACACGGTTCGATTGGACACAGTGCATTTGAACAGTGTAATTTTGGACAAAGTAGCTTTTGGACACGTAGGAAAATACGCATTGTTTATTTGGACACCGTTCACTTGGACACTGTTCATTTGGACACCGTTTATTTGGATACAGAAAGACGCGCTCCGTTCATTTCGACACCGTTCATTTGCCATTTGCACCGTGTCCAAGTGAAGGCCACTTTGCGCGATCACTGTCATCTGACCGGGCGATATAGAGATCCCGCGCATTCGAGTTGTAATCTAAATTACAAGGATACCTACGTTATTCCTATATTTTTTCACAATTTATCATGCTACGACACCCATTTCATCATTAAAGATGTAGCTAATGCCTTCCCTGGTAGCGTCGAGCTGTTACCGTTGATGAAGGAAACGTATATCTATTTCTCGAAAAGCGTGGACGAGGCGTCGAGCGAAGACAGATGGTTCGGAAGATGCGTGAAATTACGTTTCGTGGATTCTTTTAAGTTTTAAGCGCGAGTCTCGATAAATTGGCATCTTATCTCGATAAGAACGAGCTAAAAATCGCGCGCTCGGAGTTTCTCGATCTCGACGTCGATTTCGAGCTTCTTACGCGAAAAGGTGTATTTCCATACGAGTATGTCGACGATATCAATAAATTGCGGGAGACTCGTCTACCGTCGCGCAAAGCGTTCTATAGTTCGCTGACCGGCGATATCGTATCCGATAGCGATTACGCGCACGCGATAAAAATTTGGAAATAATTTCGCGTTGAGATGTTGGGCGATTATAGCGATCTGTATTTAAAAATCGACGTTTTTCTATTATAACGATACGACCATCGTTACGCGGCCGTCCACCTGCCGGACGCCGCAAACCGACCGCCGTCCCACGCCCATCAGTCAAGGGACCATTTGAGCGAAGGCGCTACGCGCCCTATTATAGTTTAAAGCGGTGAGCAAAAATAAATATGTAATAATTTGTTTACTGTTTATAACCGGGTCGGCACACCGTACCGGAGCTCGGCTCGCGCGCTCGGGAAACCGCTCCGACCGTTTCCGAAACTTCCCGAGCCGCGGTCGGGCTCAACCGAATTGTTGGAAAACAATTATCGCGCCGACGCGATACCGCCGACGCCGGGTATAAAAGACGCTCCACCGGCTAAAGAGAGAATCTCATCCGTGCTCTGAAGTCGGCAAGACGCTCAGAGCAATCCAGATACCTAGACGCTTACGAGCCAGATCGAGGTTGGGAGTACTCCGCCTCTGCTGGGCTTTCCCAGCATCTCGCCAAAAGTAAGCGCTCCTACCAAAATACCGATCGTCCGGCAACTACTCAAGCGGTGGGAAATTACCCGCCACCGACGGATATTCCCGTCTGCCGGACGCTCCTGATCCGCTGCAACCCATCCTTGCCAATCCGGAACAAATATCGCGAAGTATTTCGCGCGCCGGCATAAAGCCGCCAGAGACTCGCCATTTATACGGCGACGGAATCCGCGCGCGTAGGGCCGTGAGACCGCCCTACGCACCGAATTTGGCAGTACGCGATTCGCCAAGACGCGAGGCTCCCGCCCTCGCGTAGGCATTACCGCGCGTCATTACAATTACCCGGCCGACAAGTGCTACCACCCATCGACGCCGGGTATCGATAATCGCACGCGACCGTTCGATTTACCGCGTCCGATTGCGCCGCTCACGAGTGCCCTACCGCGTGCACTCGAGCGCATCACGCACCGAAATCGCACCACCGCCGTGCATCCGCAATTCCGCCTGACCGACGGACACGCACTCGCGCGTCACTCCCGGTCATCCGCCATATACACGCATCCATACGATATATATTAAATACATATCCGACACACATTGTATACACTCACAACCATACGTCACCTACGCGCACATTCATACGCTATATATTATATACACGTACGACACACTCTGTATACACTCGCAATCATACGTCAGTTATACGCACATTCAGACGCTATACCGCGCACACGCATCCGACGCTCATTCCATACTTACGCACTTGTATATATGTATGCACACTCACTCACACATTGTACATATTCTCATACGTAAATAAACACATTTATTTATTGTACACCCGGCTACGATACTTGCTATACCCTTCCGAGCCCTGATCCCGGCCGAGTTATCCAGCACCAGCGCTCGGG